>NC_083627.1:22845025-23170525 GCF_963584025.1 Labrus mixtus
GTGGTGGTTGTGAAGATGAATGTTGTGAATGCTGCCTGCTTGCAACAAATCCGCAAATCCGTTTGAAGCGAGATCTAAGAATCCCATAATGTTCTTTATGTCTACGGATCAAAGTTACAGATGTCGCTGTGTTAAATACAACTTTTCATGCATACTTAGTTGTGTATCCAAAAACATATCTACTGATGTTGAGAGTGACTTTTTTCCCATGTTCAGATGACTACTTTCAGAACCTCATTAAGCTAACTTTTTGGTTTTTTTTGGCTTCCAGGGAGTGCTGAGTCCCTGAGTCCCTGAGTCCCTGCGCTGCATTCTGGGAAAGTCTGGAACCCTCTCCATGGGCTGTACCAACTGCTGACCAACCAGGGGGGTCTGACAGTGCTGTGTTGAATGAGGTGAGATTCTTAATGGATTTTACTTAAATGGATTCAGTTTTTTTCCCTCTGTCAGCTAGATTTTGGTTAATAAAATATTTTTCCTGTTATTTCTTTTTTTATTTGTTTTTGCATGGACTTAAGTTGTGCTTGACAAGTGGTTCACTACATATAACTTAAAGCTTCCAGTCCCACTATCCTGTTATATTTGATGTTAGCATTTCTGACATCAAGGACTTTCCAGCGCTGTGTTTTCTCCATACCCGAGGGCCTTGTTTCGCTGATGAACCCGTCATCCTGGTCACAGCACAGATGCATGTTTAATACACTTCATTTGATTTGAATGAAAGTGAAATGGCAGCTCATCCCAGAAACAAACCAAGGATTTCCTCTCCGCTGCTTCACGTTGTAAATGTTTTGCAGACCCTCATTCCCTGTCTAAATATACAGTTAACCAAGCATATGGTAGCTAACATTCACCCACCCTTTCTAAACCTCTTTATGGATAATGAAATAAATACACAGGGTAAATGAAATGAATGGCCTTCTTCAGACAGCAGTCATTTTAGCCGATGTCATGCTAAGGGTAGGAAGTCAAAAATGCTGTTTAAAACATTTTTCTGTTGTAGCATATCTAAAACATATGTATGATTGATTGCTTCTGGATTGATTAGCACCTGAAAAGGATAGAGAAATGTGGAGGGAAATAAGTAAAAACAACATAGCTTGATAACCTATTAGCTAGGTCAGACAACAGCTAGCGGTAGCATTTATACTCTTACTAGATAACTGATAAGAAGAGTAGGAAGAGCAAGACTGTTAGTGTTTGGTAGTGTTAAGACACAATTTAAAAGGTGTTCATTCTTAATAAATGTAATGTTAGCAAGGAAGTGGTAGAATACTAGCATTAGCTGTTGTTTGACGTTAGCTTATGCATAATTAAACATGTTCTTTTAGCTTTAAATCGCCTGTGTCCTGATGTCCAGACATATTTCATTATCATTTCAGTTGCTCACTTGTCACTTTTCTACATTTAAATGACTTGGAACGAAGCAGAACGACATTACAACACTTTAGAGCCTCACAATCTGTGAATGTAGTAAAAAAGTACATCTTCTGCCTTAGTTTGCTTTGTTGTGACTGGTGGAGGGGGACTTTTACTTAGGTAAAGCCTAATGACAGTGTGGTTTTTTTTATGGGAATGAGCTCTCTGATGAAGCTGTAATACTTTTTAATGCATAACACCTCAAAGTGAGGGGTCTTCCTGTGAGAATGGTGGCCTTATTGGCAGTGCAGAGAGTGTGAAAACACCTTAAGATAACGCCTGTGGAGGAGTGAAGGTTGAGGTTAATTGCTTTGTTTGTATTTATACCTTATTTATGGATCTAGTTTCTATGCATTGTTCATCTCAGTTATTGTTTGAATAACCGGCACACAACCAGCAAGAACTTCTTTGATTTTTCTATGAATTCTTTCCAGCACTTTCTGTGGTTTTATTGATTCCTAGAAGATAAATGTTATTTTCCCTTTGTCCCTTTCCTGGAGAAAGAAGTATAATTGCAGGGTCAGCAGAATAGCACCTTTCGGAGCTGCTGGTGATTATCTTACTTACAGACGTTTCAGCAGTGTAAATACACAAAGTCAGGGATTTGATCTTTGGCCTTTGAGTTGATTGGTAGTCTCTTTGCTCACAATCTGGCATTTCCCCCCCCCTAGTGACCTAAAGAAGAATCAATGTGAACAAACATTCAAGTAAAGTTTTTCAAGTTCTCTCCCCCGGATTACCTTGTGGGTTTGGAGATGAGCATTATTTTTCCACTTGCCTCTTCCCCTGAGGGACCCTCTGTGTCTGTTTACTGCCTTCGTGAGCAATAAACATTGGACATGGGTGACTTTAATAACAAACATTAACGGACCTCTATAAGGAGTCGGCACGCAGAGAGGGAGATAAAAGTCTAAATTTACTAGAGTGTCAGGATGCTAATTGGCAGGTTCTGTCTCAGGACAGCAATGATCTGTCCAACTATGAGCCAGTAATCTGCAACACAAACTAATTAAAAACATTTCATTATTGCCTAGTTCAGACCTCAACAGAGCAGACATTAAAAAGTTCTACAAGGCAGCCCTGATTGGTCTGATAGACTGACATGTAGAAAGGCCACTTAATAAAAATGGGATTTCTTTGTATGACTGCGGGATGCAAACTTATTTGGTTCTGTGGAAAATATTAGTTTCAGATTTTGTAAACGTATGACACATTAATTAAGCCAAATGTTACCAATATTAGGGATATTGGTTTGATCTTCCCTGATGAAATGTTTCATTCAAGTTGTTTAAAATACAGATTTTAACAAGCGTACTTAAATGTTGCAGTTCTCAACAGCAAAATTTAGTGTATTTACATCTTCATTGATCTTTCCTGGAAAACAGAATACTTTTTGCAGAATGCAGCCAGGACTTTTTTGTGATATTTACTGTTGTATACATGACTAGCCAATAGCTCTGAAGTGCAGAACTGACCCCTATCAACATTTTTTGCAATAAAAAAAGCAACGCACAAGAAAAACAAACTGCCCCATTAGATGTTAGATGAAAGGCCGTTAGATGATAGACATCTTTATTTTTTTAAACTTTCATCGTTTAGGAGGCAAAATTGAGAAAACCTAAACTGCAGAAGAGCAGACTGCCTATTCCAAGATTGTTGGGCTGTTTATTGGACTGACAGCGAAAAACTAATGTCATCAAAACATATGAACTTTATTGATTTCATGTTAACTTGAGGGATTTTCTGCATTCTTCAAGGGTTGAAGCCATGTGTCTTCCTGTTGTACTGTTGCCTTGTTTTTTGGCATTGGTAGAGCACTCTGGTCCTTGTCTTAAAAAGACATGTTTGTTCAAGTGCACACATGTAAGCACACACAGTCACACAGAGAGAGCTCCCTCATCTAGCCCACAGGGAGCATGACAGTTTGGAAAGTGCTGCAGTTCCCCTGCTGTAATCCTTGTCAGTGTGTTGTACGATGCTCTTTCTCTGTCTCTTTTTTCTTCCCTTTTCTATCTCCTCTCACTTGTTTTCTCACTTTCTATCCCTTTCTATCCCTTTCTCTCCTTTTCTCTACCCCTTGGGTCATTTTAAGTTAGTAAAACATTATTAGCTTGACATTTTGATCAAAAACAAGTTGCCTAAGCTTGACAATAAAACGAGCTGTTATTTCTCTCTCTGTCTTCTCAAATTCAGCTTTATTGACATGGACATGTAGTGTTGCTAAAACATGTTGTTCAAGGTCTACATTGCAAATATAACAATGTACCTCTTTCTCTTCCTTATCTCTTTCTACCTCTTTGACTGTGCTGATTGAAGTGTGTGGGGATGTACCTGCCTGCTTCACACTGTCACCCTCTTTCTAAATAATTTCCAAAGAGTAAAGTGTGTGAGTGTGTGAGTGCTTGTGTGTGTGTATGGGTGAGATTGGAAGAGACAGAGAGAGTCGGTGCTATTCTTGGCCAGCTGGGGAAGTCTTGGCTCCCCGTCGTATGGGAAAAGTGCTCTTGGCAAGTCTTTAGCCGAGGCATTCCTTTATGCTGTCCTCTTGAAACACTCGAACAGAGGCGGACACACAAACTAGTGTTCTGTCACTTATGGTGGACATTGAATCGACATATACTTGTGCTCTCGAGACCTAGCTATGAATGCTACGTGCTAGAAGAGAAACCATGGAGCTCACTTTTTATCTGAAAAAGCTGAGTTTCTGGTGTGCTGCTTCCTGCCTCTCCCCTGTGATTTCTCTCACTTGCACACTTACACTGTCAGGCCTACACACACACACACACACACACACACACACACACACACACACACACACACACACACACACACACACCAGGAGGAAAAAGACTAAGTGCTGTCTCAAAAGAGAGATTTCTAGTAGTACTACATTATGCCCTGAGGCCCAAAGCCAGAGTTTCACTGTCACTCACTCCCTCTATCTCTCTCTCTCTCTCTCTTTCTCGCTCTGTCTCATAGACTCACACATGCAGAATTCTGCACGATATCCTCAAATCAATTGCCTGAGGAATGGGAGGTTGTCTGAATGACTTCTATCAGCTAATAGATCTCTTAAGTCTCCTTTTCATTGTCCCCATAGCTCTCTTTTCCTTTCTCTCCCTCTCTCTTTTTTTCTTTGTCCTTCAATCTGCCATGCCACTACAAGGTGACATCACCGTCTCCCTCCATCTTCTTCCTGCTCCTCCAAAATGTTCTTGTCAGTTTTTCTCCCGCCTCTTACTCCCTCCGTGTCTCTTTCTCCTCACCTCTTTTCACCCCTTCTCATTTGTTCCTCACACTTTTTTATCTTCTCTTCTTCTCCTGTTCTGCCATGAAGTGCAAATCCTTACATAACAAGTGTCAAACTAAAAACATGCACAGTGGCTGTCTGCGCAAGAATTGGGTTTGATGTCGAAATGTGATCGAAAGGTTAGTGTGTGTGTGTGTGTGTGTGTGTGTGTGTGTGTGTGTGTGTGTGTGTGTGCGCGCTCCTTCTAAAATATGTTCTTTTCAATCCATGAGACAGCTGCATGCATGCAGAAGAATTCTACACAAGGACGTTTTATTTGGGTAACACAAACACACACATAAAGCACTCAGCCTTTCCTTAGTTTAAAAAAAAAAGGCCCACCCAGAGAATGTCACTAAGATGGAATTTCCTTTCATCCATTTCCGTGTGTACTGTGTGTGTGTGTGTGTGTGTGTGTGTGTGTGTGTGTGTGTGTGTGTGTGTGTGTGTGTGTGTGTGTGTGTGTGTGTGTGTGTGTGTGTGTGTGTGTGTGTGTGTGTGTGTGTGTGTGTGTGTGTGTGTGTGTGTGTGTGTGTGTGTGTGTGTGTGTGTGTGTGTGTGTGTGTGTGTGTGTGTGTGTGTGTGTGCAAAATGCTGTAGAAGTGACGCTGAAAGAATGAGAGACATTCACAATGAGACAAGCCATGCAAAGCCTGTGAAGTTTTAGACTGTCTGTGTGTACGTCTCTCTCCAAACTCTGAAATACTAAGCTGGTGCTCTTTCTCAAACCCTTGACAGTGTGTTAGATACTTACATGTTTTTAATAGTAGCCTCAGTGTGCAAACTGGAATGAAAAGTCAGGAAACACTGCAAGATGGAGGCAGAAACACTGGCTCATTTATACAGCTCAAGACTTCTTAAAATTGTGATACAAATAAGGAGCATTTAATAAACAGGAGTATAAGAGTCCAGCCAATGCATTGTCAGGTCAATATTACCAACAAGTGCTGGCTTGTGTCCGACATGTATGTATCTGTGATTGCAGAGACACACAAAGTTGCAGAAACTTCCACTGTAGCAACATTTTTTGCTTGGAAACATTTCCTACTTTCATTATTGAAGGAAGGCATATTTTTGTTTAATGTGATTTGATTTGAATTTCAATTACATTTACTGTTAATTGTTTAGCTTTGAGTCAAAATGACTAAGGAAAGATGTTTTCTTCAAAGAGTATCAACGTTCTCTCAAGTATCTGTAATAAACTCTCAGATTCAATGATCCCTGATGGATAGAATTTAAAAAAAAGATTAGTATAAGAAAGGCCAGTACAGTGTCTTCGATAGTCAGTGAATCAATCAAACGAGTTAAATAAGTAAAAAAGAGAAATAACATCAAGGTGTGTTTTCATATGTTGTGTGTCCACTTATTTTAAATCATATGAATGCTGTATCCTTTTTGGTCTCGATAGCTTCATGTTTTTGTGTTTTTTTTTTTTTTTTAAATATCTCTGTTCTTGCTGAAGTCTGAGACGTACACACACTTTGCCCTCTGGCCACATGTACTGTGTCATAGTGAAGGATAGCAATCCATATCTTTGCTCTTCTCAAAGAAAAAATATTAACAAGGCTTTTTGATATGTCCGTTTTTGTCACATTGTAAAGATCTACTTAAAACATTGTCTCTCTGCCAGAAGCACAAACAATACATGCTTCTCTCTGCAGATATTGCCCAATAGACAACCATTTACCCTTGTGGGAGTCAGAACAATAATCAGCATGGGAATTCAGTGTGATTATATACATTTGATTATGTTGAGTAACATGCACATGGCTTTACTTCTCTCCAAGTGTGTTGATGTGTTTGCCACACAGAGCTTAGAGCAGGCACATTTGTAGACAGCATGCAGACACCTGTGGAGCATGATGTCATCGTTTTGTGTTTGCCGGGCAACGGGAGTTCTTTTCTTTGGATGATGGCTGCGTTGGGCTCTGCATGTGTGTCCTGTTGCGTCTCAGGATGTGTTTTTCTGTCCTTTGATAATGTGTGTGCTCGAGCAGTGCCGCTGCCCGTCTGACATTCTTGTCCTTTTTGCCTCTAAAAAGGTGGAACACATTATTCACAGACAAGGACACACGCTGAGCAGTCGCCCACCTCTCCTTCAGCCGCACAATGCCTGCTCCCCCCGTGCCCATTCATGCCAATTAGTGCCAGTCTGCCTTCCTGTGTCCACTACAGCAGGGCGAGTCACCTTCAGAACACATAACAGTCTCTGTCCTACATTTGGAAGTGTGTAGAAATTAACTTTTTTATGTAAAAGTCAAGCCGGAAATTTGTTAACTACAAAAATATTCCCTTTCAATAACTGACAACTTGTGAATAAAACTCAGAGGTGTGATGTTTATATCAGAAGGCTGCCTTCTAAGCTTTCATATTGTATTTGTAATAAGCTTGTAAGTGTTGGAGAGAGACAGTTTGTAGACTTCCTTTTACCCTTCTGACCTTTAACTGAAGTGACAAGACGACACTCAGATGATGAATGAAGAAGAGCTAAAAAGATTTGTCATTAAATTTATCAGCAGTAAATTAATCAGCATCCACTATGATAATCCATCACACATTTTCATCTCATTTCAAAGAATTGAAACAAAATTGTATGATTGTTACCGCTTAGATTTGAAGAGCTTCTGCTTTCTAACTTTAAAAAAGTATTCTTGGCTTTTAGGCAGATTTTTTGTATGAAAGCCTGAGTTTTAAGAAATTGCAATGCCCTTATTCGCAATTTCTTAAACTTTACAGCCCAAATCATTTTCCATTACATTTAGAAACTAGTTGTCAGATGTATCAATATTACATGTAACCCTGAGTTGCAGACATAAAAGCGACAAGGGTTTTTTAAAGTCTGTAAGTTATCACATTAAGAAATTCAATACAAAAGGTCACATATAATACAAAGTGCACTTAACCAGGGGTTTCTAATAGCCTGTTGAAAAAAATCCCACAGTTGTGAGAAAAGTCCATCCTCTCCGTCTTCTGCCTGCTCCACTTTTCAGAAAATGTTTGCTCAAACAGGTCGTTTGGAGAATTTCCCTTCATGACATCACAAAGGGCAGTAACCCCTCCCCCCTGATGGGTGACACTCCCACAGCTAGGTGTTGATTGATTTGTTCTGCCCTCTTAGTCTGTCTTTGCAGCGTAAACGACAGGGCATGGTGCAAGAAACCAGAGCAACATCACCTTCCAGAGAGGGGGCGTGGTCAGACACAGCTCATTTGCATATTTAAAGGTACAGACACAGAAACTGCCTGTTCTGTGCAGGGCTGACATAGAGGGGTTTATAGGCATGATCAAATACAAGATCAGAGTGGATTTTTAACACGAAACTAAAAAGACATGTTGTGGGAACCTCTGAGGCTTATTTAAACGGGTTCAAAAGAAGTATTATATGTGACCTTTAATGATTTTAAATATCAAGTTCAAGGTCAAGCTTCACTTAATCATCAAGAAAGGACAAACACAGTTGCAAAATATTGAACACATTTTTGATCTACCACCACTCAAAATAAATCATATATTAATTCATATTTCAGTGACTGGCTTTTTGTTCATACTTTAGAGCCAGGTTGAAGTAACAGACAAAAGAGTGAAGGCTGTGTGGGTAGAACAAATGAATGGAGTGTGTAGAGATGAATGAAGTCTGAATTACATATATCTGTCGCTTCTATTCAAATCCTTTCTAACTCTCTCCCTTTTCCTCTTTCTCTCTTCAGCTGCCTCCCTGCCTTCCTTTCACTTTTTTTTCTCCTTTTTGTGCAGTATCACACATTCCCCAAACAGGATTATATATATACTGCGTTTGAATATTGTTGTGTTCAAGTGAATAGCTTCCCTTGAATAACTGTGTTGGACATTTGCCTAAACAGTATGTGTCTGAATGTCATTCATGGCTGCTATTGTTAGTATGTTTGTGAGTGTGTGAATGCATGCATAGTGAAGAGGTGAGAGAGGGTTGGGTTCATGTGTGTGTGTATGCATGTCTGCAATATTTACGCATTTGTGTGTCTGCATGTGTTTGTACTCAGCAGGATTATACAGCAATAGAGGAGCTTAGCAGTGATTTGCCCATCCATTCCAGTCCCTCCCTAATCCTGCACAAATACACACATATACACAACTTCTTTATGTGTTTGTGTGTGTGTGTGTGTGTGTGTGTGTGTGTGTGTGTGTGTGTGTGTGACTAGGAGGGATCTAATAGTGTGTGTGGATTAGTCGGTTTGTGAATGGGATGTGGCTTGGGCTGAAGTGGCACACTGCACTGCCAGAGAGTTAACACAGCCTGGCAGAGAACAGGGAGAGGTGAAGGGGTTTCGAAAAGGGAGATGTTGGTGAACGTGGCACGGTTCTGAAGTCGCTGCTAACATGATTATATAATGATTACAAAAGGTTATGAATATAAGGAGCACATGACTGTGATATGATTTAGATGTTGTAAAGAGGATGTTCAGACTCAAAGCCGGGCTTGCAGTCATCTTCAGTGTGTGTGTGGGTGTGTGTGGGTGTGTGTGTGTGTGTGTGTCTCACTAAAAGAGGGCTCTGCACACACACACACACACACACACACACACACACACATGCACACACACACACACACAGGCATACAGGCACTCACACACAAAGATGGAATAACAAGAGAGATGAGACAGAGACAAACAGGTGAAATAGATGTAAAAAGCGTGTGTATGAAAGGTGGTGGGGGGGATTCTGTCGTCGTAACCAGTGTTTGTGTGTGAAGTTTGCGGGGGTGACGGAGAGAGCAATAGAGTCTGTGTGGGTGAGAGAGAGAGAGAGAGGGAGAGAAGTCTCTGATATGTATATAGCTGTGTGAGTGTGTGTGTGTGTGTGTGTGTGTGTGTGTGTATATATATATAGAAGCTTTTGATTAGTTTCCTTAGTGACTGGCTCTGACTGCAACTGTGCTCTGCTCTGCACAAAGACAGAAGAAATGAACGACGAAGAGTAGAGAAGAGAAGGGTTTTCTGAGGAAATATAACTGCTCTTACATTGATTCTAAATTTAAACTTTCACTTTTACTAAGACCTGACATAGTACAACTCTGAAAGCACCAGAAAGCAGAAAATTACAAGATTTATTTTCATATTTTGTCCTGGTTATAGGTCAGCAAAATTGCTGGTGTTTCCTACAAATAAATCACTTGAACTGATAGACTAACAAAAAAAAGGATGGAATATGTGCATTCAAATACACCTCACAAGCGTATCATGAATGCATTAAATAGCTAGAGACCTTGGTGCGTTCATGCAGAGATGTTAATTAAGAGAAGTTGACAGGTTTATGAAGAGCTGGTTGGGTTCATAGAAGATAAAACATGCATTTTGCAAGAAGCAGTGACACTTCATATTGGCCAGTTATGATAGAAATGGGATAGTCTATAAATAATATATTGGTCTCTTGCTGTAGTTACATCCTTCCAAAAACAGGTTTCCTGGTCAAAGTGGTGAGACAACAGCAAAAATGTGAAGAAACTTGATCTTTTATGTGAAGTCTATGGGTTTGGGTTTTTGAGACAGAAGGGAAGGTTTGTGTGGTATCGGAGTCGGTTGAAGGGCGTTGACATGTGGCCACTTAAGCTGGACCGAGAGAAGTTTCAGATGAAGGGACAGACGAGCTGAAAAATACATTTCACATACAGAAGAAATTACCATCTAAAATATTTGAAATCCCTCGAAACCATGTCTCTCTTTCCTCCTCTCTTTTAGCTTGTCGTACACCCCCACTTTCTCTCTCTCTCTCTCTCTCTCTCTCTCTCTCTGCTCCTTTGCTTTCACTCGACAACAGATTGTACACAAACCCACACAGATGAATTATGATTAAATGCCGAGAGGCTTCAATTAGCTGCCAAGGCAACAGGTTAGAATTTGCTTCGCTGTTGAGGTCACCTGATAAAAAAAAAAAACAGATATGACTGCCAAACAGTCTGGGTTCCTCAGTCTCTGCTGATTGGATTTTCTGTCTGTGTCTTGTATATTAAGTTTCTTATCTCTATCTCTTCTTTACTTATGTCCTTGTATATCTCCATCCTGGTGTCGTAATTCACCTTTTTTAGATGGTTTTCCTTTTTAGTGGAATAGTGATAGTGTAGTAATTGTCTTTTTGCTATTTAGGAATGACACACCCTTTATAATGTTATAGCCTTTAACAGGGCAGCTGTAACATCCAGAATTTAATTGAAGAGGTATGATGGAAATAGTAAATTGTTTTTTTATAAACACAGGAGGATTTTTTTAGGTGTGTGCTCCAGCATTAGCTAAATTTGAAGTATATCTGTCGTTTTAACAACAATGCCTTCAAACAGAAAACAAATCAGACAATGAAACCTAACTAACTTGCACTGCAATAGTGAAACACTCCATGAATAAACGATGCTGAATGCCAGGACTGATATCAAGCTGACAGGAAGAGCGACCAACACAAACAGGATGTGTTCTTAGTGCATGTTTAGATCCATAGGGTCTAGTGGGAATTACTACAATCCTGCATATCTGTGTGTGAATGTGCGTCTGCGTGGTTCTGTGTGTGTTAACATCTTCTGAAGAGCGAGTGCTCACATCTTGCCTGTGCGTGCTGCATCTCTTAGCATTGAGGAGCACATTTCATCTATATTTACTTCCAAATGGTGTTTTAACTAGGTCAGCTAACTAACAGAAATAGACCGCTGTAGACGTGCAGTGAGGAAATCAGTGATGACATCTAGTGGTAGAATGCAGGAACTGCAGCCTATGCAAATACTGTATGTAAATATTGCAAAAATTAGATGTATGATCTAATATTAATATAAATGTCTCTGTCTTTTATTAAGCGATCTCAGAACTGTATGTTTTAGGAGACATATGCTTAATTTGTCTGTTTGCATAATTTAGAGTTGCACCACTGAGTGCATTAAGTTGTGTTGGTTGTCTGTAAATGTATTTTCTTTAAATATTAACATCTGTGGATGATACAAGTAACCATGAAACAATTTGTTAAGTAATCAAATTCCTGTTTATCGACCAGAAGTGCTGAAACTGTCTTGTTGAGATTTGGAAGTTTGATTATGTTTTGAGTTCAAATATTTCTTTAAACAAACTGAGTTTGAGACCGTTGATTTGGTTAAAAAACATGTTCAATCAATTCACTCACACTCAGGAAAACATTGATTTAATTTGCTCTATCATTTGACCTTTTTTTTTAGGTCAAATTGTATAATTGAATCACAAAAAAGGACGGAGTTATCATAGTTTCAGCCCTTTCTACACACGTCTGTACAACTATGTGTCACTCTTCATGTTCTCTCTCTCTCTCTCTAATCTCGACTGCTCACTCCCTCCCTCCTTCTTCATCCCTCCCACACTCCCCCTCTCTGCCCTTCTCACTGAAACAACCTCCCTCCCTCCCTCCCTCCCTCCCTCCCTCTCTCTCTCTCTCTGTCTTTCTCTCGTTCTCTTTTCACTGCTTGTAAGCGCTCTCTGGGCGTGCAGCCAGCTGGAGTGTGTGTGTTTTTTGAATGAATACCTGATGAAGTTGGCCGAGTGAACCGTGGGAGGGGCCCGGGAGTGTGCGTGTATGTGTGTGTAGGGCAGACAGTGTGAGAGCTCTGGCTCGCGTTCAGCCCCTTGCATAATACACGTTGGAGCTCTGCATGCGGGACTCCCTCCCTGTGGGCGTGTGCTAGTGTAGGCTACCAAATTTGTGAGTGTGTGTGTGTGTGTGTGTGTGTGTGTGTGTGTGTGTGTGTGTGTGATCACCTGAGAGCTGTGTATCAGTGGTATGGGTTCTTCTTGCCTCGCTGTCAAGATTTAGGAGGAACTGTTTGCTGGCTGTGAGAGTTTGGAAGGCGGTCGGGGGGGGGGGAAAGGGTAGGAGCAGTTTGTAGCACACTGAATCTACTCAGGATTTCAGCTCAGGGTGGGGAGGGGGGGACTCCTCAGGGTGGTTAGCGAGGCACACAGTGGAGAGAAGTTAAGGGAGGAAAGGAATGAGAGAGGAGAGAGAGGGAGCATGCTGCAGAAGTGGGCTACTCCTGCTACCCTGGTGAGTACAGTTCACATAGTTTTTGCTTTGAATGAAGTGTGTGTGGGAGCCGGAGAGAGTAAGCGTGTGTGTGTGTGTGCGTCCTGAAAGCTTGTCTTGTTGTATCACATTATGCCATTCGTAAGTGCGTACTGCGTCTGCCCTACTTTTCCTGCCATCGTCATAGCTTATTTCTCACATTCGGTGGCGTTCTAAAGTGTTTCCTCTGCCTGCTTCTCTTTTTTTTTTTTTTGTACTTCCTTTTTTCTTCACACATTTCTCTCATTCCTCTCAGGCTCCCCCTTTTCTGTCTGTCTGTCTACCTCCCCCTCCCTCCCTCCCTCCCTCCACCCGCCCCAACCTCAGGGTTGTCGAGGGGTGAGAAAGTGCAAGTCATGCAACACTGCCTGAAGTGTTTGTTTTTAAAAGTGTCTCTCTAATTTGTTTTCTCTCACAGTCATTTGTTTCTCTCCATCTCCGTATCTCTGTGTTTGTGTAACTCTTAAACACTCTCTCACTCACTCACTCACTCACTCGCTAACTCTTGCTTGTCCTTTTTCCTCCACTGCCTCTCTCTTCTTGCCTCATCCCCTGCTTCTCTAACTTCCCGTCTCCATCTGTCCTCCATTACTCCCTCACTGTCTGACCATACTCCCATGTGTGCGTGTGTTTGTTGTTGTTTGTGTGTAGTGGAGAGTGGCAGCCTTGTCAGAGTTCCCAGTCTGGCAAGGGTCCCTGTGATGTACACACACACACACACACACACACACACATGCACACACACACACACATGCGCACACACACACACACACACAAATGCACGTATGCAAACACACCCACACTAATGAAAAACCAGAGAGGAAGAAAAAGAGAAGAGAGAAGTATAAGCCTGCAGCAACACTGTACTTTCCAATTGAACTAAATTTAGAAGTGAGATAACACATCACGTTGGACTTATCCCTTTGATCATGATTATGACTAGGCGATCACACACACTTACACACAGACACACACACACACACACACACACACACACACACACACACACACACACACACACACACACACACACAGAGTTAGCTTCAACAGAATTATGCAGCACATTTGCACCAGTCTTGATGTTGATGTAGCATTTAGCTTTATGGTTATGCAGACAGAACAGTGACATGTTGGTTAATCGATGGCTAAAGAACACAGGGATGTGTGTGTGTATAATTATCTGGTGTATCACAAGACACAAGGCAGCGTATTGTGTAACCTGCTGTCTGTCTTTGGCATGTTGGGATGTTTCACTCTCACATGCTCAGACTGAGATCCTGCTTTGCTGATAGAAAATATTGGCCTCTTGATGTTTCTACAAAAACTTTAAAGAAGCCAAAACATTTCCAGGTTCCCTTACACAAAGCCTGTTTACTATAAATGTCACTACAGGATGTTGAGATCACAAAGCAGTGTTTAGAGTAATCAAATCTTCACACATGCCAAAAAAAAAAACCTGCATGTGTGAATGCAAACAGCCCAATTTTTTTCACACAGACGATGTGAAGTCATGGTGAGCTGATGGACAGGAGGTAATAGTCAGGAGTGAGCAAGTAGCTGGGGCTGATGGCACTTATATCATGCAACCCATGGGAACTTCAGGCAGGTTATGAAACTGCTTCATACTCTTTTCTCTACTATGAATATGTCCATTTATACAAAGTATTTATATAAAAGCAAAAAGTAGACATTTAAGGCGCCATCTTTGATTTCTGCAATATCTTGTATACATCATGTCTTGCCTCCTGACCCCCCAAAAAGTTTGTTTTAAACATGTTCCCCTGCAGCATTTACTATGTCCCAAACATCAGACAGTTTGAGTACGTTATAATTCATCTTTATGTTTTCTTCATGTAAAACATAATGTTCAGCTGTACCATATAATGGACCTGATTTTATTTGTGTGTATTTCTGTTTGTATGTCAAAGAATGACACATACACACCCCCACTGGGTTTTTTTTAACCGTAGAAGGAGAGTAGTGTGTATACTGCACGACTGAATGATTCAGGTTACTGACTCACACACATTGTTTGCTCACTGTTACTTGTGTCCCAGACAACACACACACACACACACACACACACACACACACACACACACACACACACACACTCACTCACTGGCACTTTGGTAAGGTCGGTCATTGTATTTGTGAATGTGTGTGAGAGTGAGAGAGACTCAAGCACATGGAGGACAGACGGCTCTGGTTACAGGTCATCTGATACACACACACACACACACACACACACACACACATACAAGCTGCAACTCAGCAAGATCCAAGTGACTTAGCTTTTCAGTGAATGTGTGTTTGAGTGTCAGTTTCAGTGAAGAAATACTCTCTCTTTTGGGGATGTAGGTCACTTGTGCTGGCCTCTCTCTCTCCTACTCTCTCATTATGTCCTGAGCATGTCTTCCCTCTTATATTCCCTCTTATGTTGCTTTCTGCCTCTCTTTTTCCCTCTTATATTGATCCGCCTTGGAATTTTTAGTCATTGATTGTTGCTGCCTTTTCTTTTCTTTTTCTTTTTTTAAAAGTCCACTTTTTGGATTTCATGAAGATACTGTAGGACAGTGGATAGAGTAAAGAGATAGTGGGGGAATGACATGAAGGAAAGGAGCCACAGGTCAGAAGAATACCTGGCTCAGTTATTATAAGTGTTACTGTACCGTAAAGCTCAGCAGCTGCAGACTACCATACAATATAAACTATATATTTCTAAATGCATATTAGATTTCTTCTTGAATTCTCAGACACCTTTTATCACATGCCAGTGTTGATCTGTCAGAAGCGACTTGCCTCTCTCTGATAAAAGCTCTCCTCTATGGCAGCATGACAGATCTGCTGCTGGATGTACACACACTGGCAGCGTTTGATGTGACAGCTGATATGAAATGTCTCTAATCTGAGAGCGCTCATACACATACAACATTACTTTTATCTCAAAGTGTTAATTTGAGCACATGTTTGTTAAATTCAAGCAAAAGAGTTTGCCTTTGTTTTTGTTTTTTTACCATCTACAGTGACTGACTTCATGACGCAGCATGAGCAGTAGGTGTGGTGCAGGGTGGATGCCAGGAGAGAAGAAGCATAGACATATGGAGACAGTAGATGAAGAACACAAAACCATTAGAGGGAAGAATGATAATTGAGAAAGGAGTTATAAAGGAGGAGAGGAGTGGAGTGGAGGTAGACTGAAGGAGGGAGAGGCGGAGAAGATAGCATCTCACAGATCTACAGCACTTCTGAGCACACCTCTGAGTCATGCCTGCTCGAGTGAACAGATGGTGTGTAGAAGAGAAAGCATGCATGCTCTAACTATAAAACAAAACCTGCAGGTTGCTCTAGTACAGTATGTGCGTATGTGTTCGCGTGCGTTTCCTCCTACTCCTGTTTCAGAAGTGTGGTAGTATGGCACTGTGACATTTTAAAGTCACATGAATCTGCTTGAGAAACAAGGCACCCTACAGAAAACACACATAGGCCAACATGCACACAGTGGGTGCAATTCATATCGAACCAAAGGACTAGTAAACACGCCTCAGGACATTTCAGAGGTGTTGACCCAGTCAATTTGGATTAAAGTTCAGATCTCTGGTGGCTTTGCAGAGACAAAGATCAGAGTCATCACTGACACAAGGGGCTGTGTGTACGAGTCTAATAAGAGTAAAGTTAGCAACCATTGTGGTCTTATGTTCAGTGATGTCACCAGACCAGTTACGTGAATGTCTTTTGTATGCTTTAAAAATCATTCTGCTCCATGTCTGGAGATTCTTAGTGTGCCCAATGAACGATAATAAACGCCTCAATGTTATGTGATCATGTCGAACAAGAGGCTTCTGTTGCTCTGATAAGATAGCTCAACTACAGTATGTAGATAAGTTCCCCTTGTTTGCACGGCGGAGCAAGATATGAAGCCAACTTATAATCACTAATTCTTGTTTGAAGACTGATTGGTTATTTGCTGCCTTAGACTTAAGCAGCATTAGTGTGTCATTAGTGTCTTCTTGATAATAATTCAATGACTTTTAAAGAGGACTTCTACATTATAAGGGGTTCACAATAGACACAAGATGGATTTCGCATCTTTTAGGTGGGAGGAAACTTTGCCAAAAATTAATTATGATTATTTTTTTCAGACTTAATGTTCATATTTAATTTCATTTATGCAGAATAATTATACATTCCAGAGGTGTCATATGTTTATTTAGATAATTGCATCATTTGTTATCACATTGCAGAAGTGCTCTTTTTAGTTCTTCAGGTTGAAGTATGCAAATGTTAACCTACTGGCATTGCAAACTTTAAACTGAGACGATAACTTGTCATATCTTGTATTGCATTGTGTGTGTTGTTGCTGCAGGAGAGCTCTGCTTGCTGTGCATATTTTGCACAAGTTTGAAGTGCGTTAGTCAACTGATACTCGGCCCACTTTCAAGTGTGCAAATGTGACGTCTTTAAGTTTCACAAACACATGAGCAAAGTGTTCGTGCTTTAGTGCACTCAGGGTGCATTGTGTCAAGAAAAGAACGCCTGTCAGCATAATTGAATATACCCAGGTGTCAGTGTTTGAGTAAGCAAGAAGGTGTGTGTAGGCATATGTGGATGAGTGTGTGTTGTTGTTGTGTGTGTGTGTGTGTGTGTGTGTGTGTGTGTGTGCTAGAAATGCTTCTACATTATTTATGTGATTCACACCCAGCTCACCATCTTTTACAGCAGGGGGTCTTCGCTAACAGATGGCACACATACAGTTGGTACACGCTCACACAGTATATTGGGAACGGCACAGACTTTTCATCAAAGGTTTAAGTACAGCAGATGCTGGAAACGTCTTGAAATTGTTTTTATTATTGCTGTTATTGGTTCACATTTCTTAAACTGCTTAAATTGTTGTCATTGCTTACTCTGCTTCAGTTCTTTTGCTCACCCACTCTTCGGTAACAAAAACATCACAAACTAGCAAACTCGAAGACCAAACAAAAACAGTTTTCCCAAAAATACAACACAAGACATGTTTCATTTAAACACTGCTCATAATTCTGTCACAGTTCATTTTGTTCACTAATGGCCTACTTCATTTGAAATGGCTCTACTGTAGTGACCAATTCATGTCCATTTCTCACTCATCACCTCTTTGTTATTCCCCCCAGCAGGCTCAACAGCATTTCACTTCAAGGGGATGCTGCAAGCTTTTACTTGCATGGAGTCATTTTGTTAGCTTTTGTAGGCGACTGTTGTTATTTTTTTGTTTCTTTTAGTCATATGACGATCTCCTTAACTTCTTGTTGCATCTCATGGCTTCTCATCCTTCAGAACACCATTGTTCCCTTGAAATACTCTAGTTGAGTCTTTAGGTGCTCTTAGTTATCTTGGCGGTGAGTATACTTGTGTTTGTCCAAGGCCTCGTCTTTGTTATGAAGCTGTTTGTTGGGTTCTTGAGTTTGTTGATGCAGGGCGTCGTTGCTTGTTTGTTAAAGTTGATGGAGTAGATGTAAAGGGCAACAGTTTCTGTTGTTGGATACGTGTTGGTCTTTGAACTGATTTGACACGTTTTGGGTGCAGTATGTGATCAAGAGTACTTTAAGTTACAAAAATTATAACTGAAAAATGATAAACAGCAATTAATTACTGAAACCAATAGCTGATGAATTTGTGCATTTTTAGCGAGTAGCATTATTTAAGGACTGTTCTGTCTTTACGGTTTGCTGTGTTGGTTAATTAAAGCGGCAGCCCAAAAGCCTAACTTTTGTATTTACATATTTATCTGTTTTAAATCCATAACTTCCCCCTAATGCTCCTCCTCTCTCTCTTTCTGTCCCACAGGATTGTGCTGGGTGCCGGCAGGCTTGCTTTTGCAGGGAAATGATTCCACATGAAGTGCGACGCACTCGGCCCCCTGTCGTCCTCGGCGGCAGCACTAGCAGGTGTGATGTCGTGAGTCTCTCCCCTACCACACTGAGCTCACCCTTCAGCCACTGAAGACCCCTGGACCAAAGACTGCCCTACCCCTGCCCCCTTACCGCCTCCCTCCCAATAACCTTCATCTCCATCTTTAATCCTTTCTCACCTGCTTGTTAGGGCCTGGATTTTCTTTGAGATCTAAAAGACCTGATTCAAAGACCTTGGCTGTACTGGACAGAGGGTGAAATAGAAGAAAAAAACATTGGCACAGTTAATTCATAGTAAATCAGATTGACATACAAGAAAGACCAGCAAAAGTGAGAAAAGGAGACAAGGAAAGTGAAACAGAAAGGCAACAAAAATAGAGAAAAGGCTATAGAAGTGCAAAAGTTAAGGAAAGATAAAGAAAGCACAGTTGAGGGAAGTCAGCATGAAGTCCAACCAGGAACGCAGTAATGAGTGTTTGCCCCCAAAGAAGAGGGAGCTACCCTCTAGTACATTAGCATCTGAAAATCGCTCACCCACAATACCACCAGCCAGTGACAGCCAGCGCTCAGAGAACTTGGCGTGGCTTGCCAGCGTGGCTGGTGGCAATGAAAGTGGTGTGGGCGGGCACAGTAGCTCCAGTCAGTCTGATGGAGCCCAGTATAAATCCTTCTTCTCTTCATCAGACTCTTCATCCTCTTCTTCATCACTGAGGCTAGTCTCATCTCTTCCCACAGTGTACACATCCCCCCTGTCACAGACCACAGTTGGAGGAACTGTCCATTACGCCCAACTGCCTCCCAACCTGCAGTTCATAGCCTCACCCTACCCCACCCCATATGCAGGCTACATCTCCCCTCAACTGCTTCCACCTCCTCCTCCACCTCCACCCCTTTCCTCTTCCTCCTCCTCTTTCGCCACGCAGAGATCCTCACATATGGAGACGGTCCTTGCTCCTTCACAGGCCTCCAAACATGACCAGCAGAGAGCATGCATAGGGCGTACCTCCATGCCTCCTCCCCCCACAGATCCTGCCCCTCACCACGTTCAAATGTCGACCTCCCCAAGGACTGTTCCGTCGCATCATTACCAAGGAGGTGTTCATCTTTCTCCCGGTGCTGTGCACGCCCACCACTCTTTGGGACATGGCTTGTCCCAGGTCGTGGTGCAGTATATGGACGGGCCTGCAAGGAAAGAGGAAGGTGGCTCCAGACCCAGAGAGCTTCACAACGGAGAGCTGGAAAGGGGTCGGCGGTTTGGAGCGTCCCCTGAGTCCAGCCTCTCCAAATCGGGGAGCAGATCAAGGGAGTCCGCCTCTTCTTTGACCTCCTACGAGGCCCACCAGCTGGTTCTACCATCAGACTACTCTACTCATGATCCCTCAGGGTTGAGAACATCCGTTATGCTAATGCCCAACAGCCACGTAGACCACCAGCTGGTATCGTCAAGACCCAGCCCAGATAAACGTTTTACCTCGGCCCCTTCACATCTGGAGAAAGGGGGCATCCTTCTGGGCAAACCTGTTCATCGAACGCCAACCCCCTCCAGCACCACCTCCTCTTTTACGTTTCCAACGCCATTGAGTGTCAACAGTCTTAAAGCTGCTGCCAGCACTCTGTCACCCCAGACCGTTATTCAGACTACTCACAGTGCTACAGAGTCTCTATCAATGGGGCTTTCTGCCACTAGTATCTACCCACAGCCACCCATCATTGGTTACATTGCAGGGAGCAGTGGGGGCCAGCATACACCAATTAGCTACCACACCAGCCTACAACAACACTTGCTCATTCCTGGCGCCCAACCGGTGATTATCCCTGTAAGTGGGGGTGGCGTTACCACATTGGAACCAGTAACATCATCCACCCAGGCTGCACCGTTTCCCACCACACTCCCACACACGTACATTGCCGCCACTGCTCCCAAAGGAGAAACTCTGGAAACCCACAGTGGCTCGTACCACCAAGCCACTTCAGGTGCAGTGGTCCAAGCCCAGCTTCACCTTCCCCTTGTTACCGCACCGCCGGGGCTGGCTGCTCCTTCAGCTCCTCCTCAAACATCGAGTACAGCGGCGCCCCCATCACTGCCCCCGTATTTCATCAAGGGTTCCATCATCCAGCTGGCTGATGGGGAACTTAAACGTGTGGAGGATCTGAAGACCGAGGACTTCATCCAGAGCGCCGAGATCAGCAGTGACCTGAAGATCGACTCGTCCACGGTGGAGCGCATCGAAGGGAGCCACTCCTCATCCAACTTTGCTGTGGTTCAGTTTTCTGTTGGTGAGCACCGTGCACAGGTGAGAAACACGGAGCAATTTTGATTGAAGGTATCCCTCATCATTTTGGCCTTAGATGTTGTTGGTCAATGTATTTAACTTGCTGTCGCTATCATAGCTGTGAATAAGTGAGGAGCAAAAGCCAAGGGCAGATTAGCTTAGCTTAGCATTAAAAGAGAGTTTCAATATATGAAATAGATCTACTTACTTTGGCAAAGCTCACTTGAAAGTAATGTTTAATCTCCTATTCTCAATGAATGAGAAATAAAAATCAATTTGTGTTTTTCCAGGGGCTCATGCTTGAAACCTTCGAGCAATAACTTCCTTTTTATTTTTTTTATTTTGCAGAACTTGTTTTTTCTTATCTTTATAAGTTACTGGAACAGCTATAGTCGGACCAGGGTATTTCCCAACAAAGAAGATGATCTGTTATTGCCATGCTTTTATTACACAGCCATGAGATTGGTATTTTTCAACTCTCTGCTAAAGCGTACAATGATTTTTTAAATGCTCTTGATTGTATTGGTGGTCCACAGTCTGTGATGCTAATTATCGGGACTCATTATAGTGACTGTGCTGGAATCTTTAGATTAATAGTTATAATTGGTTATATAATATGAAACACGTTTTTACAGTCCTTTCTAAATATCTAAGTTTAATGCAGTGCCAAGATTGTAGGCCTGGTTGTGGTTGCGTGAGTGAACGATGACTGTTAATGAGATCTCTTACAAGGCTCTCATGTATAGGCGTCTCTTATACTGTAGGTGGTGTTATTAATCTTAAATGACATGTGTTGAGCTGCTTGCTTATTAATGAATATAATGGTGCTTCTCATGGGACTATGCTATTTCCTCTGTGATTAAGTTCAATGTACCACGATGGCAGTCATGTAACTTACATGTTCTGATGATGAGCTTCAAAGGGGTTGAAAGTGTTGAGTATTTGATCTTTTCATCTGGTTTCATTTCAATTATTCAGTAAATCTATAGGAACATGCGTTGCACACGCATTCCTACTGCTGCACGTAGTGCTTTGCAAAGTTTAGCATTTTGATTATAAAGGTAATAAATGCGTCCTTGTGAAATAACTAAAGCACAGGTTTAAAATTTGGCTTAGGCTTTATTTCCATACAATCATAATTGCTCAGGGTTCATATAGTCACATACAACTATCTCTGTTTTAGAACTCATAGCAATCTCTTCAATCTTGAGGAAGCATCTACTTCCATGCATCAATATATCCTTCTGTTTCCTGACTCCAGTTCTTTGTAACTCCTTCAAACACACTTACACACATTAATATTCTTACAAACTCACCCTTCACGCTGTCTTTGCGGGTGTGCGTTAAAGCCAGTTAATCTATTTCATCTGTCCAAGCTGTGACTCGTCCACCCACACAGCACATCTCTAGCCATCTCTCCCGCCCCCGGCTGCTCTTTGATACTATACCCCACAAAACCTGACAATTTTTCAAAGACTTATCTCTCTGTCTCTCTTGTACTCCATCAGTGGCTCTTGCGGTGGTAGCAGCTTTGAGTCCACACTCAGAGGACTCACTGAGAAGTCAAAAATTATATAATACTGGAGGGAAAAATATTGCTTGACGTTTGCTTTGAGAGGGTGTGTGATACATCTTACACTTGAATCGTTCTTGACAATGTTCTCTCTCTTTCACTTTTTTCCTCACTCCTCTTCTTGCTCAACCCTCTTCCTTTGTAAAAATTGCCTTTTCATCTCCATCTATGTAGCTTCCTCCAATCCTACCTTGTCATTCTCTCTGCAATATTTAAGATCATCTTTCACTTCTTTCACCTGAGATTTATTATCTCTCTTGCTTCCCTCCCTTAATTTATCAAGGGGTAAATTGATTCATCCTGACATTTCACCATCATGCTACACATCCGAATGATAGTGCAGATCCAAATCAGTGCTAAAAGTACAGGGTTAAATCTAAAAGTAATCCAGAATTGATGTTCATCTACTTATGTTTTGCCAACAATATCCAACTCTTCCTCTCACACCAATCAGAGTTATTAAATCATTTTCTGGTCGATAAAAAAAAAAAAACACGTCTCAAAACTTCTCTCATTCAGCTAAATATAGATAAAAACCAACCATCATGTGATTTCAGACGAGCAGCAATCTCTCTGTCTTTGTTTGTGAAAAAAGAGGTGTGTGTATATAAACATTTATGAATTATTGTTGAGTACTTGGCATAGGAAGTGTTTGTTCTATTTCAGGCATGTAACTTTAACATGCTTTTGATTCCAGTTTTGTCAAATGACAGGCAGTCCCACCCGTTTAATCACTTATATTGTGTTATACACAATGGCTCTTTGAATAATGTTTTAATCAAATCAAGCAATATCTAAATAAGAAGGTTGTTGGCATGGGTATGCACTGCAGTGATGAGGACGGTCACCTTACAGCTATAGGTCAAAGCAAGAAGGTTCTGGTTTTGAACCCTTCCTTTAGCATGTTCTCCCTGTACTGGGTTCTCTTTGGGATGGGAAACCTTCCACAGTCTGAATAAATGCTAGTTTGTCTAAAAGGTAATGCCTCTCAAGCAAATGTTTAAATGTGAGAGTGCATGTTTTTATGTCTCTGTGTCAGTCCTGTGATTGACTGTGACCATAGACTGTATAACAAAATGCACAACATGACAGCACTCGAAAAGTGAAGCCAAAACATTTGGGCGCCCCCCTTTGGACTGGCAGCTTTGAGATGAAACATAACCAACACTAAAAAAACTGTCATTGAACTTTCTTAACTATGAGTGTCCACTATAAACTGAAACAAGAATCTGTTATGTCGTGGACTCTACTGACCTAAGGATGTTGTTTTATTTGAAGGTTATTGTGTGTTTTGGATATGGGATTGGCAGGACATCAATATCACGGCTCCAGCAGCCATGCTGTTCCTCACAGACTGGCTCCAAATGCACAAGATGTTAGTGCCTGCAGTGGGGGTATATTGGCTTCACTTTTGTAAAAACGAAGGAGGTAGAGACTTGATCTTTATATTCAGTCAATGAGAGGGTATAAATAAGGGTTTGTGGTATAAACCTCCCCTGATCCTCGAATGATAAGGGTAATTGATGTGGATAAGTGATGGTTGGGAGTTTATTAAGTTCAACCAAAGCCATTTAAACCAGTGAGCCACTGTCATTTTCTTCAAAAAAATAATCACTGAGAATTTTCTTGGACACTTCCTTGTTGCTTTTCTGGTGACGAATATAATATGTAGTAGAAAAACAAACATGTATGTGGTGTTCATGTGTATTTGTGTATTTGTGTTGATGAATCCTTCTACCGTTTACATCTCCAGGTGAGTGTGGAGGTCTTGGTGGAGTACCCCTTCTTCGTCTTTGGCCAAGGCTGGTCCTCATGCTGCCCTGACCGGACCACCCAGCTCCTTGAGCTGCCCTGCACCAAGCTTTCTGTGGGCGATGTTTGTATTTCACTCACACTCAAGAACCTGAGGAACGGATCTCTAAAGAAGACTCAACCCGTGGAGCTGCCCCCACCTGCCTCCGTCCCGGCCTCTAGCCACGGGCACCTCAAACCCCACCGAGCTGGATCAGACGCTCCCCAAAGCTGCAGTGGAGGAAGCTTCAGGCACTGCGAGCGGGAGAACGGCATCAGCCAGAGGGGGAAAGGTGGAAGTGGAAACGGGAGAGTTGGGGGCAAAAACGTGGAAAATGGGGATCTTAAGGCAGAAGCCGGCGCTAGTAAACCTTCAGGAAGCAGGAAACGGAGATGGTCTGCCCCTGAAGGTCGAAAAGTCGAAAAAACAGAGGAGGAACCACCTTTGACCCTGCCCAAACCTTCCTTCATCTCTCGTGAGGTGAAAGTCAGCATTGAGGGAAGGTCAAATATTGGCAAGTGAAGGCCAGCAGGACATAAATGACCTTTGGAACTTGGAAATAAAAAACATCAATGGATTCTACAAAAAATGAATGCCCACATTAATGTCTCATTTGTTTTGGTTTCAAAGTTTTCTGTTTTTATTTTTCTATCTTAAATACTGTACTGTAGAGGTTAACGTACCCTACTCGGTGTCACCTTACATTAAGTCCATGTACTTTATAACACATTTTTATCGATAGGTTTGATATCACACAAGCAATTAGTGCTGATTTGGAAGTTTTCATGAGAAAAGAGATTTGTGTTTTTAATGTTTAGAGTTGGCTGTGCGGCACACTCGTGCAATGCTTGATGGCTCTTCTTGGCTGGCTACACATG
The DNA here is from genome assembly GCF_963584025.1 of Labrus mixtus. Classification (NCBI taxonomy): domain Eukaryota; kingdom Metazoa; phylum Chordata; class Actinopteri; order Labriformes; family Labridae; genus Labrus; species Labrus mixtus. The sequence continues at coordinate 22,870,184 of NC_083627.1, forward strand.
ATTTAAAATGCTAATTTAATTAGCACACAATTAGCTGTTACCCCTGTCTCGACAAAAAATACTTTCCCCCAACTTGTTGACTCACAAGAAATGATGCAATGTCAGCTGAGCCTGGGCATGAAGGATTTGTGGGAAAATCATAAAAAAAAAACATTTTCTAAATCAGACTTGGGGTTGGGAGAAAAATAATTCTTCTTGTCTAAAGTATAAAAGAATCAATTGTTGCAGTGTCATCAGGGTGTGCCAGACATTTAAACCTTGCCAGTGAGGTCATCAGGTGGTGCCCCGTGTGCCCAACAATAGAAGGATAACAACACTCACTCTGTTCAGCTTAATTACAGTTTCATTTTGCATTTTATTTTTTCTCCTTAACCCTTCATCCTCTATCTCTTCAGATAGTTGTTTTCAATGATTGTCAAAAAAAAAAAAACTTTAATCAGGGGTCATTTAGTCCAAGAATGAACCTATATGTTGGTCAATGTTAATGTAAAAAAATGTGAGATACCCGAACATTACACAAACAATTGCATTCACACTGGGTTGGCAAACTTCAATTTAAGAGGAAGACTTCATACAATCCTCATCTTTTTGGATGAATTGCTTTATATATTTTTGTATTGTGATTAGAAAAGGCTGCGTGAGAGGAACCGAGAAGATTCTGCGTGTCAGTTCTGAGAGGGTCGAGATGTTTCAAAGCACTTAAAAAAGAAACCTGTAACACTCACCATACAGCCGAGAAAATTGATGTCTCTTCATTTACGCAGTACTGTATGTTTTTAGTTTTTTCTTTTTTTTTTCTGTTCAGACGAGGGGGAGAAAGTAGCAGCAGCACTTTGGAGAGGTGAGGCTTTTTAAAGAAGTAAAAGGGGGTCGTGAGAATGGATGTGCCATGGGATTTTCTAAGAAAGGGATGATTTTGGCAGGTTTAAGTAGATGGTTAGAGGAGAAAAATTGTGGTAAAAAGGAATAAGAAATAACATTTTATAGCATGTGCACTAGCTTGCAGTGCAAAAGCTCTGGGAAAGTATCGAAATGTGTCTCGAAAGTTTCCATTTAAACGAAGAAAAAGGCTTTGAAACAAACCCAGTGATGTTTGAATTCGATCGAGAGCGTTGGTGTTGGGAGCGCACGCCACAGAATACTGAAGGGTGTCATAAATTTGTTACGTTTGCGTGACTGTGCCAGAGTGTGTGCGACGCGGGTCTGTGTCTGACCGTACACACACACACTGACACTTACACAAACACACAAACAGTACAAACAATCTCTGAAACTCAACGTGCAGTATTTGTTGAGACTAGTTGACTGACGTTGGATTAATGCACACAGCTAACAGTACAGTGTGTTTGTGTAAGTGTGTGCGTTAGTGTATGAGTGTGTGTGAACTAGTGTATAGGAAAGGAGACACTCGTATGATATATAGACAGTGCTAAATGTCCAGTGTTTCTACTTGGAGTTGTACTTAAGAAAACCTTGCAATTTGCACATCAGGAGGAGGAAGAGAAATGTCATTTTTTTATAAACTGCCCTGCCTTGAAACGAGCCAGAGACCACCTAAACACACTGGAGGAGAGCAGGGTCATTTTGTTCCTCGCAAGCCACTCATCAGCTTGTCGAGGAGATGTTTCTCAGCGACACACTTAATGTCAAACAACAGTTGAGTTTTTAGGAACAAAACCCATTGATAAAACCAGGATTTTCATCACGTGCCTGTCTACTGAATTTCCTGGCATTAGTGGAAGAAACACCCGTTTTCATGAGTCACGTTTCCTTGCTGTTGAGGGTGTAGGGGACTAGGATTCAGTTTTGAACACGGCCTGTGCATTTAGCCATCAGTTGTTGTTTTTTTGAAGATGTAGCAGTTACCTCAACAGACATGCTTTGCTCAGTTGTCCAGGACTGAGCTTTCTCTCTAGTATTGGTTGAAATTGGCAGGTTTTTAAATCTCGGCTAATCGACTCATGTGGTCATGCATGTAACAGTCTACGAAAGTCTATGCTCAGCTGTTAGCTTAGCATGTTGTGAAAGTTCTGGCACAGTTGTGTTGTACAGGCGGTGGAGACGCAGGCATATCTGTTGAGATTTCTACTCGGCTTCTGTCTTCATTTATCGGCAGAGGTTATTTTCTTTTGGTTCACAGTGTTGTCGGGTTGCCTCAAAGATGTGGATGGGTCCTTTTTTTTTTCATCCCACTGATAATATTAGCTGTGTTTGGCAGTGCTGTTTCAGGTGGCTGGGTGATGCTCAGATGGATGTAGAATTGATGAGTAGGTGGAGTAGTTGGGGGCAGATGGAGGGTTATGGTGAGTAAGTGTGAGATTTGAAAATGCTTTATTTTTTATAATAAAACAGGGTTTGTCAGATCAACTTCATCGCAGGAGTTTATTTTAATTTCTTCCTTTTCCTATTGAAACAACGTCATCATTAGCTGTACAAACAGCCGAATGTGTGTTTGTGTGTGTGTGCATCCAAATAGTGTGTGTGTCTGGTTGTGTGTTTTGTAACTGTTCTGTACATGTCTCTTTTTTGTCCAACCCCCTTTCTGACATATTTTGAAGCAGAACCACAACATGTAAACAAACATGTCAGACCATCAAACTTTTATTTTGAGTTCAAACACAACAAGACTTCTTCTGCCAAAGCCAAGTGAAACTGTTGTTACTTTAGAAAGCAATAGAAAGAAAATATGCAGGCTCTCACATTGTTGTATAAGGGGATTACAAACACACACACACACACACACACACACACACAAACATAGTCATTCCACTCAATTTGTTTCTGCAATAACCATTTAATAATAGTCATCTAGAATTAAAACCGAAACAATTAAAACCTTTTCTTCCTGCAAAAAAAATACAATCTCACCATAGTCCTACAAATATTTTTTTATTAATTATCTAGAAGAGCTAGAGCTAGCATCATTCCCCTTATCATACAGTACATTTAAATCTTAAGTACATTTCATCTTAAGAGATTGCAGTTGCAACATTAGTTGCCAGTTTTTTCAGGGAAGTGTCTTGTATATGCAGTAACTGAAATATAACCCCACAAAACCTCCGCAGTCCCAGCTGGTCAGAGGACCTCTTTAATGATGTTTCAGGTACCCAATCATAGCCAGCCAGCCTCGCAAGCAACTCCTCCTGAGGCAAACCAATCAATTTACCCTCAACAACCGTTAGCTACCTTTCTGGACTGCCTGTTCCCTCCTAAATTCACAAAGCTTTTTATATTTGGCCTCCTTTTCACTACTGGCTTATACTGATGTTTTAAGTGGAAATGCATGCTTTAATAATAGACTATATGAAACAAAGCAATCAGAAATGTAGACATATTGTGAATGCAGAGAAGGAGCAGCACTTTTTACGAGTGTTTTGGTCTAGTTTCACCTTGATAAGATTTTCCCAAGTTCAACCATTTAACCCCTCTTGAGATATACCACAATGTGCAATACTTACATTATGTTTTCACCCTTTGCTGTGCCAAGTGTTAGTAGCATAGTCCTACTCCAGTGTCTCCTTCCTGTTAAAGGCTTGTGTGTTTGTCTGTCTGTCTAAGTGTGTGTGGCATCTTTCAAATGAGAGTCAGGATGTTTGTGAAGAGAAACAAAAAGAGTTTGTGTGTACCCTTTTCCCCCCCTGTCCTTGCGGCCTTCCTCAATTTGAGAGCATGTGTCATGTCTCCTTGAGTGTACATGTTTGTGTGTGTGACCTGTGTGTGTGAGTGTGTGTGTGTGTGTGTGTGTGTGTGTGTGTGTACCGGATTGTTTCCTCTTCTACTCGTCTGTGAGATCATGACCTTCAATGGTTCACAGTGAGACCCACAGAGAAAAAAGAAACCTCATTGCTAGTGGGGACCACTTTTTTTTGTAAAAAAGAAAAAAAAAGAAAAAGAAAAATGGAAAAAAAAAAAACAGAGATGCACATGTAAGTAGATTTAAAAGACTTGATAACGTTTCAGCACTTTCTTATCCTAGGTTGGGCTCGGTCCTACCCCCTCTGTCTCAGACCGAAACCTTCCTTAGGAGTAACATTCATTCGAAAAAAAACAGACAGAGAGAATGAGAATGAAAAAAAGAGGGGTGAATAGGGATGAAAAAGAGAGATGGTTTAAGTTTAAGTTTTTGCACATCACCTTGCGGTAACCTTGTGTTTTTGTATATGTGCTCCATCTAGATTGGCGCCCGACGTGTTCTTGGGTCCAACGGGCCGAGGTGTTTGGTGGTTCCTTGGTTCTTTTCTTCTAGGAAAACCTTTACTCATGGAATACATCCCTTCTTTTTTGTGTTTGGGTTTGTTTGGAACCTTTTCCACCCTACACCAACCAGACTGTGCAGTTTATTATAAGGTTTAGTTATGTTCCCAAATTTGAGTTCTAATTCGACAAAAGTGTCTGTAGGCAGTTAAGCATGGCTAGGTTTGGTTGTGCGGTGTGAAAACGGTGCATAACAAACTTGGCTTTTTTTGCATTGTCTTTGGTGCAGGAGCTTTTTCTGTGTTTTTGGTCTCCTTGTAGCACTCATTATAATGTCAGGGGACTTCAAAACTATGTAGAGAATGTGTCATTGTTGAGTTTTTATGACAAGCTTCCTCATCAGAGGAACACTGCAAATGTCTTCTTTTTTTTCTTTTTTTTTTTAATTGGCTTCTTGCACAATTACAAATAAATGAATGTTGGTGTGTGAGCTTTGACTTTTCGATCAGAAAAAAAGGCATGTGTGCTCTTTGTTTTCTTGATGTTTGTACTTTTATTTTTGCAAAAAAAAAAAAAAGGATGTGTTTTTGGCACTTTGTCGTGTTTTAAAAGTGAACAGAATTCGATCAGGATTCCTTTTTTCTCTCTTTTTTTTCTTTTTTTGTATGACGTCTTCAATGTCCATAGCGCTGGATAACCAACTCAGGCAGAAAGAAGAAAAACCCGTAGAGGCCCACGTAACAGTGTAGTTTCACCCCAATCAAATTGCATAGTGGGCTGTTTAAAATGGGTTATAAGATATGTAAATGTATTACATACAATTTGATATGATTAACAAATGACTATTAACTATGAATTATTATTATAATACTCTGTGTATTATGCTGAGGACGGCTTGGATTACTCTTCAGTGTACTTTGTTTGTGTTCTGCCTCTGTGCAAAGCCACAAACACTTCAGCAGGGGACAGGCTGTATTTCTCGTGACTTTTGAACCCTGCCCACTGCCACGGGTGGGGTGGAGCTTAACTGTCAGCTGTGCTTCATTTTATCCCCCCCCCCCAAACCCTCTGTTCTGAACACTCAGCCCTGTGGCTAACAACCAGTCTGTCTAGATGTTTCTCTGTGACACCAAGTAAAGAACTGAGACTTTTTTGGCCCGTGGGCCGTTGGCAGAAAATACATCAGCACAGACATGCATGTCTGGCCTGCAGGGGGCAGCAGCAGCAGATCCCAGCCAACTTGTTTGTACTATATTGTACTCACCAAGTCCCTCTGTCTCACCACCCCTTTCCTCTATAGCAATGGAGAAACCCTGTAGGTGTATGTATTTGACATCTGTACAAATGCACCTCTTTGAAAAAGAAAATGAAACCTTGACATATCTGGAATCAATGCCTGACTTTTGTCTTTATTTGAACAGCACTAACAACCCCATATACTGCTTCTGAAATGTTGTTTTACCTTGGTGATGATATTCTTCTACAGTTGATTTTACTAACACTCCGGTCTGCTGGTTCTCCTTCAGTTGCGACGGCACTCTGTTATTAGTGCCATCTCCATTCCCCCATGTAATGGAAGGGCTAATAGTTGGATAGGGGGGTGTAAACTTGAAATAAATGTATTAATCAAGTTTGAGCCTTAAACTTAAACGTGAACCTTGAAATATAAACATGTGAACTTAGACCAGAGATCAACAAATCCAGAAAGTTTAATTCATTTTCTTTTTAGGAATTCTTTACTCCAAAATATATTTATATAGGGTATATTGGATTTGGCTATATTAATAACTAGAAAGGTGCATATCATGCTTTCAATTATTTTTAAATAAATAAATAACATTCCCTGTCATGTCTCACTGTCTGAGGTGCCCAGTGAACTGTCAACAGTTATGAATCTGAGGGAAGATTGATAAATGGATTCATTTACAGGACAAACCCAGAAGAAATTGACACATTGTCTTAATTCACTGGCCAGAATATCAGTGTGGAATTTAAAGGAGTTTTTGATCCAACCAGACACAAAGATATTTGTATTCAGAAACTCTTTGAATGCCATGTCCTGTCAGAGTGGTGATATGTAAATCACTGTCTGAAATGTCTCTGGCTCTACAAACAAGATGTTTTTGGTCTTGTGAGGGTTCAGAACCAGTATCAGATTAAACAGTGCATGTTGTAATTGATTAAAAGCTTTCTGGAGAATTTGAATGACTTAATGTAGATTGTAAGCAAAGTACAAAACTGTATCATCTGCATAAAAATGTTATAATTTGATACAGCGGATGAAACATTGTTGACAGGAATTGGAAGAAATAAAAGAGGACCCAGTATTGAACTCTTTGTAACACCGTTTGATATTCACAAAAACAGAAGGACTATTAAAATCACACATTGCTGTCACTGTGAAAGGTAGTCCTTGAATTGTTATTCAGAATCAAAACCAACCTCACTAAGCCTCAGGAGGACAAAAGAGTTGTCAACATTATCAAACGCTTTTTAAAAATCTACAAATAATGCAGCACGTTATTTCCCTTTGTCAGCAGCAGAAATTATACCGTCATCATTAGCTGTTCAAACAGCCGAATGTGTGTTTGTGTGTGCATCCAAATAGTGTGTGTGTCTGGTTGTGTGTTTTGTAACTGTTCTGTACATGTCTCTTTTTTGTCCAACCCCCTTTCTGACATTTTTTGAAGCAGAACCACAACATGTAAACAAACATGTCAGACCATCAAACTTTTATTTTGAGTTCAAACACAACAAGACTTCTTCTGCCAAAGCCAAGTGAAACTGTTGTTACTTTAGAAAGCAATAGAAAGAAAATATGCAGGCTCTCACATTGTTGTATAAGGGGATTATAAACACACACACACACACACACAAACATTCAATTTGTTTCTGCAATAACCATTTAATAATAGTCATCTAGAATTAAAAGGGACGTGTCTTGTATATGCAGTAACTGAAATATAACCCCACAAAACCTCCGCAGTCCCAGCTGGTCAGAGGACCTCTTTAATGATGTTTCAGGTACCCAATCATAGCCAGCCAGCCTCGCAAGCAACTCCTCCTGAGGCAAACCAATCAATTTACCCTCAACAACCGTTAGCTACCTTTCTGGGCGGCCTGGTCTGGACTGCCTGTTCCCTCCTAAATTCACAAAGCTTTTTATATTTGGCCTCCTTTTCACTACTGGCTTATACTGATGTTTTAAGTGAAAATGCATGCTTTAATAATAGACTATATGAAACAAAGCAATCAGAAATGTAGACATATTGTGAATGCAGAGAAGGAGCAGCACTATCAAACGCTTTTTAAAAATCTACAAATAATGCAGCACGTTATTTCCCTTTGTCAGCAGCAGAAATTATAGAATTTGAAACAGAGGTAATAGCAGTGGCAGTGCTGCGATTAGCTGTGAAACCATGTTGATGTTGACTCAAGACATGATGACTAAAAAGGAATGATTTGAGCTGATTATTTACTAATGATTTAATGATTTTAGCATGACAGGACAGTTTTGAAATTGAACGATATCAGTTTTATCACCACCCTTATGTAGTGGGGACTACATGTGCAGTCTTGCAGATCTGAAGAATGAACCCAGAAGAAATGCACACATAATTTGTTCAGTAATTACACAGAGCTTTAAAATGTAAGGATCAAGTTTATCATCCCGGGTTGCTTAATGCATTCTATAGCTTGCCTCACTGCCTGAAGAGGAAGTAAAGGCCTGCAAACTGAATTAAAAAATAGGAGGGTTTGAGGAGGGTGCATAAGGCAGTGTTTGACTATTAGAAGCAAAATCGAGTACAACATAACAAACTAATTCACAGCAGCAGCAAAATGAGTGTCAAAGGTATGGCATATCTGTGTAATATGCAATGACTGCTAGTTTTTGGGTTTATTCCATTTTCCATTTTGTGGTTTCCTTTAATATGCACTTCTAGTACTGCCTTTAAAAGCTGATGAGAACATCATCCTCATAATTAGTAAAATAATGCACATTACAACACCACTTTAAAAATAAGTAAAGTAAAATAAAACAATGTCTTGATTCAGAAGAAGACAATAAAATAACAAAAAAAACTTTTGCATCAAGAAGTTAAGTTTAAAAGTTTTAGATGCAAGGCAGTTTATATCAAGTGTATCTGAAGTTTGTCAAGTGTTTGTTGGTGGCTTAGTCTAATGATCCTGATACACACAGAATAAATGCACACAGACGCTAAGGATAAGTTCTACAGAAAGATCCACACAACTGAGGTAAGTAGCAGGGGGTCCCCGCATGCACTTTATTGCAACATGATTGCTCCAGGAACAGTTACAGGTGGTCTCTGGTTTTGCATATTGATTTGCATATTCATTCAAACATACATTTCAGCAGTTTTTCTCCAACGGATCATCCTCTTCTGAGTGTGTTTACATGCAATGTGTCAGCAGCATTCTTGTTGTTTTTCTGTGTGCGCGTCTGTCAGATTGCAAACGCACTTACTGTAGGATCGAGTTGATTTAAACGCTATAATTTCTGTTGGAAAAATGTTTGAAGTCAAACTTTTTAAGTCACAACCTACAGGAGATAAACTGCTTTCTGACAGCAGATATCCTGAGAGAAACAGGTTGGGTGCTCACATAGAGGTGTCGCTGTGGGTGTGTTCATCCCTGTCAATTCCTGTCCTACTGTTGCACATTTAAACTCTGCATTTAATGCTAAGTGAACATTTGGCTGGACTGTTGCGTGACTCGGATGAAGGTGGTTCTCCTGCTCAGCTCTTTGAGCTTGGCAGCACCCACGTAAGTGCAGGTGGAGCGGAGGCCGCCCAACACATCAAGGACAGTGTGCTCCACATCTCCTCTGTAAGGAACCTCTACCGTCCTGCCCTCTGATGCCCTGACAGCAAAAAGAAAAGAATAAAACAGGATTGTTGATGCGTTTCAGTTATTCTTCAGCAACCGAGCCTTAGATGAGTGTCTGGACAGTGGACTGTCTGAGTCGTTTCATAGGGGGATAACAACAACAAAAACAATCACAGACGTCTTAGTTTTGAAACTGAATACAAATAAACTGAGTATGAACCTTTAGAAGAATATCCTTTATGTATAAACTGAAATCAGTCTCTCACCTATACTCAGCAACTCCGCCCACATACTTCTTCATGGCTGTGTCAGAGCTCATGCCATAGAAGAGTTTGTATTTCTTGCCGTTCTTCTCGATGACCTCTCCGGTGCACTGATCGTGCCCTGCAAGCATTCCTCCCATCATCACAAAGTCAGCCCCCGCACCTGAATAGGCAAACACAGATAAGTTTTGTGGAGATAGATTTTTTTTTTTGTAATGTGACTCAGTTTAAAAATCAAGAGAATCAAAAGTTGTGGGTTGAGTACAAACCAAAGGCCTTTGCTACATCTCCCGGGCAACTGCAGCCACCGTCCTGAACAGGGAAAAATGCAAGTCAATTCAAAGGTTTCACACTGAATCACCGTGCAAAAGGTCGGCGTTATTGCTGCATCGTCAAAAGAACGAGGATGCCCTCTACTGGCTGCAACCCAGTATTTCTATAAAGATTAAACACATAGATGTCTATGAATTACAAATGAATAATAATTTTGAGTCAAGCCAACATTTTGATTTACATTTCAGAATAAGTAAGGGCACAATTCAACATATTAACATAAAAAAGGCTAAATGGCTCTTCAAAGTCCAAAACAACACACAGAGCACTTTCATACTTTAATCATATTCATTTCAAAATTCTCAATATCTGAAAAAAATTGCTTTCAAGGCGAATGCATGTGAATGTGACACTGTATGACTTACAGAGATAATGTGTCCTTTGAGTCCATGGGCTGAGTCTGCACATTCAATCACGGCGCTCAGTTGTGGGTAGCCCACTCCTGTCTTGATCCTTGTTGTGCATACCGACCCTGCAGCAGACAGATTACACATTAGTATCTAACATCCTCTATAGTGATTCATTTCTGTTATCTTACAATGCTGCAAGTTCAGGTAGAAATTCTACAGGCCGGAGATAAAGAAAAGCACCAGGCTGTGCACCTTGTATAAAACAGGCTGTTTAATATAAATAGCTTAATAACAGGCCTTAGAGACACAGCCAGCCATGACAATGATTGATACTCAAACTTGTTTCTTCGTCTTAAACTTGTATTTAAATACAATGATTTATGCTTTTGGAGTTGGACCATGTGGCTCTAGTTCTCTATGAGAGGATGCATACACTTTGTACAGTAAGAAGAAGTCTTTAATCCATTTTTTTATATTATTTAAGTCTTTCTATTTAAGGTACTTGAACATCAACTATTTGCCTTTCTGCCTTTCATGAGTGTGTTTGTACGCCAGTTTTCTTTCTCAGTTGCATCTGGGTTTGTATGTTTGTTCTTTTGACCAAAGAGCGAGCACACTCCTCAGACTTAGACAGTGGTACACCCACCCACCTGGCCCGATGCCCACTTTAATGATGTCAGCACCGGAGAGGATGAGCTCCTCCACCATCTCCCCTGTTACCACGTTACCAGCCTACAACGAAAACAGCATTAGCCCAAATACAACATTTTCCTGAAGTAAGTCAAATACTTCTCGATCGTGACCCGGCCATGGCCTCTTACCATGATGGTGTGTTTGGGGAACTTCTCTCTGACCGTCTTTACAAACTCCACAAAGTACTCTGAGTATCCATTGGCAACATCAAGACAGATGTACTTGAGGGCAGGTACGGCTTCCACGATAGCACACAGCCTCTCCAGATCTGCCTTGCTGCTGCCTGAGCTGGCTGCTAAATGCTATGGAGAAAAGACAGAAAACTGTTTAGACTAATTCTTTTTTGTGATGCGAGTAAAGGAACAGCTGCTTTCTAGAAGGCAAAACTGTGTGATATTACCTCTAAGCAGTCTGGATGATTAGCAGCAAAGTTTTTCCAGTCTTCCACAGAGTAATGCTTATGAATGGTTGTGAAGAGGGTGTGCTAAAAACAAGAAAAGAAAGAAAGACAACAATGGGAAATATAGAAATGTATTTTTTTATTAATGTGTGATATTTCTTCTAACAACTTGTAATTTCTAGTCACTGACATGCAAGAAAACAACATAATGCCCTGAGTAATTGGGTGATACGGAGGGAAACAAGCAACATCCAACAAGCTACATGTAGCAGCTGCCCACCAGCTTCCAGGACAAGGCCACTCATTCATGTTTTTCAAAAAACAAACCTCCCGCAGCATCCTGGCTGTTGTTTTGTGATTCTGTGTCAAGCAGTTTTTCAAATTAATCCCACTGGAAGTGCACATAGAGGTCTTGGCAGGCTCACATAGAGACATACACAAACATAGCAGCTGTTGTTTATTTTCAATCATCTGAGTTCTGTTAACTCACTTTGCTGAGGACCTGTGCCATCTCAAACGTCCCAGTGGTGTCCATATTTGCAGCAATGATGGGGATGCCAGTGTAGGTCTGTTTGGAGTTGCGGAATGTGAAGGTCCTCTGAAGGTCCACCTAAGGAGAGAGGCATGTGAGTCATTCTGAAATGTGTGTCATGGACATTCAATTTAGCCTAATAAGGAAAAATTTTAAGAGACTGATTATTTTTTTACCTGGAATTGACTGAGGCATAGCTCAGATTTTTGCAAAAACTGGAGCAGCTCATGTTGCTTAATGTTCTGAGTGTGTGAGGCCATAGTGGGGATCCACTGAATCATTTAGATCTAGTGGATAGCCTAGCTGGTAATGTGATAAGCTACATGATGAACCAAGCAGGATCCAATGTAGCACACACGCTTCTGGTTTACAGTAAAGCATGAATCTCAACTGATGAAGCAAGTCAGAGCTATAAAGAAGTCCTATTATTACGTGGCAATTAGAAAGCTAGCTGCTTAGCATGAGAGGAGTTTGAAAATGTTTTTGGTATGTTTAAGTTACTCACATGTAAAAAGTTTCCTTTTACAAATACTATGAAAAGTTCAAAAACAAAAGAAACACACTTGCTCAATTAAAAATATTCAGACGTTTTGCTACTACAGCCTCGCTTGGCTAATGCTAGCTAATATTAGCAAACTTTAAATTAGACTTTTTGACTAAGTCTTCTTGTGTAACTGTTACACTGCATTTTAAAAAAATATGTCTTTTGTTTTATGTATAATATGGCATGAATAGCCTACAAGTAGATTTATTTTTTTAACTATCTATATTCCAAACTGAAAAAGCATGGTTGCTACAGGGAAGCTTGGCTAGCTGAAAGGTTGTGTGGGAGGTTTAAAATACAAAACTAATATGACATTTTAAAAAACTTTTACTCAAAGGCTTTCATTTGCCACATCCTGTGGCTCATTTAGCACATTTCTGAATTGGGTTTTATTTAAAAGTCAAGACATGTATTATGCATAGCAACCTCAGCTGCAGAAATAAGCTAACAGCAAGAAGTGTGCCTAACCCTTCACGGCAGAATGATTTCAGGGCCACAGCCAAAACGAGGCCATAAGTCTTAATCGTGGTAGAAAGAGGGAAGTGGTGTAAAAAGTATGGGTGAGAAGGGAGAGGCGCCCAGTCATGGGTATAATTCTTCTTGCAGCAGCAAATCAATAAAGGCATCATATTTTACTTTAGCACACTGACTCAGCAGGCTATGTCTTATCCCCAGTAAAAATCCCCAGTCTGACTCATTCATCCAGTGTTCTTGTTATGAAGCTCTGGATAATTCTCCATTTGAATAAAAAGATAAAATAAAAACTAATGTCATTATTTTGTTAAAGCTCCTTTGAGTAAAATTCAGCAGGTTATGAAACAGACAGAAATTAATACTGATGCCTCTTTATGACATAAAAAAGTAAGAGAGATTTTTTTGTTGTTGTAACTTTTAAAGCCTGCTCAGGGTAGGTGTCAGACAAGCACAGTGAATAGACATAATTTTCCCTACATTTTATATATTCACAATGAGTAATAGCCTTGACTGTCAAAAGAAAGCAGGATTAGATTTATTTTTTGTCAGAAAACACTAACTACCCACGAACAGGGCATTATCAGCAAAGACATAAGCCTCATGCTTTGTCTACAAGTGCTTCAAAAACATTACAAACAGAATGTTCCTTACAGGAGCTTTAATTTGTGTGAGCACTGATTATATCAGGTATAGGCCTATATATTGTAGATAAAAGTAGGAATCTTTGCATTTCTTGGAGAAAAACATAGATTTGATTGATATTAATCAAAAAACATAATTGATATGTCATAATAATTGTGTCTTGTTCCAAGAGGTTTTGAGGTTTGATTATCAAAACATCAGGCTAAACTTATATTGATATGTATTTTTTTCTCAATGAATAATTGGCTATGTGTCTTTTTTGTTACCACCAATGCTTGAGTCAGTATTGATATCAGACATGCAACATGCAAAAAAACAATTTCAAGAGTGAGGGGACACATTTCTGCTCAGTTTGGTGCATCAGTGTTTGATTACTCATACTTAGCATGTGGTCCTTTATTATTGATGTAGATTATCCTCAACGATGTTCAGCACCGCCCCCCGCTGTAAACAACTTTGTAAATGTGTGGTGTGCTTAGCTTTAGGTGGATTTCTGCTCCCTATGCAGTCCTCTTTGTCAATGTGTATATATCAAATGTTCTCATGATGACTCTGTGGCATGTGCTATCGTTGACTATACCACACAGGACTATTTTTAAACAGGTTTTCTGAGAAGTCTCTTGTGTCTCATGTTGCATGGCACCTCTTGGAAGCCAACTCCTACCCACTTCCACCTACCAAAACAGATCAAAGTATCATGACATTCAGTACCAAGACCTGATCTTATGAAATACATGATTATGATGAGTGAGCTGCAAGGCTTAAACAAAGAGAAGGAGGAGCACTGTGTTGTTCTTAAGAGCAATAACAATGTGTCCTTTAGATAAACTGTTGCCTCTTTTGGCTCCTTAAATGACAATGAGTAATGATTAAATTACTTCCATTTTGATTAAAACCGTTTTTCCTTTTACTCTCCCTTTTTGAAGTATTCTCTGATTGTCTACAGTTGCTGTTTGTAGCCGCTGTCTAGCACTGGCTTGCCTTGTTTGCTGTCACCTTTAAAGAAGGTCACTCCACTGTAACATACTCATTCAATGTCGATTTTTGCACCAAAGGAATACACCTAGCAGCTTGAATATAACAAGACAACAAAGTGAAGCAAGAATATGAGTTACATTATGTGTGTGTACTTTTCATTCTTTTAAAATGACAGCATTGATTGATGTCATGGCTGCTCACCACTACTGCTTTATTAAATATGTTTTTACATTATGATGTTATGTTTGACTTGTGCAAGGTTTGTAGGCCCAAAACGCCCCCTACCATCCAGCCCATGTATAAATAGTTTACATATCGAGACTACTGCGTCATTCATTTGAAAAGCACAAGCACACTTCATGAATGAAACAGTGAACTGACTACTCTCATCCAGAAGAAGTATCCTGGACTGAACTGCAGCTTTTCTATTTGATCACATTATTATCTATTTAACAGTACCAACCTCTGAGCGACTCTTCAGGCTGCTCCTCTTGGGTCTGAAGAGGACATCCTTAAAGTCCAGCTTCAGGTCCACGTCCACGCGAGGCATCCTTGCTGTCCAGAAGACTGATGACCAGGATAAGGAGGATGAGTATGCGGAGGAGAATCCCCTGAGGAAGGCCGCTGCTGCAGTGGTGGTCGTTGGTACCAAGCCCCAACCACCAAACCCGAGCCTCCAGGCGGCCAGCGTATTTATAGCAAAATGGGGCCCATCCCAGCCCCGGCCCCCATGGCTTTATTTGGGCCTGGACTCCCTCTCTCTCTCTCTTCCCCTCTCTTTCTGTGTCTCTATCCTCCTTCCTCTCTTTCTCCCTCCACTCCTCCAGGGTTCTCTCTCTCTCCCCCTGCTCCTCCAGAGTGGCAGGAGCAGCAGTGACCAAGCTGGCTGCTGCACATGACGCATACACACAGACATGGTTGCACTGCGGAGGGTTGTGTGCTGCAGTGCTTAAGAGCACACCTGCTGTCCAGTTGGGGCATTGCTCCCTACTGGTAGACAGCATGGAGAGGGAAACAGTCAACGAGTGTGTCTACATGCTCTTTTTTACATGTTACTGTAGCAATCTTTACAAATAATGATGACAGAGTTCATGTTTCCTACCATTGGGGTGTCGTGCCATGATTTGTCACCATCTCAGCAATTTCTGTACACACAAAGAAAGCTCAGAAACATGGATTGTGTGTTTTAATGCAACAGTACCCAGATTCATTGGAGAACTCCAGTAGACATATCTTAGTTTCTAAAAAACAGGATCAGTGCAGATCAAGTTTTCTGAAACCGGGACATGATGTCTACATGTGCAGCACATCAAAAACCCAATCATAACTAGGATTCTCATTCCTATGTAAAGACAGTCTATGACAGCAAACAGTGGAGGTAGAGAAAGAAATGTAAAGACACAGTAAGAAAGCAGCAAAACAGGTTGTGCATGGAAATAATACACTTAAATGACATTTGTTACCAGTGTGCATTAGAAAACTTTTTTTTCTTTTCTTTCCACAAACACGTTTATGTTGAGAAAACCTACATGACTGAAAACCAATTCATTTGAGCAAAAAGCTGTATGTGTTTTGGATGTCTGGGGTCGCTGGAGTTTTGTGAAGACAAAGTTGGCTCACAAGTCAAAAAAGGATGAGAACCACTGGTCTAGTGACTCTATGTACCTGAGCAAATTAGACGACTTATGATTGACGCAGACTAAAAACTAATCATGTGGTCTGTTATTGAATACAATCCATTGGGTCACAATGCAAATGCAAAGTCTGACTCTTGAAAGCTTTTTTTTTTTTAATTTTTTTAAGCAATTTCTGCTGGAAGGGTTAGTAAGTACAGATGTCAATCCAGGTCCAGTTTGCAGTGTAGAAATTGTGATGTGGAAATCTCGAGCAGGAGTTTAATGTTGGGAATTAACAGTTTGTTTATTGATCTGGAAAATAAATCTCCTTACGGAAGAGGATTAGGGCCACTGAGAGATAGGGCCACAAGATAGATCTGACAGGCACATTTTAAGACAGTACTGTACATAAGAGAAATAGCTGTACAATCATATCCCATCAGAATCCATTGGTTTAAAGAGATCTTCAACAATTTTAAGCTTTCTTAAAAAATTTATAAGCTAATTATTTGTTTTTCTTTTTTTTTTTTTAAATAAGAACTGATTCAAGTAGAAGTAGTGTTTGTCATAATTTGCTATCTAACCTGCTTTCTTGGATCTGCTGACATTTTTCAAGGAAACCCCCGTTTAGTTTCCCAGGACTGTTAGTACAAAAGAGACCACCAGATGGCAGCACAACTCAATAAACAGCTGCTAAATAAAGAAGCAGAGCGCCAGGGGTCAAATCTCTAGTTAAGTGTTTCCTGGCAACAAGAGGTGCCTTTATGATATTCCTTGTATTTGTGTCACTTTGTAGCTGTCTCTTCACCACCAATGAATCATGTATAACAGAGGGGTTCTTTGTATTCTGTGCATGCAGGAATCAATTATTCTTGAAGACATGGACAAAGTGAAAATTAGCACTCTCTAAAAACCTACTCTGCACTATTTTCTGCCCTACAAGCGTGACACAAAGAACTGAAGAGAATATGGTTTATCATGACAACCTTTTAACTGCATTTACTTTTGAATAATAGTCTCATGTAAAATGAAAGTAATGTGATTTAAATTAGTTTAAATAATGGATGGAAGTGTTTGATTGATAAAAAATTGTCTACCAGTATTACTCTTATAGGTACATATCACTTTCTTCCAAACAAACCTTTGCATAAATACAACCTTGGAAAAGCTTGAATAGTATGTTTGCTTTTGGGTAATAACCCTTTTATGATGATTTGCACTAAATGGATTGACATCTACGCTCATGCCTCATTATTACATAACGTACTAGATCAGACTAATCCTCGTGTTGTAAAGCGGCTGCGGTTGCTATAAACCCACTGCTCTTTGACCCCGTGTGCACGTCACACTGAACTGTATTGATAAGAAAGGTGCAGTGTAAGGTCAGTTTTTTAAGGCAGTTTAACTGATAAGAAAAGAACAGTTTGGCTCTAACTTTGTGTACTCACTGGTTCATGTTCCAGCTTGTCGTCGTGGTTCCAGCTGGAGCCTGAGATATACATCTGAGTTACAGGCCGAGGTTTAGGGAGTAGGTCAAAGTGCAACAGATAGCTATCTCCTTTTTGGACATGCAATATTACTACTTATGTGGCACGAGTCCATCCTTGTATGGAAAGCCCCTGGAATATTTGTCATCATGTCCAGTAACAGCCACATAGTTTGTATTAGGTAAACACTTCTTCTTCTCATTCTAGCAAAGGGGCTCTTGGAATAAGCCAATTAGCACGTATCCCAAAAGATGAATCTGAATGTGTCCTTTCCTGGTCTTCTGTATTATCACAATTACGTTCACATTCATGATATAACAACTCTTAGAAACATTATGGTAGGAACATTCATTTTGTCTTTAGGATAAAGCACTAACTTTGGACTTTACAATGTGTTGTAATCAAATACCTATAAATCCAATAAATTCTCAGCCTCTCTTTAACTCCATATAAAACACAACTGATAGCCTCAGCACCCATCACCAGCTCCTTAATGAGAAATCGTGACCCCAATTTCTGAACATTTTCAACCATGCAAATGTGTTTAATGAAAAATGGTGCAGTTTGGACCTAATAGAACAAACCAGAACAAATAGATTGGACTAAAGTCCAATGGACAAACAGCAACCTCCTGACCTCATGGGTTGAAAAGGAAGCCAGCGAAGAAATGCCAAAACCAGCAGTTCTTCAACAGGCCACTAGAGGCTGCCTACAAAAAATGTGTCATTCCCCAAGAGGTCCATATTAACTTTATATCAGAAATATACATGTTTACAGCCTGATACAAAAAATAACTGTGGTCGTCGTGATACTCATTTCTACAGAAGCACCAAGGAAAATAAAAATTGGACCAATTATATCGTAATCATGCGATCAGGATCTCACAATTATGAGATCTTTTCTCTTAATAACAAAATAGGTATGAGATCTTTTCTTGTAATCATGAGATCCTGATCTCATAATTGATTTTGAAATTCATCATGAAACAACTCTGCCTTTTCAATTTACACTTTTAAAAATGGCTTGAAAAGACAAAGAACAGAGGGCCTTTCTTGAAGCACATCCTCTTGTGTATGATGAAGTGGACGTGCTAATGACAACACTGACATTCTCTGCGTGGAGAACATTGTGTAGCCTGGTGGTGGTATGTTGTTTACACTGGTTCAAAATGTCTAAGAGCTTTGCATGGAGGCATGCATACAACATACACACACACACACACACACACACACACACACACACACACACACACACACACACACACACACACACACACACACACACACATACAAACACAGGCCAGACTCTCTCACTCTGTATTCAGCTGCCAGCCGATGATACCATCCAGAGTTGGGCAGTGTTTGCCTGGAGGAAACATACATCTCAGACACTCCTCGGAGGAGATGCATTTTCCTCAGCAGCCGAGCAGATGTGGAAACCACCTGGCAGTGTGCAGGTGACGTGTGTAAGAATCTTTGATGTCCTTTTCCTGGCATGAGTTAAAATGATAAGAACTTAAAAATTCTGTTTTTTCCCCCATCTCGACTGGCTCAGGTAACCAGAATGCAGAAGAATCAGGAGGCCATTGGGGAATTTGCACTTCTTGGTTTTATGAGCTTTGAAGCATTGAACTAGAATTTAAAACCCACATAATGGAAAGCCTTTTGCTTTTTCTCAGCGGGCCCCGGCCTCTGCTTTTACTATATACTTACACAAGCATAGGTGTAACAAACAACAATAACAAGCTCAAACTCTAAAGAAGTAGGTCAAATGCCATTCTGAGTTTACGAGAAAGCATGTTAAGTGTCACAGAAACAGTATGATATACAGAGGAGCGGAACAAACTTGTTTACTTGCAGAGCTGTTTTTTCCTGCATGCATTTGCCTCCTTTGTAACTCATAACTATAACAGTGTCTTGATTCTTATATTTAATATTATTGGATACGGTTATTGCACTCTACAAGCTTCTACTAATTCTAAGCTATGTTTCTCAAGTCATTAAACAATCATGCAGTCAGTAGTGGTCAAGGCCCTGCATACTGCTCCGTCGAAATTGATAAAATTAAAAGTAAAATTTCATCTAGGAACATTGAGTCCCAAATTAAAAGTTCATTTATATAATAGAGTTTTGGTATGTGGAATAAACAAGTAGCCAAATCTTTATTATAACTCATAGACATAGCAGATGTTATTAAGAGAATAGTGCAGGAAGATACAGTGATTATAGCAGCAGTTCAGGCCAGGGGAAAACCTCTGCATGCACGTATCTATGTAAAGAAAACAGGCCAATAAAAACACACCAGAATCCAAGAGTGCAACATTTAAGAAAGACATCTACTGCAGCGGGCCAACACTGCAAATTGTTAGATGTGTATCTGACACGAAAGGAAGAGTACAAACAATGGTATTTCATCCATAAAATAAAGTTGACAGCAAGGGGATAAACTGTGAGAAAAAATGTCTGCTTCATCTCTACATTCTTCTTCCAACAACAAATCAAATCTGAATCGCTGTCCCTCTCAGAACTATACTTGGAATTGGGCTACTTTCCATCATTTTTGTCCCCGACATACAACAAAATGACAAGTGGTTCAGTTTTATCCAACAGAAGATACAGTAGCTCCCTGTGTAGCTCGTGTGACTGTGGATAAAATGGGTCACAAACCACGCCTCTCTTGGGCTTTATTGACTTTTGCTCTAAGCTACATGCACACTAGAAAGAGGACATTTGCAAAACAAAGCCATTAACCTGATTCCAATGAAAGGATGGTTTGTGCACTTTTGGCAAAAAATTTAAAAGATATGTTTGAGTTAACTCTGTGCTGACTGATTTAAGAAGGCATTTACATATATTGTTATAGAAAACAGTGGGAATCTACTTTACAGTAAGTTGTTACAATGAATCATTAAAAGGGCTGTAAATGCCCCTGATGATAAGGGCATTTTAATAAAACACTACTCCAGTAAGACATAAATATGCAACAGATTAGGCAAATCCAAAAGCCACCGTTTTTTTTTTTAAAACCACTAAGCCTTTATATTCTTTTTTTCTGACATGTCACCTCCCTGCAAAATGCAAAACCCATTTTAGTTGGAAATGTTTCAACAAGAGATGAATGCAGTTGTGTGTAAGCTGTTTCGAACCATTTAGGATTAGTATGACAAATAGACATTTTCTCAAAGTGCATCAACATCTCTGCAGCCTTTTGCATGTTTGTGTCCCTCATGCCTTCTTTGGCAAATATATACCATGTCTTTTTTTCTGTACTTTTCAGGTATGTTTGCAGCTTTTGTTTCTGTTTGCAATGTTTCTACATGTCTCTGGATTGCAGAAAAGGCAGATGTGAGAGAGTGATGGAATCGTTTTTGCAACATGTGAGAATCTGATGGGAAAGAGCGTACACTAAAACGTTGCCATTAGAGAACAGAGAGCAGGCAGAGGTTAAATGTGACATGTTCCCAGAAGTAGAGATGATGCAGGCTCTATGCAGGCTGTTTCCTCTTCCTCTTACCTCTTATTTATAAAATACCAATGTACTTTTAATGTCATCACAGATATGAATTAATTGAGTTTTGGCTCTGTATGTTTGTTGGCATAATCCTTTACATGCATCCATGCAGGCGGAAGTTTTCTGGCCTGCACTGCCGACATAAACACTGTAGAATGACTTCACACTCACACGCTGAGAACGTCTGACACTTTCTCTCCTCCCCTTTCTCAGTAACATCTGCTCCATCTACGACTTAATGATCCTGATCTCGCTACACGTTTACTCCACATAACAGAAGCAGAACCCTTTCACAGAGAAGGACAGTTCAATTTGGTGCTCAATGTGAATTTTACTTTCATTTTTTATGTCTGTTGTAGTTTCTCAGTCATCCAGGTCATGGTAAATTTTGAAGCTTGTTCCAAATACAACTGGACTGGTTGAAGATCTCAATAATCTTCAACCAGTCCAGTTGCATTTGGATTAAGCTTCCAATTTCATTTATTTGATTATTTTAGAAGGATCAGTGCAGGGCTTTGACAAACACTCACTGCATGAGTTTTTACGACTTAATGACCATATCATAGAATTAACAGCAGCTTATAGAGACAGTTATATAATATGTAATTAGGCACACAAGATTTACACTTTCCTATTTATCATTACAAAGTAGGCAAATAAAACTTTTTGTTTATAAATCATCAAATTTAAATGTGTGAACGACCAGAAACAGTCATCTGTCTGCTGGTTAACAAATCGATTAGTAGAAATCAGAACAAGGGCTACAACCTTCTCAGTGAGAGGAACACACACCTCTGAAACACATTCAAATCTGGAATTTACAAAAAACCAGGCAGAGTTCAAAGTTTTAAAGACAGAAGTAAAAGAGCGGCTGAAACTGAAGCAAGTCTGTAAACATTTGACTGTATCCTCTTTTAATCCTCATTATACAGGTTGTTCTTATGAAGTCTCTTATTTGTATTGAGTTGATAATGTCTATATTTGTATAGCATCACTGTTTCTGTAATCTAATGCTTCTGTTTTAATCCTAAAAGCCTATATCCAGAGACGGGCTGCAAATTAGCCACGGATAGAAACCTGAATGCATGGCATCTACTTTGTTGTTGTCTTTTTTATTTTACATATGAAGCAATGTTCATGGCATGTGTCCATGTTAAAGATATGATTAATTAAAATAAAAATCATGAAGATAAAAGCTCTTCAGGTAAACAAGTCCACTCCAGTCCTCAACACTTTACATGCTCGTATTAACAAAGAACACTGTTGTAAAGGCACAGCTTGTCCCACTAACATCATGTTTTCATTCACTTTTATTAACTTTATTAACTGACCCTGATACTGGAGCTCTGCATGACTGACTGACTAGTAATCACAGCAGTCTTTTAACTCCCTGCTGCTGTCTGTGAAGCTGCTGTCAGTGTCCTTGAGTTTAATGGCAGCAGTGGCAGAGACCAAAAAAAAAATAGAGAGATCGGACGAGATAAAGAAGCATTTTCCTCCAGAACGCCCTGAAAAGTCAGACCAATCAATAGTTGCAGGACTCATTCGCAGACTTCATAATCAGCTCGTCATTTTCTTCGGCTTCTAGAGACTCTGTGTGCCACTGGGAGCTGTCCTCGACTGACAATGACGAATGACGTGTTGACCTTGAACAACACACCTGAGGTGCTGGAGAAGTGAAGACTTAAGTCATGGCAGGTACTCCTCTCAGCAGGTCACAAGAAAAACCTTTTTTAACCTCTCTCATCTCAGCATGTCTCATCTAACACCTCTGAGGCCCCGATGGATCACAAATAGCAAGAATTTATCTTGATAACTTTAGAGGAAGTTATTCCAATATAAGTTTGACATTTTGGTATCTGTCAGTGAATCTGTCTCTTTGAACAGAGGCCTGATATGAATAAGAAGTGTCCCGAGGGAGATGACTTGTCAGTCTAGTCAACATTTTTGCTTGGTCACAATGTTTTTTTCCCTTTAACCCCTCAGAAGTTCCTGACCTCAGTGAACATTACTCACTAGGAGTGAGCTGTTTTTCTGCCTTTCTGAAGGTTTTTTAAAAGTCCCCGAGAGGTCTAAACATCCAAAATCTCACAAAAAGGCAAAATGTGAAAAATAAAATTCATTACCAATTGACTGGTGTTTTAGATTTCCTATAGCAACAAATGAAATGAGTTCACCAAAACACATGCATTAATTCTGCTACAAGTAGGGTAACTTAAACTGTTGTTTGCTGAAGAGGCTATCTAGTAGAGTTGTATGTAGTCAAGACCACACTAAGCAAGACCAAGACGTACCTGAGACCAGAGTGCTCAAAGACCGAGACAAGACCAAGACAGGGCGAGACCGAGACAAGGCCATAAATATCACTGAAATATCATTAACTTGTGTGCAGGGGGGGCGTGTTACTCACTGTAACACCGGGAAGGTTGCGGCCGTAACCGGGGGGATACAAATGAAATTCTGAATGAATTGAACTTAATTGTTCTTTTAGAAGGAGGGGTTTTCCTTGGTGGTGGTGGTGGTCTTGATTTCAAATCTGCTCAGTCCGAGAGCGAGTGATAATTCTTCCGATTCCGAGACGAGCCCTTCAAAAAGTTGTCTCGACCGAGTCCAGTTTTGATTACTACAACACTACTATCTAGTGACGGTGCTAAAAGGAGAACATAAGACACAGACAGATGCATCAAGAGTTCGTTTTTTAAAAACAACTTTATTAATACTTTGTCTTTTGTTAAAAACCGAATATATAAAAAGGACTCCTCTCTAAGAATTACTTTACAGAGCATAGTGGCTTTTGCTTCAGAAAACAGAAACAAATCCCTACATGTACAATGTGAAAAATAAAAAGTCCTTCCCCTGCAGTGACTGAGCTTAAATCAAGTCAGCATTAAAGAAATTCAGTTTTTCTTAACAGAAAAAAATGTCTGTGGAAAGTTTATCATAAACAAGGTGTTGCTGCTACATTAAGGCCAAACTCCCCTACACACATGTGGAACATCTCCTTGGTAAAGTGACAATGTTGTGGTTTTTCTCTTTTTTTTTTTTTAAATATAGTCTTTGAAATTAAATAAAACGTGTGAATGAAAAGCTTTTCAAAAGCAAGCAATTATTGCACAGATAGATCTCCTAGTACCCTTTTAAAAAAGTATCAGAAAATAACTGACTAGTTCAAAAAGATGGGTGGTGTTTTTAGAGGAAGCAGCTACAGGACTATTTCCTGATTGTATATAACCCTAATAATGGTTCTTAGGCTCTGAATTTCTGTTGGCATAGAGATAAAAAAAAAAAAACAAGTTAAAGGTGCAGTGGTTATGAAACTAGGCTTGTTGTTTTGGACGAGAGGCAGTTAGACAACAAAACCAGTTTTCAAGGTGAACGAGGTTGTGGGAGTGTCAGTGAAGTACTGCACTTCACATCCACAGTCATAGTTCTGCTGGGCTAAAAAACACTTAAGAGTCTGATTTACCCCACAGATAATCTGACAGGACCATGTGGCCTGCTGTGTCTCATTAGTATGCAGTGCTGCTTCACCTCTAAAAACACTCTAATTGGCTGGAAAACATGAAAAACAAATAAGAAATTAAATATATATATGTATAAAAAAAGAAAAAGCCTTTCACTCTGTTATTTCATAAAATTATGTTCACATAAAAACAGAGAAGCTTTAAAATGTCAGAAAGCATTAAAAATGAAAAAAATAAATCAACCGTTATGTACAGTTTTTAGATATTCAAAAACACACAAGTCCATCAAATGGTTCGGTTTCTGGGGCTAGGAGGCCTGATATGGAGCAAAGAGAAAAAAAAAAAAAAACTATGACTAGGTAATCTGTATCAGGTCAACTGATGCAATAATTTAAAGACAAAACGAGCCTAATCTAAAGACAATGTTTTGGCAGGGGATGATGTTTAAAACGTACAAGATCTGGACGCAGTGACACTCAGCCAGTGGCGACAATACTTAAAATGAGTTGAAATAACAATTAAACTCACACAAACACGCAGTAGCTGAGGGAGTGGTTTGAGCGCGTCTATCCTTTGATTACGCCGAGTCTCTACATGTTTGGTATCTCAGACGGACGAGAAATGTTCCTTCTTTGTGAGACCTTGAAAGCGGGCTGGTGTGGCTCAAAAAAAAAAAAAAGAGTTCATGCTGGAGTTTTGGTGGAGTCGCTTTTTATGTGTGGTAGATCTTGTGTTCGAACTCTGTCGACGAGCAGCTGTGGGGGGACGCCATTTCTCTGTGGATGGGTGTGGGAACGCTGCTGCGGTGCTGCTGGTGGTTGTCGGTCAGCGTCAGGCTCAAAAGGCTGGTGCAGGTGGGAAGGTAGATGTGCTGCACGTGCTCCACCTCCGAGCGACACACGGGACACAACTGAGGATGAAGGAAAGACGAGCGTTATGAGCCAAGAAGGTTTCTGTTCTGATAATTAAAGTCAAAGGGGGGGGGGGAGGGGACTGTAAACAAAACAAGGGCCAAAGCCAGCAGAACAATAAAGTCATCACTCAGGTCGTCCGGCCAGCAGCAGCGTTAAGAATTAAAAACATGTGACTGAATGAGAAACAGTAAATAGTGAGACAAGCCTCATGAACAAGTGGAACTTATTTGTTTAAAGTAAAAACTCTTTCCACAATCACAGTGGATCTTTCCTTCCAATTTTCTCTTCTAGATTTCCGTCTATTAGCCGGGCCACGTATCTCAATCGAGCTAATAGATGTGAGACTTGGCTGCCCGCTATAATCCTTCATAAGACAACTCACACACACATACCATCTGCTTCCACAAAGACAGGAAACGGTTAGCTGATTAACAGGGAGAGGGGGAAATCAGGTCAGCAGAGTGTAAGCAAAGCTTTAGACGTTGAGTAAGGACAATAAAAAGGATCACAAGTTGAAGCTGTAGTGTAATTAAAGAGCTTTTTAAAGTAATAGCTCAGGAGTCTTGAGCCTCGAGCCAGAAATAAATCAAAGCAGTTTCTCTGGTTTTTAAAGCCCTTGCTTTGTTGTCAAATTCATTTTTATGTAAGGTTTTGTTGACATCGCTGTATAGCTAATGCCAGCAGTACTGTCAAGTCTTAGGACGTACTCACACTAGACAATCTGACCGTGCCTAAAAACATGTTTGACCCCAAGTTCAGTTTGTTTGACTAGTGCGAGTGCGCCATACCGTGCTCAGGCACGATACACTTTCTTACTTCCTTTTTCGTTGCTCATACAGAAGCACAAGTTCGGGTAAGCAATGTGGACACGACGTACAAATCGATGGAGTCTTGTATAATCCAGGTAAACGATTAAAAATGAGCCAACGAGCTCTTTGTAAACTTAAAGAGGCTTTAAGATGACGTAAATCCAAGCGTATGTTCTAATATGACTTTACATTCAGTTGACAAGCCTGAATAAATGTTGTATTTCATTTTAACCAGTAAGAATGTTAAGTTAAATCCTTAGTGTATAAATCTCTTCTTATTCTTATTTTCTTTTATATTTTAAGTGCTTATTTACTATGCATTTCTATTCTTATATTGTTTTATTTGCTCTGATAAACTGCTGCTGTAACACCACAATTTCCCAGTTTGGGATCAATAAAGTAATTCTATTCTATTCTGTTATGTAACAGTGCTGAGGCCTGGTTGGGTCTGGATCAGTGTGAGTGCAGGCCAGCGGGGGGGAACAGGGGAGGGGGGACAATCCTGCTTCAGCATGGTACAGGGCAATTCCGCCTAGTGTGAGTGCGCCCTCAGTCTTGCAATGGGGCTCAAATAACTTTAAAAAGCATCGAGCACTGTCAGAATGAGAGTAGAGGAGCCTCACCTGGAGCTGATTGGCACAGGTCTGGCAGCACACCATATGTCCACAGGGGCAGAACGCGGCGTCTATCTCCTCCTCGCAGCACAGCATGCACAGCAGAGCCTCTCTGAGCTTCTGCAGACGCTCCTGCAGGGCTCGACTCTGCTGGCAGCTTCCGCAGTCCAGCTCCTCGTCCTGCTGGTCGTCTCTGCTGGGGGAGCGCGAGGGAGAGGAGCGGTCGCCGCTGCCGGAGCGGGACATCAGGTCCACAACTCCGGAGTTGTAGAGAGCGCGGCGGGCGTGGTCGTACACCTCCTTGGACGTGCGTCGAATGTCGAAGACGTATTTCTTGCCCAGGTTGATGTTCTCGTTGAGGAAAAGTGAAGCCAGGTGGCCTTTAAAGTCTCTGCTGTACTGCATCATCACTGCATTGGTAACTGTGTCACACCTAGAGAGGAAAACAAGACATGATTTAAAAACATGAAACAAATCTCCAGTAAAACCCACAACATCCACTTATAGCCCAACTGTGTTGTATTTTAGCCCGGGACTATCCTGTTCAGATTCCAAAATCACTTTTTGGTTCAAACAGCATGAAGACATGCCTGCAAAAAAAATAAAAAGAGAAATATGCAGATTCTGAGCTAAAACCCATCCCTGAAACAAAAAAACAGGACTGTCTTTTGTACCTTTGTATGATTGTGACTGACTAAGCAATTTTTGTGGCTCAGCCGTTGAATTGTCATGCTCACTGCAATTTTCAGTCACACACACACAGACAATCACACATATTTGCAACAGAGGAATAGCAATTGTTACCCACTGGAAAAACTACAGTCATTCAGGTCAAGGACTTGTTATATGACCTACTTTTTTTATTGCATTTTCACCATAAAAAAGGGTTTAAAAAAAAGGGGGAATGAGCACACTTAATCAATGTGTACAAATGTGTTGGTTTGCAGTAAGCATTTGCATGCCCAGTAGAGCAGAACAAGTGTTTACCAGGCGCTTTTTAGGTCAGGATATTTTGTCCCCCTGACAGACAATCTAGTGCTCTTTAATGCAGTGCAGTGACCATTAACGGCTCTGTGTCATTGAAACAGGTTGTTCTAAAGCAGCTGTTGCAAACACTGTGTGGACTCAATCAAAAAACTCTTGAGCTACAGAGCTTAAAGTTAATTTGCTATCGTGTTTCTCTCACCTGTAGAAGGCATGGGTTTCTGTGATGGCTCGGTACAGTCCACTGGCTGCCCGGTTACTGATCAGCTTGAACAAAAGCACCACGCTGTCACTTGTGTCCTTGGTCACTGTTAGGTACACAGTTTTCCCTGACTGGGTGGCGATCTGGATGACTGGATAGCTTACTCTAAAGATACAAATAAAGAAGAATTTGTCACATAAAGCAGACATGTTTTTTTTTGTTGTTTTTTTTAAAACCCTGCAACTTTGTACGTCCTGTTACAAGAATCATGCAAGAATGCATCGAGCTATTTGCAAACGTTTAGGTATAGCGTACCTGTTGACTAAGCTGAAGTCCTCCTTGCAGATGGCAATCCCCTCCGGTCCGACCCCAATGGCCAATCGTTGGCCGTTTGCGTCACGAACCCAGTGCCATTCCACGCCGTAATGCTCCAGAGAGGATACCAGCTGCAGGGCCTGGTACTCCACAGAGCCCTGACTCGAGCCCTCCAGAGCTTTGTGTCTGGAAATGATACTGCAGGAGAGAGATACGAAAAGGGGAGAAAAAAAAAACTATTTAAGATTATTTAGTTCTCCAGCCGAGATTGGGAATGACATTCTCTGGCTCAATACATTTCCCTCAGATAATCTAACAAGCAGGATCACCCACTGTGAAGCTATAGGTGAATTACATAAGCAGGATAAATGCACTTCTGGTGCATTTTTCACTGTCAAAGCTGATTTGCACCCCCAGGCAGAAAGCTCTGATGTTAAACTGGTTATTTTCGGAGAACTATACTTTAGATCAATGCTCAGGCAGAGCAGAGCTGAATGCTTCTATTAGGCAGTGAGGCCTGCTCATTTCTACAAACTGTGGCTTCATGATGTTTGTGTACCTGCTGCAATGTCCACAGTTCATCAGTCGTTTTGTTGAGTTGTCTCACTTTTGTTCTCTCCTCAGGTTTATTTTATTAATGTTAAACCAACGAGGGTTTATAAATAGATCCCAGTATGACAGCACAGTCAGACTAATGTGTTGTTGCTTTTAGACAGTGAGGCTCTGTGCTGCAGTTTTGAATAGTCTGTATACAAAGACATGTTATTGCACAAATGTGGTTCCTAAATGCTCATTAATTAAATAGTTCTGTCACATGCCATTATTGTCATCATCATATGCAGCAGCTCTGTCAAAATTAAAAACAGTGTTGTGCTCAGGGTGTTTTTTCACTGACCCACTTTTTTTATTTTCTTTATAAAGTTTATTCAGCGGCTTACCACCTATAATCATCCCCTCCCTGCTCATGGCATACAGACAAAGTCTGCACAGTGCACACCACATTAATCAACAATTAGGAGGTCAATTAATAAAGTGCATGGAACATTCATGCAGCTGCATCATTATAAACTGGCTGGGGTTGAGTGTAGGTGAACAGCGCTAGCTCTATAGCATGTATTTACATAATTTAATGAAGCTGGTTTAGCAGATGTGGCTTGATAATGTATAATTAAGGCATCGGAGAAGCAGATGTGCACAACAAATGGTTCTAGGATGCTCTACAAGGCCTATTTACAACACTGCAGTAAGTCTCGGATAAATTCCAGACAGTAGCAGTTTGAAGTGCGATCTAATGTTTACACACTTCTATAGAATCCATCTTCATGAACTCAAAATACTGCAACTATGAAACTTTGTCACCCTCGTGTTATTTACAGAGAAAACAGTGAAGATGGAGGTAACAAAATGTGTGATGAACTCTCATCTGGTGTCTTTCACCTCCGCAAATCTATGAGATAAAGCAAGGCAGTGCATTTTAAATAAATGCTGCAAGAGAAAAAGAAACAAATGCTTCATCTCAGTGTAGCACGTTTAACTTTATTTAGCATTTTGATTTATTGTGGTTTCTTTTCCTATCATTTCTCAAACACAATCCACCACTTTAATCTATTCTTGGCTCAATGCCATGAGCCATTGTTTACTTTCTATTGAGTCTGTATGGACTCTTACCTCCCTCAGAGGCAGCTGAGGGCAGCGATTCAAGAGATCGGACACATACGGACGCAGTAAATGATTGGCTAGCTAGATTTTGTGAAAAGTTGTCCTGGTCACTCTGAGGTCAGAGCGTCGTACCTGTCCGTGGTGGACGTGCTGGGCTCCTCTCCGCACAGTTCAGAGTACCAGTACTGTGCTGTGTTTTGGTTGTAGTCGCCGAACTCGGCCTGTGCCAGCAGTGCACTCAGTTCTTCTGCTTGTTCGGAGCCCATGCGCAGGTGACCGTTGTGGAGGTCCTCCTTCACGTGCATGAAGAAGACGTGTCTGGTGGACAAGGAGAGAAGAGAGCAGTGGTCAAAACATGATGTGGCAGGCAGAAACTTTAGCAAGGGGTTCAGATGAATAAATGCAACACAACAACAACTGCAGTATATTCTCAGCAGCAGAATGTGAAATATCACAGCAGTATCATACTGTATATCAAATAGTGCAGAGGTCATCACATCAGTGCCAACTTGCAAACTCTTAAACACAATATGTTTATGCAGGAACAGGTAATATGATCAGCTCTGCCATTGTGGAGCCAATTTTCAAACAGTGCCTGCTTTCATACTTCATCTGACTGTCATCGTGTGTAACCATCAGGAGTCAGCACGTCTGCAGCACACACAGGCCAGAGCAGGAGGTCGTTACAGGGATAGAGTTTCACCACAGACAGCTGGTGTTTGTGTGGGTGCAGAAGTGGCAAAAGCAACTGTGACAGAGTTCAATAGCCCTTTCTGCCTCACTTTCCCCCTTTTCAACCTCTTCCTCAAAGCACACTAGTGGAGCTTCCTTATAAAGGCAATTTAGTACAGGCTCTAAAAGTGGAAGCGAAGTAGTCAGAGGCGAGCTACAAGATTGAGTGGGATTTTTTTTTCTCTTTCTAGCAGATGCTTGGACTTTAAGCCTGCTGACTTTGTGGAGAAAAACATCCGGTTTGCATCTCTTAAATCTGTGGCTCATTGTCAAATATGTTGTTAAATAACCCCAAAATCATGCATGATGTCCATTTAAAGTCAAGTCCACAAATCTTGTTCCACCCAGTATAAATGGGGATTGTTGCTGAAATTGAGTTGGCTTTATCCAGTGAAAGTTGAGAAAATGGTTCAAAAGATTTATGGTGGTCATGAACAATTGTGATTGTTTGGTCTGAACTATTATACGAGTACATCGAGTGCTTGTCAGGCTGAGAAAAACGGCTCAATTTTTCAAATAAATAAGCCACGGCAGGTCCTTTCCATTGTTTTGACCACAAGATGTGAGGAATTCTTGCTACACGCAGCAGGAGACACAATGTGGAGAGGAGAAACACCCAGACCCGACTCAATCCTGACATCATGAACTTAAGTAACCTGAGCAGCAGATCCCTCCTTGGGTCGACCTCTGGCACAGTAACCCTAAGAAGATTGGACAGGCACCAACCAGCCTTACAGTCACCTGCTTTTGAAACAAACCAGTCGAACGGCTTTTTGGTTGTTGACTAGACGGGATCCTGTTAGTGGAGTCATCATTAATAGGTCTAAGAGAATTAAAAAACAAGTTAATTCAACATCCTGTGTCAAAAGTTCAACTTGCAAAACAATTTAAAGTTCAGGAAATATAGCAGATTTTTTTTTTTTGATGTGACACTTAAAAGCCAACATCCCCTAGAACTGCTTGTTATTTTTTGAGAAAGAAAAAAAAAAGTCCCTGAGGTCACAGTTACTCTTTGAAGCATGATGCAAAGTGAGACATTTTTAATTTGTGCAAATTAGGTCACACTAGGACTTAAAGGGATTTAAACGGATATTTACAGGGTTTAAAGGGCTACTTTGAGTAAAAAAATTTTGAAAAAAAGAAGATAATTTTGACTCCATAGAGTTAATTTAAATCCATTGTTTTGTAGAAAAAATTGAAGCAGTGCCTCACTGGAACTAAAGACGACACTGGGATGAGTCCATGTGGGCTTTTACACTCACAGAAAACTCTGGATATTTGCAGGAGGAGCTGCATGTGTTGGAAGTGTTAAGATGCAGGTGTTGTAAAACCTGTAAGTAAACATGTTTAGTAATCCTGATCTAGCAGGGCATCACTGCTGGTAGAATAAACACACTTTTGTGTATTGTGCCTTGTTGGATATGCAACAAACGGACACACCTCTTCCAGTCTGATTCAGCGAGCTTCCAAAGGAGCAACAACAACAGAAGCAAGAAGCAGCAGCCGTGAGGCACACAAACAGAGCCAGTCTACACCGGCCCCGATAAAGCACTGACCATAACAACGAAGCCCCCGTAGCTGACTAGCCTCAGGCATAACAAACAGCGCTTTGATATGGTGTTAAACATCCCATTCCCTCCAACGAACACACACACACACACACACTAACAGTGCGCCCTATTGTGTCGAGCCCAGCAGGCGTCATGTGATGGAGCGCTGCTAGTTTAGCTACCTGCCTGATGCAAACAATAGGGCTGATTTGACTGGGAGGTTACTACAGGTTGCCGACAAAGGGGTTATGATAGGGCAAAGCCGCGGAGGTTACTAGAGTCCAGGTAGAGGATTGGCAAGAGGTTAATATCGGCAAATGTGCTAATGATGAGCAAGGCATCTGATATCTTAAAAGCTCCTTTGTTCCAGCCCCGTGACACTGACAAGACGAGTGAGTAACATGAGCAGACTTGCAGAGTTTTAACCGCAGTGTTAAAAGGCCTTGTTTCATTTTACCAACCATCTGTGACAGTGTGCAATCCACGGTATGCAACTTTTGCTGAGCAAGACATCTATCTGACACCTGCTTTCCTGCCACAAGTGTAAACAGATGCGCGTGCTTAGCTGAGCTCAGGCCAAAAAAAATCCTTTTGATCGTTCAGTAGACAACAGATATATATATATATATATTTTTTTTTTTTTAAAAGCCGCGCGGTAGAAGAGGTTAACGGTGCAACTCGCAACAGAGGTAACTACAGTTCACAGAGAGTTGTGTTCCTGCTCGACTTCCCCGAGGCAGCGTGAGACACATCAGATATGCACTCTGAAAAAAACCCATGAAAACATGACTAAATATCAACAAACAGCTGCTCGACAAGAAGATGGTAACAATTTCTCCCACTGAGGCCCCCTGTGTAGAGATGCTGCTACTGGATCTGCTCTTAACACGGCCCTCGCACAACAATGGGAACTCACTATTTGCTAAGAAAACATGTGAAGCGGTTTTGAAACCGATGACAAAACACTGTTTTGCTTCTGTTTTTGTTCTCTTCATATCAAGGGCTTCAAACACATCTCTATGTGTACTTCATTTCCCTCTATATTAAGAAGATAGCTTCCCAGACAGCTGTCCTGGGATCAGTCGCCTCTTTTGCTGAATCAGCAACTCTCATGGTATTAAGGCACAGGGAGAGAAACAGTCCAGAAATCCATTCAATCCTCTCCCTGCATGAAGTGCCAGGCTGATGGAACTAAACCGTCAAGAAATGTCATGTTTCAGTACCTTTTAGAAATGTTTCCTGAGTAGATTCACTTTTTAAAAAGTGACAGGACACAGTGACACAAAGCTTTTTTTACGAAACCCATCAGGTTGACATGGTAACCAAGGTGACAAGACTAGAGACAGCAGAACAGATAATTGAAGGCCATGCTCAACCAAACAGGCATTCAAGCAGATGATGGTCTATTCAGACGATATGACTCTTGACTGTCCTCTCCGTCAGGCCAAGTCACTCTCTCACACGGTTAGACAAGAGAACACTTCAATCTGTCCATTGCTGGGACGCGATGATGCCACGCTGCATCAGACTCTCTGAAGAGAAGCCGTTTCTCTGCAGCCTAGACATCTCTGTAGGATGCTTCAGCCGCCCTTTTCACCTCGTTGAGGACTCTCACACACGTTTCTAATCAGACGAACTGTGCACGCGTCATCACAGAGTCATCCCAGAAGTGTACTTCAAAACGCGGCAGCCTCTTTAGTGTTAGCTTGTTGTTTAGTCTGACCCCTGACTAATATGCAAGACACAGACTGAATGCCAGGAAGTCTGAGTCGAGACCAAAGTCTCCTGGCCTACTTCCACTGTGTTATGCTGCATTCAGCTCCATCATTGTTGTGGCCTTCCTAGATAACCAACAATCATAGTCTTAAGAGGCTTGTTTATTCACAGTCCTGGTAGCCCTGTGAATGCCAACATTACAAGGGAAATAAAAGCTTTCCAAAGCAGTGGGCAGGGGGAGTTTGTGTATGTGGGTTCTGCTGTAATGCTTGAATACCCGATTGCCTGGCTAGAATAATTCAATTAAAGTGAGCCTGAACTCTGAGGAAAAAAATAATAGAAAAATAGGTCAGTCGCAGAAAGAGCTGAACTTGGGGGACCAGGGTGAGATAATTTGACTTTTTTCAGTTGATTCTTTTGCTCAGTATATCACAAAATTAAAAACAGATAAACATTTTAATCCATTTTTGGAGACAATTCTTTACATGTCTTTGTATTTACTCTGATGCTAGAGGGAAGAAGGCACAAAGAAACATTTCATCTAAGTAGACACTCATCATAAAGTCTAATAAACTCAAGTCCACTCCACCCATCTCCTCTATAAAACCATTGTCTCATTTTAATGTTTTCTGTCCTAAGCCAGTGTCTATTCCTTCTGTGGGCAGCTCTGCCGCACAGAAGAACAAAACGTCCCCTCAATCTGAAACCTAACACCTCTGCCTGGAGACTGCAACCCCATCCGGCCAATCACACGCTGAGTTTCAGTCCTCATCACTCGGCCTTTCAACAATGTGGTTTGTAAGCTAGTCAAATATCACACAGCCAGGAGCTGTGTGCTCGCCGAGGTTACTATGTGTCAATGAACTTTAGTAAACTCTGCTGAACATCTTCAAGGCGTGGGCACAACGGAAAGTCAGAAACACTCGTTGCAATACAAACAATAATTTCAAGCCTTGAATATAAACACATGATATGTATTTGGCTCTGAGCTCAAATCTAAACAGCAATAAAACAAAGACCCTGTTTGTGTGCTAAACGCCTGCTGCTCTGTACTGTGGGGTGAAACTGTAATTAAAGGGCTGCACTGATCCTCCTGAGTTAGGACGCTGAACAAATATAATAATTTTGTCATTCTTGGACAAAGGCTAATGTTATGACTTCAAAATCAGGGCTGCGTTACTCGAGTGCACAACAGGCACAGGAAACTTGCAGGGAGAGAAAAAGTGAGTAATTACCAACGGAGCATGCTGATAAAAGCTTCAAACAAGCTTTATGTGTGATCTTTGGCTTGATCCTCTCTGCAGTCTGGGAGCTTCAAGTGATAAATTCTCTGCGACGTGAATAAATTAACTCAAGTTGCAGAACATTGGGTCGAATAGGGTGTACAGGGGAGATTTTATGCTTCTGTCTGAGTATTCTTGGATTGGAACTTGTACCACACAGCTGATTTATGGAGAAAATAAACTGTAGTGTTGTTACAAAGTCTTCTTTTATGAATTATTTTCTCAGCTGACTAATTCTGTGAAAACTGCGTACAGTTGGAACTTATCCCACCATGCACTAGCGGGGAGGGGCAAGGGAACACCCTAGACGGATTGATATTGTGATGCAAGGCTAACTCACAGACTTCTATGGAGTCTCTGGTCCTTTGTGACCAGCGTGTCGTTGAACTGACTGATTATATAAGGAGAGAAAGATTCCCGTCCTGTGAGAGCAATGACTTCTTCAACAGATTGGGAATGGATAGAAATACTTCCAGTGCGAGTATATTTCCACATCACTGAAGAGACGCTTTAGGAAGTGTTTGACTTCGAGACTAAAAGAAAAGCTAAAAGACAAACACACATATTCTCAAAGTGTTTGCTATTCTTAGGTACTTTGATGACAAAGGTCAAGCCCTTACATTTTCATGTGACTTTGTTAGTGAGGAAGTCTTTATTAGGGGAAAACTGCCATTTTAATGAGATATAAATAAGAAAAAATGATTCCTTGGTTAATACTCATTTGGCACCTTGTTTGAATTTCAGTTAAAAGATAAGCTAACTCCCAAAGGGGTTAACAGGTTAACAACCAGGACCTCAGATAAAGCCTGTACTAACAGCTGTGCCCCTCCACAGTATCTACTGTTTGCCTGATCAGAATGTTAAATACGAGGTCTAATGAAGGGGAAACATTCACGTATTTAAAACCAGAAACTACCCCCCCCAGCAAGTGCTGGTTAATGATGCAGATAACACGGGGCTGTTGTTGAGGCCCTTCGGCCGGTGTTCCTTCACCAACACAAAGTGTTACTTCCTAATGGATGGCAGTTATATGACATGAGCCGATATGTCACGGAAAATACAAATGTGATGTTTTTATAAAAAACACCTACATTCTGGAAAGTGTTTGGGTTTGGCATGAAATGGAATAAGAATCATTTTGTCAAATACAGTTTGAATAAAGTTTCAGTGCAAAACAAACCAAACCATTGGGGAGATTTGAATTGCCTTGATTCAGTCTTTGTTCAATGTGGCGCCTTCAGAAGCCCAAAATAGAAGGATTAGGCTTTGCTAAAAAAAAAAAAAAAGTGCATTATTGACACAGAACGCTTGGAAATACTATATGGATGAAGGAGATTCTAAAAGCAATGAGATTAAAGAAAAAGAGCTTCAAACAGAGGACACGGCTGACAGCGAATTCTATCAGAAATATATATATATACACACACACACACACACACACACACACACACACAGTATATATGTGGAGGGAAGCATATCAGCATCAAGCGCCCCCTCCACCATCAAAAAGGCCATATATGAAAAAGTGTTTGTGATGGATATTAGTCCTCAAACCCGTTTCATGATCAGACAGTACCCAAAGCTTTAGCCTGGACATTACATCCTCTAGTAGTAGAGGGGCCAAACTAAAGAAGAATTTAATTAACACCAGATACCCCCAGCAGCCCCCAGATAGTGGGCTGCATGTGAGCGTACTCACACACTGATGTGTGCAGGGCTTTACGTGGCAGCAGAGTACACTGTGCTTATATAAGCAGCTCTGTGCGCGCTCAGTCCAGGCAGGTTATGTAATAAAGGCCTATAAGACGGGCGTGGGGGGAAAAGGGGCCCACCCCCTCAGCGTGGCTCAGAGTTGGGCTACTGTACAGACTCTTTAGCTTTGTCCACACTCTCAAGCCTAACGTGAGCATACAGCTGCTCTTTGCAGAGGAGCATGTGCCAAAAGGAAATGTGCGATAGAGGAGGCTTTTCTGTGGTATGCATGAAGAGGTGTGTGTCTTCAGTCAGAATGAGTTGTGTGGAGGCTGATTTATCCTAAGTAGGTCAAAGGTGACAGCACTGGAACAACTGTATTTAAAATATTAATTTAAGTTAGGATAGAAATTGTAATTCCAAGTTTACAAATGAAAAACCTGCTCTACCACAAACCTTAGCCAATTTCACAAAACTTTATGAACCTTGTAAATTCAGTTTCAGGGCTGTGTTGCACAGAATAATACCTCTGCTGTGTACCGTTTATTCTGCTTTCATCTGTAACTGTTGCCCATGTTTGCACCCCTACCATTTAAATAAAAAGACATGGAAGCAGATGGATGGTGTGCAGCTTGTGCCAAAATCAAAACACACAACTAGACAGCATGTTGAGTTGTACCACGCCATGTATGAGTTTATATATTAGAGGCAACCCCACATACCCTCGCTTGCCACCTCACATCTTTATCTCACCTTTTCCAGTCGCCCTGTGACCCCCACCCCCACCCGACGCCAGCCATCTGTTGATAACCCCCCGCTAATCTAGTAGAGGTCGGGGCGCAGGCTGCCAAGTGTCCTCCACCCTCACGCTCTCTGCCCCCGCAAGCCTTTCACTTTTTCCCTCTTCAAAAGATTGCCAAATATGGGCCAGAGTCGAGGGGGGTGGGGTGTGAGGGGTGAGGGGTGAGTGAGACAGACAAGAGAGGAAGTGGGATCACTGACGGGTTTTTTTTCAGACAGCAATGACAATATGGCAGGAGAGCAAAACTGAACTCTTTATATTTGATAAGAGACAGAGGAGGGGGTGAGAAACAGCAGAAGGAGGGGGCAGTGGGTGAACTGGGCAGACACCGAGTGCCAAATGGACTGCCAGACAAATTACCGGCCAATGCAGATACATGTCAGTTTAATGAACACTTCTCGTGGCACGCTGTGTGTGAGTGTGAGGGCAGCGTGGCGGAGCTTAAAAAGACACCAAACAAATTTGCTCCCCTTCCAGTGTGCCCCCCCTCCACCCCACCGTAACACTCGCAGCATCGCCCGAGGCAAATATAACATCCACGGGAGATGCAGTGTTTTTTTTTTTTGGACAGCTTCGGGCGGCTGTTATTTATAACTTCAAACAGAAGCGGGGGCTGGGGGACACCGTGTCAGGATGGAGACTTGTCAAGGCATGTTTCTTTGTTCGGTACTGATGGGTTTTGTTTCAACTAATCTGGCAGATGGAAGAGAAATAGGGAAGATGTAACTCTTACTTTTTTGCTATGGGAAGATTATTTCTGGTGATTGTGTTTGAAAAGACAAAAAAAGAAAATCGCCTTGGTTTTCACAAAGGGTGCATGAAAATTCTGCATGCTTTCAATTTTTGTTTGTATCTCTCCATGGATACCAGCTGCAACAGTTACCCTATCAATGGTAACATATATCAAAACGGTAAACACCGTACACCGGCCAGTCCCATAGTTTCCCCAACAGCATCTGCAAAAATGTCAGACAGAGGGCTGCGCTTTTGTTTCGACCAAAAATGGCCACAAACAACTGAAACAAAAAAAAAAAGCACAACAGAAGTTATTCTTAGTTGAATGGGGGCAGGGACAGAGGTCCTGGCTGCCACACAGAGGGTCCCTGGGGGGCAGACAGAGCACAGAGCAGCACACAGCTCCCAGAGCTGCTGGATCACATTTCCTGCCTGGAGCTGGAGGACCTAAACGACCTATAATAACCCCCGGAAGAGCTGGGGGAAGAGGTTATTACAGGACACTACACTGTATAGGAAACAAGTGTTCAGACTATGCTAGGGGAATTCAGTATCGACGGTTTGTTTTGACTCAATGTGTCTTCCTCATTTCATATCAATGTAAAATATTTGAATCATTAAATCAACACTTGTGCAAGTTGAGAAACTGGTTTGCAGGTATTTAGTAGAGATTAACACAAAAATAAAGTGCTTAAATACCATGCTTATTTGCCCATGAACTAATGCGATCATGTGCCAGATTTGCCCACCATATTTCTGCAGCATGTGAGCTGGTAAGCATACCTCGTCTGTTCCTGCAGAATCAGATGGGGCTCCACAAAGAACTTGACCCGCAGCCTCAGTCGACACGGAGTCACGTTATCCATCTGCTGGTATATGCGGTTCCTCAGATTCAGCCACAGGTTCTCGCCTTTGCTGCCAGTGAACTGCAGCCCAAAGTAGTCCACTTCTATTATGCCCAACTTTCTGCAAACCTGGTCAGAGATGAAAGACACGGGTCACAATAGTGGATTATGGCACAGAGAAATTCAAATAGGATCCTCAAACCAATTAAATAGTGGCAGGGGAATGTCTTAGAAGCTCATTCTCAAAGCAGCAAAACAAATTAAGTAGACAAATGTCTTTAGGGAAGACAACCCATTTGGACTCTCACAAGTTACCCAAAAGGAATCGGTGATGATTTTGCACAAGATTTGCACGTGGCTTAAAAAAACAAAAGTGCTTTGTTCAATAGGATTTCTACTAGGCTACAGTCCCCCAGTGTTACTCTCACATAGATAAATCCCATCAATATGCTGAGGACTCACGATAGGGAGGAAGTGAATTTGGGAGGCTCTCCCGGGGTAAGAAGGGGGCTCATCAAAGCCCTCAATCCCACGCCCCCTGAGCGGCGGTAGCCATGAGGTTATTACATAACTGCCTGGTGGAGGTCTGCAGGGAGCCCGGAGGCTGGGGATAAATCTCATTCAAACCCACGGCAAGTTGGGGATGTGCCATGCATATGAAATAGCTTTTCATTTACTAAGAGAAGAGGGGAAAAAAACAACTAGGGGCTTCTGATGAAAGAAAAAGTTCGCGTGATACTCTGCTCATGTCCACTGTGTGAGGAAAATCTTAAACGACTGAAGTTGAGACTGAAGTTTCAGTTTGAGTTGGAGCTCCGAGTGGCTGCTGAAGAATGAACTCTAGTAACCTTGACCAAGCCATCTGCTTCTGACAAGTTTGCCATGCAGGTAAAAGAAAACGCCGTGGCAGTTTTAACACCATGGTAGCCTACTTTTTCTGGATGTACCAAGTCACATGTTAATACCATGAAATCATTTTTTTTTTTTTTGGGGGGGGGGGGGGGGGGGGGGGATGTTACTCGCAACAGAACATTTTGTTTCCGCCATCCCCTATATGTGCAACAATGAAGCAGATTTGTCCACATGGTGTTTTGCTAAGTTTTTGAAGATTTGTTTCCCCCCACAATCATCGAAAACACGCGTATTAAAGTATTCCTATATCGTGCAGAAAGTGTGTTCAAACCCTGATGTTATTTACAAGAATATGAGTCATGCCGAAGCGACGGCTCCATCAACATGAAGTTCCGTAAAAACACAATTTTTTTGCATGACAACTTTAGAGCATCTATCCCGTCTCATATACACTTTGTATTTAAAAATAAAACAAATGCCTTATTAAAAAATAAAAAAAACAGCCTACCTTATTCAGACAGTCTTCACCATTCGCCTTCGCATCAACTTCCACTTCCATAACCACCGAATCCGGACGAGTAACGTGGCAGAGCATTTTGGCTGTGTCTGTGTTTAAATCTTTGGTGTGCCACTCATTAAAAAATAATAAAACACTCCTCGAGCCTTCTTTTTAAAAAACCCCTACATCAAGCCCTCGTCACTTTCTCAGCCCTTCCTCTCCGTGTGGCGGATCTGAAGCCACCAGCTGTAGTCTATATCAATGAAATGCCATACACGGCACCGCCTACTTTGCAGCTGTCCAATGACGGACGACTTGACATAAGCGCTGAAAAGGCTGTGACAAATAGGAAGTCGTGTTACGTTGACGAGCTGTTCTGAGCTCCCGTGCCTGGAAGTGTGAGGGGGCTACACTGCGCCCTCGTCTGGCTAGCCTGTTGCAGGGACTTGAAGTAGCTTTTCAACTCACCTGCTCCTAATGATTTAGACATTTCAGCGAGCTTCAGCAGACTTCGGGGTGAGTTTAATGGCTTGTATACGGTTCTTCCCCCCTCGGTTTTTTTTGTCAATAATGAATGGGAATGTCCAGAAATAGCTTTAATAACGGGAATCTGCGTCACTTGCTTTCATCTACAGTCTCAAGCTCTCATGAAATTTTCATGATGGCAGTCCTGTTGTGTTAGAAACTCCATACCACATACACTTTTGTCAAATAGCTGATCTATTTTTTATTTTTTAAATCAATTTTTTAGTATCTATTTTTTTGTACATTCTTAATTTTTCTTTTTTTTTAAATTTAAATTGCTGTGCCGTGTTCACTGTTTGCAATCTTTGCTCTTTGCTACTGTAACAATGTAAATTTCTCCGTTGTGGGATAAATAAAGGATTATCTTATCTTAT
Source organism: Labrus mixtus (assembly GCF_963584025.1). Lineage (NCBI taxonomy): Eukaryota > Metazoa > Chordata > Actinopteri > Labriformes > Labridae > Labrus > Labrus mixtus. The sequence continues at coordinate 22,911,614 of NC_083627.1, forward strand.
CTTATCTTACATTATCTTATATGTCTGTTCTCTTACTTGCGTTACACCTGGAGTGACCCAGGCCAATTCCAGTCTACCATTTTGAACTATAGCCTCCTTATCAAGTTAAGGAACTAGATTATATAACTGTCTTCAGTTTCATATGCGGTGTAATCAAATCATAAGGAGATTACTTTGATGTGTTTTCTGACACATAGACACATTTGAAGAAGCTTTAACTTTACCCTGACCTTGAATTCTGCTTGGTTGCTCGGTTGGTGGTCATAGGTTATAGCCACCACTTCACAGACTTGAAAACTATGTAACAATGACATTTCTGGCTAATTTAATTTTTTTTTTTTTTTGAAAGAGCATTATTCTTTGTAGCTCCTGCAGTAAGAGGCCGGCTAGGCCAGACAACACTGCAGAGAACTCCAGCCACACGCTAATACTTGCATTTAGGAAGGCATGGTGTGCGGCCAAGCCCCATGTTTGTCTGCCAGGGGACATTTCAGAGTACAGTGTGCCTCCATATTTTTGGACTCTCCTACCCCTGCATTCCTGACATAGTGACTCAGAGATACAGCAGGACACAAAAGGAGCCCCTTAAAGACGATCACTTAATCATTAAAAAAATGTAGGCTATACTGAGACTTCACTAAAAGTGAGTGGAAGATTGGATTAGAGATTAACACATTGCTTTTGTGAGGATGTTTTGTGTATGTTTCTGTCTCTTTGTGAGGATGTTTTATATCAACTGGTAAAGATACAAAAAATGCTGATAAGAGCGATACAAACTGAGTGACGCACTTTGATTGAAATGAAGTAATTTACAGGGAGTAAAATTATATTAAGTTAAATTATAAAAGGTAGGGCTAAACAAAAGGCTTAATTAATATGGGTGTGAAATGATACCTAATGAAATCAATTTGTTTGACATGTTTAATGTCAAACTTGCATTGTAATTTGTATTTAGTATCTGTGTGTGAAATGCAACTTTATAGGGAGGTATTGTTAAATCTTCAGCTGATTTTGGATTATTGCTGTGACTTTCTCTCCAACTGAATTCAATTGAAAAGTGGTCAATAGATGCCATGAGCTGTAACACGTGTGTATCTTTCTGTGTGTTAAATGGTCACTCAGTCTGGAGTGGATAGCGGCATGTGTCCCTTTGCCCTGCGGTGATGTAAGGAGATGAGGAGTGAACGAGCTCAGAGACGTGCAGTCTGAGCAGCCTCTCTTAACCATAAATGGGAAAGCATTGAAGGCAGCGAAGCGACCTAACGGCCACTGTCGATGATGCAGGACTAAAGGTAGTCACTGTGTGCGTACAGTCACACACATACAAACATGTACCTTGACTGTACACATAGAGCAACTGCAGGTGCACAGCGGCTGGGAGTCTGCTTTTAGGTTTCTCTCTCGCTATTGATTAACAACAGACATGCATGAAGAAGTATAATAAAAGAATAAATACATAAACAAACAAATACAAAAAACTGTTATCTGTGATGCACTTGACATTCAATATTTTACATAATTAATAATAAATATTTGCAATATATATGTTAAATTCACTATTTATATCACTTTTTATATAAAATAGTACATTTAAAGAAACAGTGCTGATTTTAGAAGCTCTAATTTGGTTCATACCAATGTAGGTATTAGTGCTTTTACACTCAAGCCATTTTACTTTAATACACAAAGCAACTAAATTATTTATAATTTTTTTAACTGAAAACCAATGCAGCAGTAATAGCAAAAATAATTCCAGTCACACAGCAAGTAGAAAATAAACAACATGTATCTATTAAGACTCTCCTTTTGCACATCTAGGTCAACATTTTTTTTGGGGGGTTGGGGTCTTTTTTTTTTTTTTAACCATCTGCGCTCTCACACGAACACGGACCATTGGCAGACTCCTGGTTCGCGGCAAGATATGACATCATGCAGTTTGACATCACTTCCCTTTGAGGCAAGTCACCGCTGACTCGACTGGAGCGTGAAAACATAGCCACGCAGGGGTTTGTGTGTGTGTGTGTGTGTGTGTCTGTGTTTGCATGTGGGCACATGACATCACAGCGTCATCACTGCCCTATCTCCATAGCCAAAGCTGTGCCTCTTGAAGCAGATATTATGTCAGCAAGTGCCATGCTAGCAGAGCTGCTGTGGCTGTTGTTGTTTTTGTTGTGGTATTCTTGATTACGTTCCTTTTCATTCCTGTCATTCTGCTTCTTGTGAGCTTAAAGAAGGGCAGCGTCAAGCAGCTGACGGATTAAGCGAAAAAAAAGAGGGACTTGTGTGCCCAATATGAGGAAAGGCCACAGGGCGAGCAGCTCCTCTGAGTCCGACGAGAATCAACAACAACAGTCGAAGGATTCCTCAAGTCCGTCATCGCCATGTGGAAGTTCACTGGATGAGGATTCATCGTCGGATTCAGACGTGGAGGCAGAGGGTGTGATGAAGAGGAGCCAGAGGTTCAGCAGCTCTTTCAGCCTTGAAGAAGATAATCAGCTACAGCCAAAGGATGAGGACAGTGACGACGAGCTGTCGCAGAAGAACTCTAACGGAGTACCCATCACAGAGCAGGTGGAAGCAGAATTGGCAGCCGAGTGCGTTTTATTGGAAAAACAGGACACTTTCTGTGACACGATTCAACCTCCAAGGTCGGGCTTGTTCAGGCCTCAGGAGTTATGGCTGGCAGTGACGAGATGTCTCTCCCTACGATGGCCCCCCTGTCTGTCAATCAACAGACAGACGAGCAGGAAATTAGCTTACCAAGCGGACCTCGACCAATCCGAGGACACACAGTCGACCCTTAGCTCCGATTCGACCAATGAGAGCTCTTCAAACACGTCCACATCAGACGACAGAGATGTGACTTCGGCGAAACCCGAGGAAAAGGAAGTGAAAACTAGAGGTGTTAAAAGTGGTCCAGCTCGTTTTCTTGGGATTTCTCGTTCCTCCCCCAGATTGCCAAGAGCCAAACAAGCCACAGACTCCGTGTTGGCTTCAATGATCCTGGAAAAAGAAATGTTTTTAAGGATCGAGCTTGTAGACTCGGGCGACGAGAGGGAAGATTTGCGCTACAGGGCAGAGTGGAAGCTGTCAGAGAGAACTAAGGAATTGGCAGAGGGAGTCTGGCTTTCTCGGAGCCAAAAGTTGATGGATTGAACATGAAGTTAACAACTTGGTTGCCTTTGTTGGAATAGTATTTATCATCCACCCATCAAGCTAGATTGCTTATTGCAACTATCAGTAAATTGGTTATTATAATCATCAAATCGAAGTTTGTTTTATTCCTGATTAAAAGCGGCTTAGATTTCAATGAGTAATCAGTGAGATTGGTTTTGCATGATGGCTGTGTGTTGATCCATGCGCTCGCTGTTGCTTACTAATTAGAAAGGCTATTTTCAGAAACGCAGCACAGTCGGAGTTAATGTTTGTTTTTTCTGCCTTTCTGGATCTCTCAGAGAACATTTTATACATGGCTGGTTCCATGTGTGGGAGGCAAAGGAGATCTAATAGACTATGTCATGTATTATAAATAAAAGCCTCTTTTGAGATATTTGTTGATTTTTTTTTTTCAAATGAGAATTAATACAAGAACAAATACAGATATATTTTAAAGCTTTATGTCGGAGTGGGTAGCCCTCATTGCAAAGTTATGCTTTTCCACAAATGGTCAACGTAAGGAGAATATTGAACATGTAGGACGTTTCTTTTTGTGTGCATGCATTGGAGAAGTTTCATTTCACACACTAGAGTTTAGCTGCAAAATAGGATCAAACGCTATCATGAGTCAGGGCTATTAAACAAAAACAATGTGTTTTGATGGATACCAAATACATTTGACTCACATTACAGTGTAAACTGATACTTAGATTTAATGGTCAATGCTTACATAATCCCAATACTACTTTTAAAAAAAAGATTTGTTGGTTTGTAATTTCAAAGACAGCTTTTTAAATGACTTGAGGGTTGAGGGGGAAAAAAACTTGGAATTATTTAAATCTGGTTCAACTTTGCAAGAACAAATATTCCAAATAACTTAAACTGTGCGGCAAAGAAATATTCTTTATAAAAAAACCTCAAATCAGACAGCCTTTCCCCACTACAGTACAAACAGACAAGTACACAATATGGCTTTGCTTTAATTCTGACAGTCAAGCTGTTAGGCACTTCTTGAAGCCGTCACAAGCAATATAACAATGTGTGACTCCATAATTATAATCCATCATGGCACGTGCAGGAGCATCCTTTTATGCAAAGCTGGAACCTATTTTTAACATGCATGCACAAGCATAACCTCTCTTAGGCGCAAAGGACAAGAATATGCAATTTGCACATGCACATATAATATGCACAAACAGTGCAGAATCTTACCAGTAGTAGTAGATTTAACTTTGACTTTGCTATCATAAAGTATTTATTCATCACACCACCTCTCTATCACCAGTGCATGGTTTTGTATGCACTGCTCTCTTTATTTACCTTTGTTTGCATGTTTAGTTTAGTCGTTCATAGCTGGCTGTACATTATGCGGAAGATATCAGATTGTAACAAAACTCATGCAGCCCTTTTGACAGCTTAGTGGAATCCTATAAAAATGAAGCATGGTTGTATTTAGGAGGAAGAGGAAGCATAGCTGCGTGGCTTGACTCTCACTGCCTGTTATCCTCATCACCATAATGAGTGCTGCAGGAAAAAGGAAGACAGGAACAGAGATAGAGGGGATGTTTACACACACACACTCAGTTATTCTGGAGGGCAGTACTCTGAACTGGAAACATCAGCAATGAAATCAACAATTGTTGAAACCATGCATTTTCTTTGTTATAACCTCCATATGCCATGACATTGGAGTTCAGATTTGTGCACGCATATTCCATCAGTTCATTTTAAACTGTATAAGCGGACTGTAGTAGTGGTCGAGTAGGAGAAAAAAAAAAGGTGTCAGAGAAGCGCAGCATGTGCATATGTGAAAAGGAGGAGGAAAATGGAAGAAACTGGTCTCATCTGTTGAGAGCCAGGAGTTTGGTCCCCAAAGTGGAAACTGGCAACCCATCATCACTAAAGCCGGGCCTCATTAGGCAAATGATGCATGTATAGCAGATGATGACACATCTTGTAGCCAGTATGCTCCATCATAACTCCTGCCCTCTTTGGTAAAGATTAAATGGGGAATGCACAAATCCTCAGAGTCATAGAGTATTGAAATGAGAAAAATTAGCATCCAGGAGACTTATTAGTAATACAACGCAGTTTCTTAAGATTCATTTAACATCTTAGCTGATGTATAAAGCATATGATGCATGTAAGCTACTGAAGTAAATCAGCCCTTAATCTTATACATTGAAAGTCAGTAATTAAACGGATGATCTACACAGTTCCAATACTTTATCGAATTGTTTTTGGATTGTAAGGTCACCTCTCCGTAAGAAGTGAGTTGAATCTTTGTCACATTAAATTTTTCATGACTTCTTTTTTTTTGTTTTTGCTAAATATTCCAGATTGTATCACTATAATATCCTGCTCTGGCTGGAAACACTCAAGAGTGAAATGACAGCATGGCATTTGTCAAGACTGCAAGAACGAAAACAGAGAAGCGTCCCTGAGAGAGGGACAGTGTATAAAACGACAAGTTTCCTCATTCCTGGTTCCCCTCAGTCATTCTTAGGAGTGTTTGTAAACCGTGCTGGAAGGAGCCGTCCCCAGAGATGGTTATGTAAACGTGGTGATGGCCTGCAAATCCTAGCAGAGGACGCACGCCTCAGCCGCCAAAGGACAAATGTGACTGCATGGAATTTTGAAGTCTTGGGAGGCTCGCCAGACAGTAATTGCTTTAACTCTTTAGCCTGTAGATGCATTCTATTAGATTTAAAGCTTTGGGATAAGCCATTATGCTTCACCCTTAAAATGAGGGACTACTATTGCTGCTGCTGCTTTTACAAAATGAATTCTGATTTAAGCCTTCATTACCTCTGGGTGCTCTTTCAACCAAAGCCCTAGATAATCTTGAAATATATATCAAAAAGTCTGTCTCTCTTGAAAGGCTTCAGGTTGAGTAGGTAGGATCCCAGACTATACCGATGATAGCAATGAATGTGACTCAGCAGCTGGCACTGTCACCTTTACAGCATCAAGGTCCAAAGTTCAATCTCTGGCCCTTATCCTTCCTTGCAAGAAGTTTTTTCATGGAGGTTTGCAGTGGAGACTCTTAACATGTGTAAGTCATCCCTCAGGATGTTATCCCTTTCACCACCGAATTGGAACCTGGTTAAAAAAAAGAAATAATAATACAGTCATCACAAGAATTATTGCAAAGTGTTTCTAACACAACTATCTCTAGCACTTCCTGTAGAAGGTGCATTTCTTCATCTCTAATCATATGTTGTAGTGTTAACACCATGCAAGAAGTAAGGGAGCCATAAAATGCAAGCTAAGCACTTCTCAGGACGATGTAGACAGAATGAGGACAATTTAAAAAAGGAACTCCACATACTTCTGTGTAATAATACTTAGGGTTTATTTTTTTGCTATACATGCTTATTATTTGACTTGTGTTATAAGCCCAGGTATCCTGTGGATGTGTGTGCTCTGCAGGTAAATCTGTGTGGAATTACCAAAGAAAAAAAAAAAGTCAGTTCATTCTCTAACTGGACCTGCAATATGAATGTTTAACCAAGGAAAAGTGTTTCATGTGTTTGTGTAAAGTGAAGTTACCCCCTTCATCCCAATGCGCTTTGCTTCAATTATACATTATGGATGTATCATCTTTGTGTGTGTGTGTGTGTGTGTGTGTGTGTGTATGTGTGTGTGTGTGTGTGTGTGTGTGTGTTCCAGAGCATGCAGATGAGACTCAGGTGTGAGCTTGCTGAAGTAGAATAATAGCATGGCACGGAGGGGCAGAGGGGACACTTGACTCAGGATGATGAATAAGAAGGTTGGGGGTCGATGTTGTTGGCGTTTCTGTACATGGTGTGTGTCTGAGGAGGACAAAGAGGGGTGTGATGGATGATTCCAGCAGGGAATTCACGATCTCTCACCGGATGAGACAGACCTTCATGCACACTCTCACCTATGGGCTTTGCCAGAGAGCAAAATGTTCTCTGCTGTCAACACTGACAGGTGTTTCTCCTTTGGGGGTTTATAGTGTGCGTCATGCTCATTCCAGGTGTGTGTGCATACATGTGTATGTCAGTGTGTGAGTTTGTGTGTGTGCGTGTGTGTGTGTGTGTGTGTGTGTGTGTGTGTGTGTGTGTGTGTGTGCGTGCATACAACACAAGGCTATGTGACTCTATTACTTAGATTACTATCATACTACTGCTCAGTGTCCCCTCCAGTTATCACCTGCAGTGCAGTGATATCTGCAGTGTGCAGACTGCACACAGACTTTTCTCATAGAGATAAATTCAGTGGGTATTTTTCTTTTCTCTCTAAAGGAATTTGAGGATGCAAAGTATTGGTTTGCTGGTTGGTTGGTTGGTTATCATAACCGCCCGTGCTGCAATCACCTCAACCTATCCAACATTTTTGAAGAAAGCTTCAGTTGGAGACACATATTGGACGTATTTTCCTGAGATTGTTATTTTGCTTTCCTTTCTATATAAATAAATGGAATGGTAAGCCTTTTCAGTATGTAACCGCACATAAGCACAAGAAATGCAGTCATGAAAGATCAGCCCTCAGACTCTCCACGGTTTCTAACTTTGAAAGTAAGTTTGCTTATTGATAAATTAAACCTGCTCATTCTCAAATTTCTCTAGTTTAAAGTCTTTCTATGTGATTTTTCACACTTAAATATAATATAAATCAAGTATATCCTCTGAAAATAACTCTGTGAGTCATGACTGTCTACAATGGGTGTAACACTCGAGTCCCACTGTCTGTGATGTTTTCAGAGTCCTATCTTCACTTTGTTTACATCGCCGGGACGGCCGGCTGACTCCTCCCCTCATGTATAAAAGTTGTTTAATTGAGGGACTAGAGAAAAGAAGAATAACATACTGTACTCACTGCTTAACTGTGTTTCTAGATCACGCTCATTTCAGGTAAATTTACATGCAGTGTGAAGATACGAGCATAATAAAGATCACTAGCATTAGCATGCTAACACAACAATGCAGCGCGAGTTGTTTTGGTTTCATGCTGGTGCTCAAGGGCGACATCTGCTGGATCAAAAAATCACATATAAAGCCTTTAAAGCATTTTAGCAGAACAGATCCCAACCACTTATGACAGGTGGGCACCAAAGGAGGCAAAATAAGACAATTTGCGGCTAATTGGTTATCAGAAGGCTACATTTGGTTACGTGTTCAGGGGAATAGTAAAGTCAGTTTAGTCAGATTATAGTTAAAAATGAATCCTGCATGCTCCAAACACATGATCTGTACGTGTATAGGTTCTCCATCACACAGCTCACATCGCCTCTTCTATGGTTTCTCTTGCCTCTCCGTGTGTCTTTCCATCACTGTTGAATTCAGCTGGGGCTTGTTTTAGTCGCGTGCACATCTGCCTCACTGTACTGATTTCACACGTCACTGAACATAATCTTATGTTATACATTCCCGAGGGAGATTCAGGGCATCCAAGTCGGACACTTCCAACCGTAAAAACGTGGCCTACATTCTTTGAGCAACATTTAATCGCTAATGAAATAAAGCTCAGCGTCAATTAACAGAATAATTCCAAGTTATGTAACAATGAGATTTCTGTTTACAAGCATGGAAGGCATGCATGTTAAAGCCCGTTACATAAGGATAACTGTTACTTTTGCAATTGCTTGAGAGGGCAGTGGGTAATACCTTGTCTTTCTCATTAGGACGTCAACAATCAAATAGCAGAGGATGGTAAGAGTGATGTAGCCTGCGGAGGTTGTCGAGTGCAGAGAGGGTAGAGACCAGATGAGGTTCAGTGGCATGGCAGACATGAGCAGCCTCGTTTCCATTGGGCTGCTTTCTGCATGACATGGCAAACAGAGGTGTGGTCTTCAGAGACTCAGACGAGTCATGTCGTTTAAACCTGTGCCTGTAATGTACAGTATGTACAGAATATCCCAAATGACACAGTCTGGGTAGGACTCGTATAGATATGATCTACGCAAAACGTAGACTCTGTTTATGAATGCACCCACATGCATTTCTATTTCTCCATTAGTGATTTCCATGCATGTTTAATTAATTAGAATTCTCTGAAAGCAGGATGTGATGTTTTTATTATTTATCAGCAGTCAATACTCAGCAAGAAAAATAAATAAATGCATCTTTGTTGCAACTGAACAGATGAAGAAGCTCTAAACACTTGTGTTATTGCAAAGTCTTGGCGATTCCAAGTGCTCTGACTAAGTTGATTGGTGGTTTAAAATTATTCTATCCTCCTATTTGTGGTGGTGACAGATTGAGAAATATTTTGTTTTTACCTAATTCAACTGACATTTACATCAAGAACTGCTTTCTAAATATCTTCTTCCCTCTGGGAAAAGTAGAAAATATTTACTGAAATGTCAACACTGCATAATAGAATGCATTCTGGTTAGACAAAATACATAACATAAATAAGGCCCAACTCTTTGCAGATTGTGACTAAAGCAAGAAGGTCATTGTGATTACAGTAATTTGAGGGTAATGTAAAGATTTTCATTTTCCATTGAGTGTATCGATGCCAGGGTCCGCAAAAAACAATACAGTTTCATCAAACAAATATCGTCATACCCCTTAAATAATAAAAAAAAATCATCATTCTTAAAAGCACAGTTAACCACATCTGTTAAAGAACACTCTATCCTTTTTCTTCCTTTTGAGCCTCCAGTTTCAGCATAAGCAGAACATCCTGTAGCAGTGTCTGTGTTGTATGAGTGATAAATGTGGCTTTGAGAGTTCACACACAAACCTTCACACACACACACACACACACACACACACACACACACACACACACACACACACACACACACACACACATTTTCACAACAGGTATGCAGTTAAACATGTCTAATGCATATTCACAATCTAAAAAATACCATCTGAATAAATGGGGCTGTCACCACACCACACAGGCTGTAGACTGTCAGCTTAGCAGCGCTCTGTGCGAGGCTGGGAAATGCAGGAGGTGGGGATATTAATCCATATTTTGTGTTGTTCCAATGTTCTTTGTCCATCTGATGTGTAAGGGAATCTTGATGGCCACTTTTAGAAAAAGCAGCAATCCACTTGTTACAGAAGGTAAGCATTAGCTCTGTGATCTACAAAGACAGATTTAAACATGCAAACCAAAGTATAATTCACACTTTGTGCTGACTTCAAAAAAATGCATGCGACAGCTTCCACAGAACTTATATGAAAGTGAAATCTCCAACAGATAGCTGGGGTTTATCTCTGAACGCAGCCACGGTCCAGGCCTTAAAAGCTCTGGGGAAAATCAGTCACTGTGTGTGTGTGTGTGTGTGTGTGTGTGTGTGTGTGTGTGTGTGTGTGTGTGTGTGTGTGTGTGTGTGTGTGTGTGTGTGTGTGTGTGTGTGTGTGTGTGTGTGTGTGTGTGTGTGTGTGCAAAAGTCTGTGTCACAAAGTCATTGTGAGAAGTTTCTCTGCCTGCTATCTCTCCCGCTCTAACGCGCTCTTCCTCTCTCGCTTCAATCAGACTAATCATTTTTCTTGTTAATTGCTTCTCTACCCTGCAGAGCTGTCATGTCTCAGTCAGACGCAGTGTGAGGACGAACGTGAGGTGTAACATCTGATGTGTTCTGTGCTACACCTGTCCATGGTCTACGATGTATCCTGATGTATTGATCACATTTGACACTGAAAATAATTTGAGCTATGTATTAAACTGTATTTAAATATAAAGACCAACCCATCCCATATAGGGTTTCCATCATGACACACATGATTAACATTTCAGTCACTGTCTTACTTTGTTACGTGACTGTTACGCTCCTGTGTGTATAGCCCACGTGTGGTTACCCTGGATAGATAAAGTGCTACACTATCAGTGACTTATATAACCAAATTTGCAGTCCAGCCATATACTATGTGCGTATCTTCCTCCTGATTCTACTTTAGGCTTACATAATTCTATTCCTCATCAGTCGAGCAATTCAAATCTCACTAATCTAGCATTTCATTTATGATCATAAATTAAAGTTCACATGATGTCTGGAAACTGCCCCACATTCAGCCAGCTAACCAGCAAATAGGAAATGCCTCATTATTCTTAGACATTTGTCCTTTTCACTTTTAAATAGTTGAGATGGTGAAATATTTAGTGTTTGATGTCTTCTGTACCAATATCATCTTCTTACCATCTCCTGACACAAATCTCTGATTTACAAAGAAGTATGTTCATAAACTAAAACTTATCAAAGCACACAAGTTAAAGTAGAGATATATTAATTTAATAGATCATATCAATATTAGATCATAAGAACAGGTTTTGTTTATCAAACTTATCACTTAGTCCATTTCTTCTAGTAGTGCTGCAAAGGCCAGCATTCCATATTTTTTGTGTGTATGTAGATACACCCCCCCTGCCCCCCCCCCCCCCTTGTGCGTTATCTCAAGGACAAATTAGTGCCTAATCAAAGAGATGCAAACAGGGACTGTAGAATAAGATACAAGTAGGCCTATGAAAGTGTGAATAAATAATATATGGATGATGACAAATAAGTTGCACTTAGTAAAATTAGCTTAGCACAGGTCTTGACATTCAATAACAAAAATGTCAATCGACACAATTTTACATAAATTATTTGCTAGCACACATTTGAAAAAATCAAGACACTTCTGATTTTCCCTTTTGAACTTTCAACCATTAAAGGCTTTATATGTGATTTTTTGATCCAGCAGATGTCGCCCTTGAGCACCAGCATGAAACCAAAACAACTTGCGCTGCATTGTTGTGTTAGCATGCTAATGCTAGCGATCTTTATTATGCTCGTATCTTCACACTGCATGTAAATTTACCTGAAATGAGCGTGATCTAGAAACACAGTTAAGCAGTGAGTACAGTATGTTATTCTTCTTTTCTCTAGTCCCTCAATTAAACAACTTTTATACACGAGGGGAGGAGTCAGCCGGCCGTCCTGGCGATGTAAACAAAGTGAAGATAGGACTCTGAAAACTGAAAACATCACAGACAGTGGGACTTGGGTGTTACACCCATTGTAGACAGTCATGACTCACAGAGTTATTTTCAGAGGATATACTTGATTTATATTATATTTTAGTGTGAAAAATCACATATAAAGACTTTAAGATGACATTGTAAGTTCAGAGTGTGAGCAGGTAACAGGTCAGTGCATTGCCTCAGGAACCTGTCATAGCACATTAAGGGATGACAGGATTAAAGCCTGAGACCTTTCAGTCACAGGTCCCGGAGCAGAATCATCACTCAGTGTTCCTGCAGTGGCAGGATCAGGAGACAGGCCCACATCTGCATGAGCACACAGCGGTGACACTCACAAAGGTGCAAAGACACACAGGCAAGTCTGTGATGTGATCCACAGCCCCTGCAGCCAAACAAGACATCGCTGTCATATCTCAATCCATTTTATCCACCACCCCGCTCACATGCCCTGAGTACTTCTCAACTCTGCTTCCAGTCCTCTTTTTGTTATCTACGCCCTTCCTCATAGATCTTTGCAGCGTAGAATCAATTTAGGATAAGAGTTCTCTTACGTCGGCTTATTGGCATTGAAAAGATGGTCAGGGGAGTATAGTTCAAAGCTGACAAGTTGGATTCATATTAAATCTTATTCAGGCAGTCTCTACCTCGGGACACTGAAAGAGAGAGAGAGAGAGAGAGAAGGACGGATGATTTTCATGAGTGGATGAGTATCGGGGAGAAATAGAGCAGGAGTGAGAAATGTATGATAGAGGCAGTATAGCCTCCACACTTCTGTAAGACATCAGTTTTTATCCATGCCTTCTGAGCTGTTTAAAAAAAAACCTTTAAAAATACCAGATAGTCAATCATGCACTACTGTTAAGTTTGCCATTTTAATTAAAAGTGCTCTGCTATCTTTTTTTCTCCTCCTTGAGATGGCTCCTTAATGAAAAAAAATAAATCAGAATTTGCCTGTTAATCGACGGGTCTGTTGCCTTATTACTGGCTGTCTAAAAGAGAGAAAGTGCCTGATATCAGTGATTATCCTGAAAGAACAAAATGATTTATGCCACTGGGTGGAGAAATTATTAACCAATGAGTCAGCAGTTTATCAAAGCCTAGTAAAATGCACTTAAAGCGCAACCCACCGCAGGTATTGCGTGTGTACATCCTAACTTGTGTATTTTGGAGAGTTACTGCTGTGCTGTGTCCGTCTGATGTGCTCTGTTGGCTCATATCCAGGTTGGCACACCGCATTGTGACTATGGCAGCTGCCAACACCGCTTCCCATAAGGGGGCATGTGATACGCCATGTGGACGTCAACAAAAGCATAAGGGCTGCGTATCAATCTTTTCACATTGTGTTAAAGTCCCAAAGCGCATCCCCTCTACAGGCCAGCTTTGTCTGCCATTGAACAGGTCCAAATGAAAGCAGAAAGACTCTGCTAATTCACCGGTGATTAAAGAATCATTTAAAGATGATAATGCAATGCACAATGTTTGGGACTGAGAGCTTTGTAGGTGAACATTTGAGATTCAACTGACTTTAAGGAGCCATGCAATTCAATGTTGTTTCGTAGAGTTTCCCAGTGCATGCTTGGATGGGCACCATGGCCCTGATTAGAAGAAGACAGTGGAGTCTTAATTACATCAATTAAATCCATTTGCTCTGCAGAGTCCCTCTGCATCTTTAAGAAAAAGCTAAAGACCCAGCTCTTTCATGAATACCTACTAACTTAATGATGATGGTCTCCATATTATTGATGATGATGATGGTAATGATGATGGTTTTTGTTTGATAACGACGACTTATAAGATGGTTTCTATACTGATTAGAGCTCTCAAGAACTGCCCTCAATGTTGTGCTTTGTCTCTGGTCACTTCCTGTCAGCACCTGTGTGTCCAATCAGACTCAAAGCTGATCGTTTGCTCTTACTGACATTGTTCCCTTTTTTCTAGATCCTTGCTTGTGTTGTACTTACTCTCTGATGTACGTCGCTTTGGATAAAAGTGTCTGCTAAGTGAATTGTAGAATTGTAGAATCAATTACAAATGTGACAAAGACACCATAGTTAAAAAGCTAGCCAGTTATATAGCTGCTGTATCAAATGATGCACTTTCTTAAACCAAAAAAAAAACAGCTAAGGTGCTAACAATCTGGAAAATAAATGAGAATTCAAGAGCCTGTTTGATGCCTCACCACATTCTCTGAAAACATGTTTCCCAGGAAAAGCACGCTCCCTGCAGCCCCATTGGCCACAAAGGCAATACTCTGGACATGTCAGTCCATCACAGAGACAACAAACACATCATTGTACATTCAGATTATTAATAATCATTAATAAGTGGTGTCCAGTTTGATGTGCTGTGCATAATTATGAGCCATACCACAGTGGAAATGCAGCAAAGTTTCTAGGTAGAAAAAACTAGTAACTAAACTAAACTTGACAGGCTATAGGGACACATATTAGTGTTAGTCTAAAGTGTTTTGCATCATATGTGACCTTTAAATCTCGGAAAGTAAATTAAAATTATTTTTGCAGAAGCAGTTTTTATCTCTTCTTAGGATAAACATCCTTGATTTTTGTAGCCTGTAAATATCTCATAATTCACAAGGTCAACCTATTAAATACTTGTATTCATGGTGTGACATACAGTATGTGTGGGTGAAAACAGTGAAAATGTATTTAATTAAAAGCTTTCATCAAACATGTTTGGCCCCAACAATAATCTAAAGTCTTGTCTACCACTTCTTTTTTTCTGGATATACAGTATCAGGCAGCTGTGGCATCTACGACATCTCTCCAGTATTACTACGGGGGAAGTTTACTTTTTAAATATGTGAGCAATCGCAGCTGAGTCTGTACATCTGCCCCACATTCCCCGGGATGAACTCCAAACACAAGTGCTTTCCGACAGATATGGAGTAAGCTTCACTTTGGATCCCAGTTCACTGAGTCAGGAGGATATTTCTAGGTCAGTGAAACAGACAAGTAGTAGCATACATATCAGATGTACTGTAGATCCCCCCCTCTCCGAGCCGCAGAGAGTGTGTGGTCCTTTATTTAGAAAGCTTATCTACCAGCTCATTGGAGCAATCTTTGTCCTTGTTTCTTGTTGCATCTCTTATTCATCACTAAACCTACATGTTAGTGGTGAATGTTTAATTATAGAAAAGAGGAGTTGAGAGTGAAGTCTATTTTTAGCCAGAATGAAAAGAGTTAAATGAAGGAAATGTTGTTTTCAGAATGAACTCATGCTTGAATAATTATTTAATGTAGTAAAATGAGTATTATTAAGGGATTGAAAGCATGCAGTTAAACGATGTTTCAGAACTCATATTTTTCATTTTTATGGCTGCTTTAACACACTTTAAACCTGCAGATGCAAGTACATTTTATGCAAATGATAAAACAGTTTTTGGAACATTGCTCGCACTGAATTGGTTTCTGAAAGCTGAAACATGTAAATGACTTGTTTTTATTTCCCAGAGCTGAAACCACTGGACCCATCAGCCTGTCATTACTGCATGTCAGCCGAAAAACCAACCTTAATTGATCCAGGCAGAGGCATGATTATTCTGAATAATAGACCTGTTTTATACGAGGACGAGAGAGAGAGAGTAAAAGAGAGAGAGAGGGGAGCTGAGAAGTTGTTGTGATTCGAGACGATGAGTTTCTACTAAAGCTACACTGCCCTCATCAGGGATTCACAGCAAAGACCTGCACATCAGACAGACTGAAGAAGGTGTTTGAATCATTTGATTGGTGGAGTTTACTGCTCAGTATAGATAAGATGCATTATGAAATGCAAGGCAACCAAATCAGGGTAAGTGACATGATAAGCTTCTTTAAGATAGATTTGCCAGTAAATGTGGCAGAGTCACCCTCTGCTGGTACAGCTTAAATACTTCTCATACAACTTGGCAATGTACTTAGCAAGTTGTATCTCGACGGCATTGGAAATGAGAATAAATAAAGGTTTGAAATGAAATGAAACTTGGCATTTTTTTCATCTGGGTTAGGGTCTAAACTTATATTATTTACATCCCTGAGCATCTCTATGTTCCTGCTTATTAACTGTCATGTGTAGATTACTGGAATCCATGGGCAGGACTCTATAATGCCACTCTTGCATGAAACCTTGACAGAAAAAAACACTCATTAAATGTTGCTAAGTAGCTAAATGAAGTGGTTATTAAATCTTCATTTAATTTATCTGAACAGTTTTGGAAAATGATTGATAAAATATAGCAAACTTGTTTCCCTTTTTTGTCAAAGGCAAAGACAACTAGACTTTAATCAATCAAACAAATGTTCTCTGAAGACACTTCACAAAGAGCAGGTAAAAGACCTCACTCATTGTTATGTTACAAAGACCCAACGTTCCTCCATCATGAGCACATCAGTAAGCAACATTTAGAAACCAGAGACTTTTCTCCTCTTCTCCAAAAGGTTTCTTCCTGATGGACGGAGTTTCATATGTAAATCTCTGAGGATGAGTATCATGCTTATGATAAAGCATGACTCACATGAGAGTCGTGAGCTGAGTTGTTGACCAAATTTCGCCTACAGTCGTTAATAATCCCGGTCGTCTGGGGGTCGTTGGGGTCACATACCGAGGCTGGACCGGGGCTTCAGTTGTTTTGAGAGAGAATTCACAAAAGCATTGTAGGTTTGTGATAGATGGTGTCTCAGACCACTAACCCCCCCCCCCCCCCCCCCCAAAAAAAAAAATAGTGTTCCAGAAGTTTACACATGTTGAGATTTCTTCTTCAAATAAACCTTTCAGTCACAGAAAGCTTCTGTGAAAAAAAATAAATAAAATGAAATGCTACAATAGAATGTAGTATGTTTTGATCAGTTTCTATTTTAAACGGTAAAAGATGAGAGCTTTGGTGTCTTTTTTCTTTTCGTTGTTGTTGATAAAACTACTGTTAGACCGTAGACTGTAAATAAATATGTGAGACATCCAGAAGAAATCAGTATTACAAAGCATACAGTTCATGTTACTGTTGTGACAAAAAGAGGAATGTCTTATATTTACTGATGTCAACAGTGATGACGGTGAACATGACAATTGAAAAATAAATATTTAGTATTTATAAGATATTTGTTTTCTATAGAACCCCGTGAAGTCATGGAGTCTGTGGACAGTGACGAATGCCAAGTGTCAGCTTCACACCAAAAACTAAGTATTAGAAAAAATGGATTTAAGTCTGGCATCTATTATTATTATGAGTTGCAGCTACATTGTTCAATATTATTCCTGCAGATGTGGCTAATAACAAAAAACACCCTGAGCTGTCACATGTAGTTAACTGTACATTTTGTCTTGTCTGAGGCATTAATTGAACACCTTTGTATTTCTCCTATAGACACAGTGTGGATTATTGGTGACTTGTCCGTCGAGGTTCCCAGAGAGCTGCAGAGACAGAGGAAGAAACCTGAGCCTCAACAACATCTGTATTTGTTGGTTCTTCTGGGGTGGACTTCGGTTGCTTCCCTTCTTCAATAACTCGCTGCGAGGGAGGTCTCCCCCGGATGGCCTGAGTGATGTCACCCACATGTTCCTGCATCGATGGCGGCCTCCATGCTTGAAATGCTGTCTCACCCATAGGTCTCACCCTTACCTTCATTCAACCTAACGACAGGCTGAGAGCTGGAGCTGAGGCAGGTTTTAAGCGTCCTGACAAACCGTTACACCGTGCCCGCCTGTCGATCAGGTCAGCTACACACCTTATTGTGAATAACTCTTATCCTTCATCAACTCAAAACTGATGAGTCATCAAAACATTCACCCCCGTACAGTGTGTGTCGATAGAGACATGAGCTAATCACACCTATTTGTTTTTTTGTACCAGGTACATCTCTGCTGTAAAAACAGACTTTTTTGAATGTAGTTTTTCAGATTAAATAAATATTTCTATATAAATGCACTCATTTGTCTCTACTTATGAGTTTACATTTTAGATTTGAAATGACAAGACTTAAAATGTGCATTAATGCTCAACTCAATAGCTAAGGGAAGGAAGTCTACTTTTACACAACTTTGTTTTCTATTGACATTTTTTTTTACCAAATACTAATTCAGTTCATTTCTGAAAATGGGATGGAACAGAGTCATCCCTTAAACACAGCCCCATTCTTAAATCAAGATACATGGAGAGTAAATAAGATCCATAACTTGTGAATAAAAACACAGTTAAAATGATTTAGAAATGTAGTCTTCCCAGATCAATTTCACATAATATCAACTTCTCCCATCTAAACTGGACAAAGGGTTTTAAAATGGGAAGAAAATGGTTTGATTGCAAGTTGTTTGGAGGAGATCTATTTTTAGTTGAACAGCATGAATACAGTCTTCCAAGGTGCAAACCCTCCTCCTCCTCCTGAAGCTTGTGGAGCTCCTTGATGTACTGCTGTCTTATCTGCTGGCCATCTTCTCTCACCAGAACTTCGACTGTTGAAAAGTCAGTCTGAAGAAGCTTGAGCATGTGACATGGATCCAGGAGAACATGGACTTTTAGTGCGGGGTCTTCAGGATGGCAAAGAAAGAGAGAAAATAGCAGTTATTCATTAAATCAATTTGTTTGTGCATTTTCTGTATTCATCTGTGTGTAAGAGTACATTTATAAATTCAACAGTGTACTACCCAGACAACAAAGGTACAGTATTCAGGTAATCAACATCTATTCAAAGTTAATAAGATAAACTTTATTGTAATCATGCTATTTTCAGCTCTCTCACTCACTTGCACTTCCACATCAAATTGCCTCAGATTTTGTGTGAGGAAAGATTGAGCAGTTTATTGTGGCTATTACTTCATCTTAACATGAAACAAATATAATCTGAATTATTTAAATCATTAACAGGTCCCAACTCTCTGTGCTTTAGTACAGAACATATTTATTATTAACATGAGCTCAGTACATGGCTGTATTCTTCAAACTATTTCTTGTACTTTATATCTATGTGCTTTATATCTTATTTTCATTCCATATGTTATTTATATTTTATATTTCTACTGCTATATTCTATGTAAGAGCATCGTAACGATTAAGAACTATATTAATAACCATAGTAAATTTACCTGAACTCATACAAAGAGACAAAAAAATTGAATTTGGTAACCGTTTGCACAAATCAAATTTTTCTGTTCAAGCTTCAACATATAGCTGATCTCTGTCTGTCACCATCTTTAGTTTTGTACTTGTTATCGCCTGTTTATGTTATAATAATAATAATGAGAGAAAATGTTGAAGTTTGAGTTTATGAGCCGTCGAAATGAACGTCTACCATGTAACATTAATATCATCCTCTATAACATGTTTAACCAGCAGGTATCGTCTGATTAATGTTGAACTTTGTACACAAAGTTTGTCTTTTAATGTCAACATTTACGTGGAGTATAACATTCATCATAATGTCAGATAACCATATTTACAGTCTGCGGTTAACCACCGAGCTGAACCTTTAGCTTCTAACATCACACAAACTCTGTCTTACAACATCTTGCCAACTAAAGTTTCTAACACTTCAGAATTACATTTTCCCCCAGTTTAATAGTGCTGGCTGGCTATGTTGCCATTAACTTCTTTGGCATGAATGGGAGTCTTGATCGGTTAAACCATTGATCGTAAATAATGGGCTACACTGAGTAGGGGAGAGCGGGGCATGTTGTCACACGTGTAAGTTGTCACACTGGTTATATCTCTCCCACCAGAGGGCGCTGTCTATAATTATAACCGTTGAATGTGCAACTCACAGTTCTGAAGTCATTCTGCTACTTACACACAGCATTAGTCACTGAAATTTGAGGTGAGAACAATTTTGATCTTTTTCCAACATAAAAGTAAAAAAACTTAATTGTACATTTTATGTCATAAACATTTGATTGGTAAGTATGCTCAATTGGGTATATTTTACACAGAATAGAGGAGAGAAAATGTTTATTTTGATACCTGAACCAAAGTCCTGCGCTAAAGCTAGCTTATCGGCATAGCTATCAATAGCACACATGTCACTCTGGGACAAGTTGTCTCAGTGATTTCGGGGCAAGTTGTCACATGTGACCAATACCCAGTATACATATATTACAACATTTTCCAACTGCAGAACTGCAGAAGCCAACTTTTCTAGCTGTTAAAGTTAATTTTTGCTATGCAACATGTAAACAACAATGTGTGTGTTGATATACTGCTTCACAAAGTATTATTAGTAGTAATTCAATTGTTATAAATGATGTGGCCACAAAATGGTAAAAATATACAGGAGGGTGCTTAATAAGCCTTTAATTTAATTTAATGTATATGCAAGCAGAAGGAAGAATATAAAGAAGGACAGAAGGGAAGCCTGCTAAAATGGTTCGAATTTATAAACGAAAGACCGACAATGGCAGTACACCAGCTGACATAATGTTAAGGGCAGTGAGGCAGGTAAAACTTGAAAATAAGTCAATAAGGAGTACTGCCAAAGACTTCAGCATTAATTACAGGACCCTCACACGCTACTGTCAAAAGACGACATCCGTAGAAATTGAGGGTCAGATGACGATGCCAACATCAGTGGTGGGCGATGTTCAGCCTAGGCAGATTTTCCCAACTGACTTGGAGATCCAACAGGTTCATTACATCATTAAGTCAGCTGACATCTACTTCGAGCTGTCACCAAGACACTGTTATGTCACTGAAAAATGTATTTAAACGTGTTGAATTAGAATTTAAAAAATAGTTTTAAAAAAAAGATATAGTTCAAGATGAATTTGTTTGTGTTTAGGGTATTTGTAGTTTTTTAGGTTTTTTGGTCTGCATCGTTTTTTATGCACTGACACTGATGAAGCCCTGGCATTGAAAACAGCTATTTCAATAAATCAGACTTTCAAATGCAAGAATAAGAGTGATACATGTTATTATTTGTTGAAAAATATAATGTGACAATTTACCCCTAATAGTGTGACAACATACCCCGTGATGGGGCAACTTGTCACAAATGCACACTCTGTACTTGATCATGCAGAATTTATTATTGAAGTGACAAGTGAAAATCTGAAGATTATACATTTGTGCACAAGAAATTAATCTTTAATTTGATATAGAAATTGAGTGACTGTGATATACTTAGACCGAGAATTTTAGGTGAAAGCCAAAAGTGTGTAAGATACCCCGCTCTCCCCTACATCATACATTTAACTATTTACAGTTTCATTTCATGTGTGTATGCTTTACATGTGCAGTATATTGACACAATATTTGTACTGTATTTTCAGTTTTACAGAAACGACCATCACTAAAGCCACTCTGTTCAAGAAAACGGTTTTATTGGAGTTTTTGTTCGCTATCTGTCTAGCCTTGCTCAGAAACGCAATCGTGAGGACAGAATACTCTCCGTCCACCAGCTGGTGGAGAACACAGATGAGACCTTCTGCATTGATAATGAGGCTCTGTATGACATCTGCTTCCGCACACTGAAGCTCACCACACCCACATACGGTGACCTCAACCACATGGTCTCAGCCGCCATGAGTGGGGTGACCACCTGCCTGCGCTTCCCCGGGCAGCTCAACGCCGATTTGAGGAAATTGGCCGTGAACATGTTGCCCTTTCCCAGGCTGCACTTCTTCATGTCGGGCTTCGCCCCCCTGACCAGCCGCGGCAGCCAGCAGTACAGGTAGAGAGGCACAAGCATGCTTTTTACACACTTAATCAAACCCTCACTTTGTTGTTTCAAATGCATGTGACATGAATCTTAACTCCATTATCTTGTCTTTTTCCAGGTCACTGACCGTTCGTGAACTCACCCAGCAGTAGAGCTGAAGATCTTTGCCCGAACCCGACGGGACCCGACGGGTTCGGTCTTAACTTCTATCATTTCACACGGGCTCGGGCCGGGCTCGGGCTTGCGCAGTAAATGAGCGGTCAGATGATGCGTTTCGATTAGCGCGAGAAAGATGCGAAAATGGATGCTGAGGAGGTGAAACGGAGGCTGTCCTTTGGGGATTACGTTTTGGTTGCACCGGCAAAAAAAGCAAAGTCTGAGGTGTGGAAAAGTTTTGACCATGTACATAATGAGAATAATGAGCCAGTGGGTTATGTGAAATGCAAAAGATGCGGCATTCTGTTAAAGTACGACAGCAAAACGACAGGGAATTCGTCGCTGATAAGGCATGTTGACCGAAGCTGTTCAGTACCTGCCACTAGTGCCCAGGATCAACCTACTATCACATCATTTATTACAGCATCAAAACCCATCCCTGCAAAGGTGAAACAAATGGTGACGGAGAAGTGTGTCAGCTTTTGCTGTAAAGACATTAGGCCTTTTAATGTCGTAAATGGCAAGGGGTTTGAAGAGCTGGCGCAAGAACTAATTAATGTCGGGGCTGCGTATGGGAGGGTTCCCGTAAACTCTGTTATTCCCCGCCATGTGACAATTGCGAAGAGGTGCACTGACATGGCAGAAGAAAGGAGGACAGCTTTAGTACAGAAAATTAGTTATTTGACAATCACATGCCATTTCATAAGTGAGGATATGGAACTGGTGAATAAAACCCTGACAACTAAGATGTTCCCTTTGGAAGAGGCAAAGACGGGAGAAAATATCAGACGGGAGATACTGAAACTACTGGTGACAAAGTTTGGCCTTGACGCTTCCTCTCTCAGCAAAATTGTATGGGTGACGGATGAGGGGGCAAACATTAAATTAGCTCTGCGGCCATACCAGAGGTTGGACTGCATTGACCATGTCATTAATACGGTACTGCGCCATGGACTCGACATTGCCGAGTTATCCAAAGCTGACGGTGCTCCGGACATAGGAGATACCATTTCTGCTGCTAAAGCATTAGTGAGGTACATTAAACAGTCGGGGTTGGCTGCGCAACTGTCAACAACATTGCTGCAAATGGGAGACACTCGGTTCAGTACGGTGTGGCTCACCCTGACTTCTATACAGGCCATTTATCATGAGCTCCATGAAAAGCTGGAGGAACGAGGGGAGAGCGAGCACGCATTGAAAAAATAGCACTGGACACACTGGGCTTTTTGATAGACCGTTCTATGAAGCACAGCGGGAACTTGAGGGAGACAAGTATCCAACACTTAATCGTGTGTGTCTCTGGTGTGAGAAACTGAAACGCCGCTGTCAGCCCAATGCCCTGGACTCCCCTCAGCAAGCTGTCGTGCGTAAACGGCACGAAAACTGGCTCACGCGTAAAGTGATAATACAGGACCTCCACAGTAGCAGAAGCAGCAGTGAAAGGGTTTTCAGTGCTGCTGGACGCACCATCAGTGAGCGCAGGACCTCGCTGAAGCCATCTACAGTGGATTCAATAATTTTCCTCCACAAAAACATGTAGCCTAATCTTGGTGAGTAATGGTTTTTCAAATTATAACTAAATATTTATTGATTATTAAATGCATAATGTAGACGGAGTATATAGGCTAATGTTGGCATTATTCTTTTATTCAATTTCAGCTGCTGTTCACCGTCGTGTTGAGGCCGGCCCAGATTGTGGAGAGAAGTGGCGAAGCAAATCCCGCTGAGCCGTTATCTTGATTTAATTTGTTAAGAAAGACAATTTTTTTATATAGGTGTAAAGGGTTGAAAAACGTGTTTTGTCTTAAGCTAAAAAACAAAGGTTATTAAAAGGTTAAAAATGGATCACAAGATTCAAGGTTCAAAGCCATTGGGACATTGTAAAAGTTAATTATAGTGAAAATACAGTTCATTGCTAAAAGAACAAGTTAAATGAGTTAAAAAGAGACCCCAATATATTTTTTTATGTTGATGTATCTCAAATAGCTATTTAAAGCCAGATTCCAGTGCACTGAGCTAAGTACAATGTTATTAAAATACCAAACCAGGTCGCTAGAGGGCGTATAGCGCTTGTGAGGAGCATTATACCCCAAAGAGGCAAAATCTGCAGAATAAATCCTGCAGCCGAGCTGAACACAGCTAAACTTTGTTGCTTCTTTGTATTTACATACAGGTGGGTTTAATGCCTTCAAAACTACATGCATAAACACCAGTATAATGGTTAATAGTGTTAGGAATTTTGTCAGTAAAGTATAAGGTTTGAAACCGAGTATTTTTACAGTTATGTATATGTGAAAAGTAGAAATGTGAAGACGTACACTAGCATGCTAGGCTAGCGCACCTGTTGCTAATGCATAGTAACTTTACGGAGCACGTGGAAATGCTGAGATACATTAAAGGGGTTTGTTTTGTTTTGATAATGATTCAGAAATCATACAGAGAGTTAATGTGAACATTTCATGTTCTAATTTATGTGTGTATGTTGCTGGTTGACTCAAGAAGAGAAGATGTATGTTTAATATGTAAAGGAAACAGAATAAATCCTGCAGCCGAGCTGAACACAGCTAAACTTTGTTGCTTCTTTGTATTTACAGTATCTCACAAAAGTGAGTACACCCCTCACATTTCACTTATTTGGACATTTTCACTTAGGGGTGTACTCACTTTTGTTGCCTGCGTTTTAGACATTAATGGCTGTGTTGAGTTATTTTGAGGGGACAGTAAATTTACACTGTTATACAAGCTGTACACTGACTACTTTACATTGTAGCAAAGTGTCATTTCTTCAGTGTTGTCCCGTGAAAAGATATAATACAATATTTACAGAAATGTGAGGGGTGTACTCACTTTTGTGAGATACTGTAAATACAGACAGACCACTGCAGGGTAAAGACACACTCCTCCCTGGCACCCCTAGGCCAGGTCGGGGGAGCAACATAGGCCTATTTAGAGTGCTGAGATGTTACGATGTTACAGAGGACTTATTTTCTTTCTTTGTTCCAACTTCCAAGTGCCCTATAGCCTACGTTGTTATTTTCGGTAAAGTGTGCCAAACCATGGAAGAGTTGGACCTTGACTGGTCAAAGCTGGCCAGCATCACCACCGACGGGGCTCCGAGTATGGTGGGCACGTCTAGGGGGCTAGTAGGGCGCATGAACAGCCAAATGGCGCAAAGAGGTCTCGCTCCACCGCTCCAATTTCACTGCCTTATTCACCAGCAAGCACTGTGCTGCAAAGTGCTAAAGTGGGATGCTGTCATGAAGGTTGTGGTGTCATGCATAAACTTCATCAGGGCAAACGGACTGAAACACAGACAGTTTCAAGAATTTCTCTCCGAACTAGACTCTGCGCACGGAGATGTGCTTTACCACACTGAAATCAGATGGTTGAGCCGGGGTAGAGTGTTGAAGCGATTTTACGAGCTGCTACCCGAAATCAACGGCTTTCTCCTGACAAAAGGGAAGACTGTCCCGGAGTTGATCGACCCAGAATGGAAATGGTTCCTTGCTTTTTTATCAGACGAGACAGAACTGTTAAACGGCCTTAACTTTCAGCTCCAAGGCAAGGGGAAGCTGGTTTGTGACATGTATTCCCACATAAAATCATTTGAAGTGAAACTAGCGCTGCTTGTGGGACAGGTGCAAAAGCAAAACTTCACCCAAAAACTCTCTGCTGAGAAACCAGCGGTCCCGTTTCCAACTGAAAAGTGTTTGGAAGCACTGGAAATACTGAAGACGGAGTTCGGTGCGTGATTCCTTGAATTACATGTTCACTCGAAAGAAATCCGTCTTTTCCAGAACCCCTTTGTTGCCGACATTGACGAAGCCCTGCCTGCTTATCAGTTTGAGTTGGCCGAGTTACAGAATTGTGATGCTCTAAAAGACGCATTCAAGCCCAACAATCTCATTTAATTCTATGCGGCACTCCCAAAAGACAATTACCCAAACATCAAAAAGCATGCTATGAAGATGTCCACACTTTTTGGCAGCACATATATCTGCGAGCAAACCTTCTCACGCATGAAACTGCTGAAAACTCCGATGAGATCAAGGCTTACTGATGAACATTTGCATCAGTCTTTGAGACTGGCTGTGACTAGAATGGAACCTAACATTGAACTCCTCACCAGCCAGATGCAGGCACACAGCTCACACTGATGAACATGCATAATAGGTAAGCCCTCTTTTCAGACTTGAATTGCAAAATTAGTATGAAAAAATTTAATTATGGAACTAATAATACTCTTAAATAGGCTACATATCTCTTGTGAAGTAATGCTCATGTGTAATTAGGCTAAAGTGCATAACAAAATAATACAATTATCTAGCATTAGGCATAATAAACAAATATCCTGAAAGTAATCTTGCATCAGTAGGCATAGCAAATATATAATCATAATAAAATCTCCTGGGATAAAATCCATCTCCACAATAATACGAGTGAAATTCTTTCATTTTCTCCTGCAGCTGGGCATATACATTACCCCCCCCCCCCCCATTTCTTCAATTCGTCTGGTGATTGTACTTGCTGACAGACTCACTGCATTGAAGACATCTTTTTTATCGGGGCACACCTCCTCTGCAACATACATTTCTTGACCAACTCTCCATCATTAAAGGGTCTACCGCAGCTAGCTATCAGTTTAGCAACATGATAGCTGGCCCGAACGGCTGACTGGTTCAGCTGAACTTGGCGTACAAATGTACTTTGCTGAGCTAACAGTCCGTTTTTCAGCTTTGACAGTTTGTCTGCTCGCATTTGGCCTTGCAAGCTTTCATACTTGTCTTTATGGCGGGATTCATAATGCCGGCGCAGATTGTATTCTTTGAACACAGACACAGATTCCTGACAGATGTGAGACACAGCCTTTTCTTTCCATTGAACAAAAAAATAATCATTTGTCCACTGCTGGTTAAATATCCTGCATTCCGAATCAATTTTTCTCTTCCCTAACCTTTTCGCCATTTTTTTGTGTTGTTGAGGTTTCTAGCAGGCTCACTTCTCCTGATCGGCCTCGGATGCGCTATCAACACGAAACGTCACTTGACGTCAAATGTCACGTTCTGTGTGTTTGTGAAAAAGTTACATACATATTCATTTACTAATAGATAATATTGGAAATAGTTAACAGTTAAGGAACATTTTATTTAAAAAGCCAGACTTTTACAGGTCTATAATAAAAAAATAAAAAATGTTTCAAAATGTGATTATGAAAATTGTTCTGAGGGCCGGGCCAAATATGGGAGGGGCCGTATCCGGCCCACGGGCCGTAGTTTGAGGACCCCTGATCTAGACACTGAAACACATATTCACACATGTAAACCATGTCCATTTAAATGAATTCACATTGTGAAACAGTTGCAATTTCCTCCCTGAGGTAGTTTGGACATGAGGTCTTTTGGACACTTGTGTTGATGTGATGGGGGTTAAACAATTCCACCTGCCCACATCATCAAGGCTGTGGTCGACAAAATGTGTTGACACTAACAAGAGAGAACCGACTAGTATTGAAGAGTACCAGTTAGTAAAAAAAAAAAAAAAAAGACAAACCGTCAGAGCAGGTTGGACTAGTCTGCTGGTGCTGCAGGATGAGCTACAACAGAAGGTTTTCTTGCCAGTAATACCAAACAACCCTCCTTTGGTAGGTTGTGTTTGAGTTGACCTGTGTTCTGTGAGTGCACTGTGCACTTTGTACTGTCTAGAACTTTTGTGAATGTAAAACATTATTTTGGATTATTTACATTTGTCTGTAGGCACCACATGAGTGCAGGCTTTTTATTTATAGCTCAGAGACACTTTACATTCTAATTGTTTGGCTGTGCATTGATCCTGACAATACCAAACCTGAGTTAAACTAACACTAAACCAACTCTGTGTTTCCTAAAACTCTCAGCTTATTTTTAAGAAATGCATTCAATTTGACTAACATAACTGTTATTTTGACATTCCTAAATAAAAATGTTTTTTTCAGACTTACACAGCTCTCTCCTTCATCTCCAGCGGTCCATGGTCTGTCTGATAAATGTTCAGAGCATTCTGCAGGGAGTAGGGGTTCAGGCAGACAGGCTCAAGGCCTGGATGAAGAGTCATGCAGTGTGGCTCCTCTGGAAGCTCCAGACATTTATTCTGAACCTGTTGGAGTATGTTTTAGAAGGTGTTTCAGTTCTGACGATCCAGTATTCATCTTGTGTATTCATACTTTGAATTATAATTTTGTATAAGGAAACTATATATGTATATATATATATATATATATATATATATATATATATATATATATATATATATTGTCTTTACACACTTTCCACCTCTCTGTGCATCATCCTGCACTCTCCACAGGTGCACCTGTTCAAATATGGTTTAGTTAACAGTGACTATGATATCATAAATATTATGTGTTAAACTACAGTATATACATTAATCTCTATACTACTGAGTATATCCGGTTGCATAGCTTGTGTGTTGTAATTATTATCAGCGGTTCACACATCAAGCATGAGGACCTGCAGGTACAGTATGTAGATAAAACTAACAATAGACCTTTTTCTTTTATTAGCGAGGTGATATTGATAAGGGTGGGGTTATTTTACCTTTATTGTGTAAATAAAAAAACAGGCACAACAGAAGGCTGTAAATGGAGCACTGGTTTTCCCTTATTATTGATCACAAAAATGTTAAACTTGACCAAATAGTAATACAAATCAAAGGCAATTATAGTGTGAGGATGGCTGCCTGGTTAATAAATAAATGCAAAAAGTGGTAAAGTTACATATTATTTTATTGTGGTTAGCTAAGCTTATTTCATTTGGCTAGCTATGCTATTGAGAAACAGGCTTCCATTACACATTACTAGACTAAACAAAGATGATGGACAGACAGGTCTGATAGAGGAGCTGAGGCCTCCATTGTCAGGTCATTTACATGTTTGACAGTTGAGAAGGGAACGTCTCTCCGCGAGTGGGCGTGGCTCCGGCACATTCTATAGACACGCCCACAGCATCCCAGAGGAGAGAGAACAGCTACATTTTTCATCATTTTGAAGCTTAATTTTATAAACTTAAACGTTTTTTCTGTTGCTGAAATTTGGCCTGGTGGTTAATAATACATTCTTCTTTTGTATAAAAAACTTTTTTTTTTTTTTGGTTTACAGGGACTTTAACCATTTTTTTAAGTCACATTTTGCACTGAATTATAACCAGATATTTGCTAATGTAAAACAAAATGTATCTCTTTATGTTGTAGTGTCATAATTTTATTTAAAAAGCAATGATTTTAAAAAGAGGGATGGAGTATTCAGAACTAAAATGTTGCTCCAACTCATCATTTTTGTTAGATTCCTTCAATTTGTAATAGTTTTGCTGTACTACATCATGAAACCTCTAGATGGAGACATTGGTCTATTTAAATCCAGAGACAACATCACCTCTTAACTCCGTAATGTTAGCACCACTTTCAGACAGAACTTCTATATCAAATGTACGACATATAATTAAATCAAGAGTCAGTTAAGGGATTTTTTTTTACATCGTGTGTACTTATTTTAAGCATCTTTGAGATTAAAGGCACCTATAAGGGATGATTAACCCTTAGGGCTCCAGTCAAAGATCCTACAGGGAGTGTTAACATAATGTACAAATATACAAACGTCCTTTGTTTGCTCTGTGAAATGTAAATATAAATAAATGAAAACATGAATTGGGTGTGATACTCTGTGGAACAGAATGCAGAGGTTTGATTCAGACTGTGGCAGATGGTCTCAGAGGAATACACAGTGACAGACCCTCTCTGGCTGAAGAAAAGACGGAGTCTGCACGGAGCCTGGGGGATTTTTCTTTCCCATTCTGATTTTTTCTCCCAGTTTTATTTTTGCTTCGTCATATTGCTCACATACTCTGCTGAGGTCTTCCCTCTCCTCACAGAGCATGCACAGCACATGTGTCCACAGACAAAATGCACAGTCATCCAACATCTCCCTCCTTGCACTGACTTTATACCATCTCACTGAGTGAATCTTTATACAGCTTCTCTGCACACTGTCTGCAGGGACAGGGGAGAGTTGGCAACCCTCTGAGCTGAACAGTGAGTGGTGAATATGCTTCCTGTGGATCCACTGATTCAAAAAGCTGAACACATGAATATATGGATCTGATACACCTGTTTTTAAGGCTTTCTGCTCATATTTCAGCTTTGCCAACTACCTTCATGTACTATTTTGAAATGGTCTGGGAATTATTTTTAAAAGCAAGGTTGCCTATATGTTTTTTTTTCGTTCTTTTTTTAGAGAGCATTCAGCATCACTCAGCTTACTTTAACTCTAGACAAACCCTTGGATGGACTACGGTCTCCCCAGTTGCTGCTGAGGCTTTTTTATGTTTTGATGCCTTGCAAAAGAGCAAGAGCACACCTATCTAAAAGAAAAACAAGGTTCATAGAAAGGACACTGACACTGGTGAACAATATTGAGTGTTTGAAAAAATCTTTTCCTCTCTGGAGGACATAACTTGAATGTCTTAAACTGCTGCTGTGGGGTAGGTGCCAGACAAAGTGAGTAAACAGGAAACAGCATTTCTTTAAAGCATTTTCCACAGCACAGGTACATGGACAAGACAAAATTAGCAAAGAAATAAAAGGTACCGCTTCATCAACAGGGGGCGCCAAAATTGATACAATTTAAAAGTTCCTCAGAAGTTTTAAAGGTCCAATCCAAATGTCCATGCCAAAGCCAAAGCACTGACCCATGTTGTGTAATGGAGTACCAATTCTTTACCCCTCCTGGGGGTGCGGTTATTCAGGGTATGACATGTTGGGCACCATTTATTTTACAGGGTTAATAAAAAAAGATTAACTATCAACTTGAACAGTTAATGGTGTTTTGCATTAATCATTGTCATCAGCAGTTATCTTGATGGGCATGTTTAACCTCCTCTTTGTTAGCATGTTAAGTTCTGGAGATGTGGTGCCTAAGACATAAAATTCAGTTGAGGAGGAAAGTGGCCAACATGAGGTATTGGTTTCTCTAAATGTTAATGGTCTGTGCAAGCATACAAGAATAAAACACTGCAAGTTAGGCCCTCCTTGGATCACAACAGATCCCCTTTCCCGAAGCATCCAGATAAATATAATGCAGACGAGGCATGCAGCTTCTTGAAGTGTGAGCAAACAGCGTCTTTATCTTCAGTTTGATTTGTGCTTCTGTGAAGTTTAGAGCACAAAGAGTGAAGGCGGAAATGGAACAGATGAATGTGTTTTTTGTTTCGCTGGAAGAAGCTCGCTGTCGTTTCCAAGAACTCGTGGTGTGCTAGTTTAGGTGGTAATGCATGCTTTACACACACCCCTTCTAAAGCTCAACTGAATCTTTTACTGTCTATAGTGTTGAATGTATGAGGTTCCATATTAATAGATCATTCGGCTGAATAATCCTGACTGTATCACACACTGCCTCAAGACTGTTCTAATTCATTTAAATATCTAAGAAGACGATTCTGTAGCTGCTCTAGTTTAAATTATACATTTCAAAAATAATTTATGTTTGATATAAATGGAAGTTGTCAGAGGTGAATATGTGTATCTTAGAGATGTATGGTCAAGTTTCAGACAGTCTTTCTGTATGTGATAAAAATGTATAACTCACCGCTACAAGAATGAATGTACATGAAACACTAAAATTGCTTGGAGGCCAAAAACCCTGCCATTAACTCATCTTTTTTTTTTTTTTGACTGAGCTTCCTGCCTGAATGACAATGCTGCAGTCAGAAGCAGCAGCAGCAGCAGCAGCAGCAGCAGCAGCAGCAGGGAAAGCCAATCATTCCCTCGCATTTGTATTCATGCCACATTCTCCCACAATTGTCTCCTTGCTGTTGCCATCTTCTGAGTAGTTTTATTCACTGCAATCTCATTTAACAATTTCACACTAAAACTGCTGAAATGTGTTAACAGCTTTATTGATTCTAGAGCAAAGACATCTGTTGTGTAAATATAGGTATTTCAAAGCTTGCAGATGCTTGATTAAGATCTTATCAAGCATTAGAATGATTCGTTTAAAATTTAAGGGTACAGATTATATCAACTTTCCCTGTTATCCTAAATCCAGTCAATGTGACATTTCTTCCCATTACTGTATGTAATAGTATAATGGAAACAAATTCACAATACATGAGGCCTTATCAGGGCTTTACTGGGACTATTATTTTTCAACTCTTCTTTAAAGTTGACGTTTTTTTCTTGCACTAGATGGGGCACTTCTATAATAGAAAGTGTCATGATAGCCAGAAGTGGGGAGGTTTTTAATCTGTGACTTTCTTCAAACTTTTCATTTTTTCATTGTATCTGTTTTACCTAGTTCTCGATTAAGCAGTATAATGTGTACGGTGTAGAGGCATCCTTTCTTTTCACTAAACAACCTAAACAAAGAACGAAAAGGTGCTGGAAGAATCAAATCGTATAACCTTTCCTTTGTACAAGGAAAAGAAAGTAAATGAAAAAATGACAATACATTAAATTACTTTGGCTAAAATACCTATTAAATACATTCATTTCATTTCATATTTGATTTATTTGCTCATTTCAGTGTATGGTTTCAACACAATAATACACAACAACAAAAAAAATATGTTCTTGCTGCTGAAACACTGTTCATGAGCAAACAGGAGCAGGAAGAAGAAAACTTATAATACCTGCCCCTTTCCTAATAACACAAGATACTGTTTAACAGAGTAAGATGGCTAACCTGTTGTTTTCTCTTTCTTTCACAAAACAAAAAATAGATCAACAATATAGAAACAATCAAATACAATCAGTTAGATCAACTCAATACGTTTATCATTTCCCATAACCTTTTCTTTATACATTCTTTTAAATTGAATGATACTTGAGCAGCATTTTAAATGATTATCGAGAGAATTCCACAATTTAACTCCATTTACTGAAATACACATTTGTTTTAATGTAGTGCGTGCAAATGGACTTTTAAAATGAAATCTCTGTCTATGATCCTCCTCATTAGATGTAAATACAAACAACTTCTGTACATTTCCGGGTAATGATCTGTTTCTAGCTTTAAACATGACTAATAATGTTCACATATGCATAAGCCATATTAGCGTACAATCCACCACACATCCTGCTCATACTCCTGTACACGGGCTTAACAGAGAAAAGAGAAACTATACAGGACAATTAAAGTTGACCAATTAAATCCAATGAACTGGAACTTTTTTACGCTGCATTGTTTTGTATGCACAGTCCATCAAAGATAATGGTGCATGCTCAACAACACTGAAATATAACAAATTATATCTGAGTTTTTATCTTGTTTAATTTGTGTTTCTGTTTATGACATTATGGCTTTAACTATTAGCATGCTTGAACTAAACATGTGCTCACACATAATAATTACTTGTGTTCGTTGCAGTCATGCAGCTGGAACTTTTATGAATACTGTGCAGTGTGTTTACTGGACATGATTACGTAACATCTTATAATGATACCAGCGGACGTGAAGAGGGGGTTCCTCTGCAAGATTTAAGTCCCTGCATGTATTTTTACACTATGCTCTGAAAGGACCTTACATTGTTGTGGTTCAAAGAAAATCCCCTGCCTCGGGTGTTCAAATCTCGGAGTTTAATAGGCCATTGCTATTATCTCCCCCAGCATGACACTTTTCCATTTCACTTTCACACACAGTCTGATCTTTATTGTCTGCGCGTCCAGTGTGATGCTACCGAACCTGATAGGGGCAAGAAAAAATATCCCCCTTTGCCAGAGAATGAAATGCAGCTCATGCATTTTACATGAGTTATTATCACCCATTGCATAACAGAGGGACATTTGTACTTGGACATTTGGGGAAACGACATGTAGTGGATCGTGTTGTAAATTATGATGTCTGTATTGCAGGATTCTTCAAGACTAACCAAGGTTGATTTACTCTGACATGATACATTTTGGATATATTGCATGTAAGTAAAGAAGATTGTTGTAAAATGTGTTAGTGGCAGCACTCTGTCATCTTACATTATTCCTGTTCAAATAGAATCGTCTTTACAATAGGAGAAGCCATTCACTTTTGAAGCTCTTCGGCCTCTTTTAAAGGGAGGAGACATGAGGGGGGGAGGACAATCAAGTCATGTCTGAAAGGCTGATTTTTATGGTTTAATGTAGCCCATCAAAAAGGCTGCCTGTGGCGTAAAATGGGTGAAATTCAACGCGATAACAAGGGTAGTGGCGCAGGTCAGTCATTGCCTGAAGCACTTGTGGTCGGTATAGCAGAACAGAGCAGGAGGTCACTGTACTTTAAAAACATGAGGACACACTGGAGGCTTTAGGCTGAGTTGGGGATGGGGTTTTGCAGCAACATGGCAGCTTGTGTAGGGAGGTGTTGAGTGGGAGCATCTAATTTAAACTCTCAGATTCAAGTGTGATCACTATGCAAAACCATATGGCGACGGAGCAGTAAGCACATATCATAACTGAATTCAAGTCTTCTTAACTGATGAAAGATGGAATCCAATAACTATCAAAACATGATACAGATTTGCCATTGTGTGCATTTCAAGCTTTTAGCCTGTTTTCCAGACATACAAACTGAAAAGATGTTTCTGCATCATAGACTGTAAATGGACCTATGTATGAGAAGTATGACGGGTTGGCCAAAGCTAAGTAATAACAGTTTTGCCTGAGGCTAATAGCTGAAGTGTAGGATGATTAGTTTTTCCATAGAATGAGATTAAACATGTGATGGTTAGTGGTAACAGAACAGTTGAGTTGTTTATATATGGATGCGTTTCGTACTTGCCTCTGGCTTGTGGTATGTGAACGTCATGTAATTTAGTAGACCTGGTCTTCTCAGCACTATCGCCGACAAGAATACTGACTTTGAAGCACTGGCCACCAAAATCAATCAATGTATGGCAATCATTGAATGAACTTACAAGCCAGATACAGTGAGTGTAGAGGTTGTTTGTGCTGACACATTCATAATAAAAATAGACCTCCACCTGCTACTCAAAGCAACCGCATCTTTATTTATGAAAAAATTGCTTGATATAATTCAACCGAGTGAGATATATATGAAACCACATTCTGCAGTGTCCTGGAGAATGGTGTATCTTACCACACCATAACATGATTCATTTTGCTGTAAAGTTTAATATATAGGGGCGGCAGTCTGTAGGGACTTGGGTTGAGAATCGGAGAGTCACCGGTTCAAATCCCAGCACAGACCAAGTCCGGAAGCTGGTCCAGTAGCTGGAGAGTGTGCAAGTCCACCTCCTGAGCACTGCCGAGGTGCCCTTGAGCAAGGCACCAAACCCCAAAATTGCTCTGGAGTGCTCGCTGTGGGCAGCCCCCTCACTCTCCATCAGTGCATGTCCACAGGATCCTGTTTGTACATGTGTGTGTATTTCTGCCTATATGTTTGTTAAGCATGTTCATTAAACAGAGTGTAAAATTTAATTTCCCCTCAAGGGATTAATAAAGGATAAATTATGAAATTATTATTATAATGGGGTTCGGCCTCAAGTGGTCACTAGAGGAACTGCGGTTGTAAGCCCCTCGTGATAGCTTCAGTGTTACAAATGGTTGGAAAACAAGGGAGGTGGACCCAAGTGCAGAAACCAAAAATATTTAATTAAACAAAAAGGCCAAAGGCAACAAAACTTAATTTCAAAAGTTTCAACAAAAAACACAGGGATAAAAAACAGGGAGCCACAGAGGAGCACGAGCAAAACTGACATTCATGCAAGATACAACATACAATGAACTGACACAGAAGGGAAGAAACACAGAGACTAAATAGACACAGGGGTAATCAAACACAGGTGAGACTAATGACACAGGTGAAGACAATCAGGGCAATCACACTGGAGGGAAACACACAGAGGAAGGAATGAACACAACACTGAGGACAACTACAAAATAAAATACATGAAACACTGAAGACACACAGAACTCAAGAATGAAACAAAACACACTAGAACATGAATAAACACTAGGATATGAAGTTACAAAAATAACACATGAAACACTAACCTAGAAAACACACAAGGGAAACAACACCATCAGACAAGAATGAGAACTAAAAACAACAAGAAAACCTAAACTCTGAAAATAAGAAACCAAATCATGACATTCAGTTCTCAGCCATTTGGTCTCCATCATCTTCAAGAGTGATACAGAAACATATGATGACATCAGTGACATTTAAGCTGCTCAAATGTCCGAACCCTCAGTAGAATTTGGGTTGATGGTCAAATGAATACATTTAATGGGCAGTTTTCCTTGTGAAAAGTACTTTATTTTTATTTTATTCATCCATCCCTGAAACCTGTTAAGCCTCTTTCCTGTTTATCCTACGGTCAGCAAAATGGCCTATAAAAATTGTTGCTTTCTTGTTTATGACAGAATGTCTCCCTCTGCCTCCTTTGCCCAGTGGCTCATTTTCAATGGAATTGATGAAGGCTGGTGATGAACATGGAGCCATATTGCATCCTTAATGATTCCTGAGTCTGTGTCTCCTCATATTGGCCAACGCAAGAACAGATGGCCCCACTGGTGGAATCCAAACCAGCTGACTGTGCCTGTGACAACTTTGAAAAGTAAGTGTGTGTGTGTGAGTCACTTTATGTTTGAACATTTGTGACTGTGTGTTCGCAAAAAAAGTGAGTTTTATGTCTTTGCTCCTGCAGGCCCACAGCTCTGAATACGAATTTTGCAATGAGTCAGCTGACGTGGTTACATAAGGACGTGAAAATCCACTGTGTGTGCATGGTTTTTTGTTTCATGCATATGTCACAACAAAAACATGTCTGTAGAGTTCACGCTGGGTCTGGAGGGGATGGGTCCTGTCAGTTACATTTGTATTCCATCTACATGAAATGAAAGTGAACAGGTACTGGGGTATCTGTCTGTATCACTACCTTTGACTGTTTGATTCAGTTTGCCAGTCGCCCCCCCCCCCCCGACAGAAAAACAGTTACAAGGTGTTGTACAACGTGGCATTCAAGACAAGATGATGACAGGAGCTCAAACGAGTACAGCAACTGTTGTGCATCTTTTTTTTGTTGTTGTTGTGAAATCTCTGTCGAGCACTCACAGGCTTCTATACAGCAAACATGTTAAAGCCTCTATCTATCTGTCATGAGCCACTCTCAATAAAATAATCATGATACAGAATATTGCTAACAAGGTAATGACCTTGAGATTTGTGCTCTGACTTGCCAAAAGTAAAAAATATATTGCGTATCGAAAGTGTTGGTAGAAAAGATACTATAAGCAGAACAACATATCGTTATTCATACTCAAGAAAGACCTCAAATATGAAAAATGAAAACTAATCTGATGTTGAATCATTACTGAAACATGAGTTTGGGAAAAACAAAAAGTGCAGGCCAATTGGATCAGAATGGTAATTTGGATCTAGATGTTCATATCTTTTGTTGGAACATTTTCAAAGAGTCTATCAGGGTTGTCTCCTTGACTTTTCCTTCCATCGCTCACTGCTATATCTCTTCTTTTATCTCTCCAGAGCCCTCGTCTTCAGTCCCTTGTTCCACCCACCTTTCCCTGGATCCATTTACCGCAGTCCTTGCCAATCTTCCGAGTCCCCCCCGTAAGTCCTCTGTGTTTTTCATGTTCTTCTTCACTGCCAATAAGATACACACAGACCTTGAACCAACATGAAACTGCTCTTATTTTGTAATGTCAAAGAAAGTGTCATCCAGCAAGGGGGTAAAAAGAAAATGAAGATAAAGCAAACTGCCTGAGGTGTAGAGTTGCCTGGCAACAATTTCCCATCTTTGTCTAAGTTGGCCTTCATCAGATTGCAGTGAAGACATTTCCAGATGCTCCAAAAGTTGGTTTGCACTCACTGGTGAGAAGCAGGGACAAAGTGAACAGAGAAGGAGAAAAGAAGCTGCTGAAGAATAATGTGTTACGATAAGGGCTGACTAACTCTGACAGATAATGTGGGAATACAGCAAGCAACCGTTTTCATGTGTTAACCTCTTTTCAGTTTATTCTCTGCCTCGAGCTACAGTACAACAATCGCTTTATACTCCATTTGTACATAAAGAGACTCAAACAGAGATTATTTTTCAGTTCAAAGCATAAACCGTATTCACACATGTTAACACATATATTTAGACAGGCAGCTCTATGAAATAGAAATTCAGTAACTTACAACATTAACACAGACATCATACATTCCTGTTAATATATGTTAGTGTGCATACAATAATCCAGCTCAAGAAGAAAAGAAACACATCTTAATATTGAAGAGTATATATTGTTATTTATCTCCAATTGTGTTTCTCTTTCTCTTGGATGACCTTTAATCTCTCTCCTTGCTCCTGTTGCCGCCTGTTTCTGCTTTCTCTGCTTTAAAAAAGTTCACTCTTAGCTTGGAGGGTAATTAAAAGCCCATGCCAGCAGTTAATGCCAAAATGTGTTCTTTAAAAAGTCACATAATGTTGTGTTTGTTATATTAGCTCCCTCATCATTTGGGTTAGATATGACTTACAGTATTAAATTAATAAAAAAAAATAAAAAAAAGATAAAGTTTACTAAGAGTTAAAAAAACAAGAAAAGTAAATCTATTCTATGCTAGGGTTGCTGTATTGGTATTTACTGTCAAGTTACTGTAAGAGATACTTTTACATTGCCTCCTGCTAGAAAATCATAAAAAATAATAAACAACAGTGCCCTTTTTTATAATGTATGAACTATGATAAAGGTGCACTAGTAACAGTTTTATAAATCAGAATTTGTCATTTTTCATTGTGCTGGTGAAGTATGATTTTTGATGTCGTATCCAGGTGGTAGTGACGATGGCAGCAGATCAAGCTGAGGAGCCTGGATGTGGTTTTCCCACAGGGATGTCCCCCCTGCAGCTCGCTCTGGCATTCTCTGGGCAGCTGGGATGTGTAATCCCTCCGGCTGCACTGCAGGCTCTTTTCTAGCTCTGCCAGGCCGGGGGGGCGCTCTGAAAAGGGATCACCTGAGGCTGTAGGGGGAGGCACAAGGTTCTCTGACCATATGAAGCTTCTCCTCTAGGCGTGAAAAAGCAGTGACTTGAAAAAAAACGTCCTCTCAGATTACTAAACACCACACTAGCAAAAACTGAGGGTGTGGACCCTATAGGGTGGGGAATAACTCACAGATACGATATGATAAAATACCATAAGCAATACTGCAATATGTGGTTTAGTGATTTAACAGTTTGTATATCTCAGGAGGCAGGTTCACAGAAGCCCTTCATAGGAAAGTCTGTGGCTGTGTTAAAGGGCAGCTTTTTGAAGAATGGGGAATCATGTCCTTAATCCATTTGGTGCATCCTCATTTTGCCCACAGTGGAGAAAGTCAGCCGGAGATTTCTGGTGCTGAACTCATCTTCGGATTTCTAGATACCACTTCAGATTCATAGCTCTTTGAATTTTGAAGGCAGTGCCTGCAGCAGGAGCATTACCCTGAATTGAGTTTGCTTTATATGGTTTTTTATTGCAGAGTGTAGGTCTGGGGCCTTCCTCAAACATCTTACGGCTTGTAGTTGCTCCCAACTGGCTGAGTGAGGAAGAACAAAACAATTTGGTGATGGCGTGTGAGAGAGTGTTACCTTTTGGTCTGAAACTAATTCACAAAGACTGAAGTGTTAAAAGCAGCTCCTGAATCACTTAGACCTGCGTGTAATCAGTCAGTTTCTGCAGATCGTACACTTCACTTCTGTGTGTGTGTGTGTGTGTGTGTGTGTGTGAAAGTTGGGGGTGGGGGAGGAGTCAATACCAATCTTCAGTCAACTGAGCAACCAATCCATTAACACAAGAGATGACTGTGCAAGTGTTACTTGGACACTGAAAAATCATGTTTACAGCGCTGATGAACCTGAAACATCGCAGCCTGTCAGAGTTATTCATCAAACCAAAAAATGTTGTTTTTGGACCTCAACGTGTTTCAGTTTATTTAGAGTATCGGTAACACCTAAAATAAATAATCATTGTTTCAGTGCCGGAATGAACTCTGGTGATACATTGCTGCAATAACGTCTGATATTTCCAGGAGGAGCTGCATGTGTGAACAAAATCTGACTTTATCCTGAGTTTCCCCCTTTTAGTATTTTTCCCACATAAAGTCTGAATGAGCTGTTGAGAGAACACAGCGGGATATAATCATGAGGATTCACCTTGAGCCAGTGGGAGAGAGTGGTGACGTTAATATCCTGTGACCTGTGCACCACCAGAGACTGTGTGCATGCCACCGCTATGATCTCCGTGCACATGATTAAACTGCTGCATTATGTTTTCTGTTCTCCACTATTCTCTTCTTTTGTTGACTTGTCATTCTGTTGAACTACCCATAGAATTGATTTAAAGTCAGATATTCAGCGAGATGAGAGATGAATATTCTTCTAATGTCTGAGTTTTTCTGTGTTTTTTTTCCTATTGGGAAAGTCGATTAGGTGAAGCCCTCTGGCAATAATGAAATCAATGACATAGCAAACTTCACCCTCCGAAATGTTGTTCGACTTTTTGGAAAGGGGGAGTTGAAAAGTTTATGGATGGCCTGGAGAATTTGGCATGTCTCCGCGTGGATTACATAAAAACTGGATTGCAGAATGTCAGTTTCCAAGGCAACTGTATTTTTGTGTCTCTCATTCTCATCTGTCAGTTCTCTCTGTACACTTGGCAAGTATTGTCAAGTGAGGGCTCTGCGTTTTTGTAAGCTTTAGTATGAGTTGGTCAGGTGTCAAATGGAGGGGGGAAAAAATCTAATAAAGGTTGTGATTGCACAGGGAGTTGTGGTTGAAGAGAAAAGGATGGAAATGAGGATTCAAGATAGAGGAAAGGAAAAAAAAATGTTTAATTGCCTTCCTGTTTAGTTATAAACTCCTCGTGTGTGTGTCTGTGGGCATGCACGTGTCCTAAACTGGATTTTGTATTTGTATGCTGTCCCTACAGGCAGTGTGAGTTGTTAGCAGACTGCCTGAAAATCTCATTATCTGCCAAACAATGCTGCTTAATAACTTGCTGTGTCACTCCCTGAATTAAAGAGGGAGGATTTATAATGCAGATTTAAAGGAAATCTCTGCTTTCAGTAGCCCTAGCACTGCAACATTTACTGTGATTTGTGAAGTAGAGTTTGCTGCTATACTTACATGGATGTGCATTAAACATTCTGATACACGAGTCCCATTTGCAGTTTATTTCAGGGCACTTTGCATGATATGCACAGTTTAGTTACACATTCAAGTTTACAATGCAGTCGGTTTTCATTTTTCTCTGCACACCCACACATTTGTTTTTACACCCAACCAAGTGATTCATGTTGGAGCAAACATTAAACACAGGCTCTTTAAACTCTAGATGGAAGTGGAAATGTGAATGGTTGAGGAATCTTTCAGCTAATGAGAGCAAAGGAACCATTTATTGGCTTTTGTTATTGTCCCAGTTCGATGGTCTTTTTTTTTACCACAAAGCTGCGTTGTAACTCTTAAGATGAGGCTGCAAGATGGTACTATCAATCTCAGACCACTTTGCAAGCAAGTATGAGTGGTTACTCTCCTGGGAAATTAGCTTCCCTCTCCCTTCATAATTGTCACACACAGCTTAAAATGTTTCCTACGATGTAAGCACACTCAACCTCTACCGTCGAGTCTGGAAACTTGTTCCTGAAACTCTTTTAAAAAAAATATATCCTCTCGTTGATTTCAGCTTTTATTCTGTACTGTTTCTAGTGAGTAAAATACAAATGTTGGATGGATCTAATTAATCTTTTTTGCTAGACTAGTAAAAGTGCTGCCTTGAGGTCCCCATCCCATAGTTGATGGATCATACATTTACCACCCACTCCCTCGGATGATGGTCACGGTTATGGGCTGGCTAACATTGTTGGTGTTTTTCTTTTTTTTTATGCCCAAGGCTTTTTCATGTATCATCAGTCAATGGTGAGGAGTGCTGGGGATGCAGGGCCTTGGATGTATGTGGCTGAGTCTCACAGCGCTGTGTTTGGCATGGTAGTAAAAGGAATGCAATAACCTAAATAAATGTTATGGTACAGCGTTTCTAGTGTGAAAGAAGTACATGGTTAAATCCTTGAATTGGCTGAAGATCCAGTTCCCATGGTATGCATATTGCATGTCACTGATGTGCTGCTTGTCATGCATTCTCTAGTCTTTGCTCTTTTAACAATAAAAACACTTGAAACTAAGAAATGCAGTTAGGTCCAAGTCAGTTATTAATCGTGGGCTGTCGTCACATTTTTAAGTATTTTAAGGTTCCTAAGGCTCCAATTATCGCTTCAAGAATTTCTCTTTTATTCTCCTGCATGAGGTCCATCCTGAAGTCCACTCTGTGCACTTCCCACCCCTCCCTCATCCCCCCTGTGCGGTGCAGTAATAATCACCCACAGCTAATTAAGAGGCTTATGAGATTTCCTTTGACTGCAAAGCAACTTGCACAGCTGGATCCAAATGTTATCGATTGTGGGTTTTGGTGTCTGTATCTTTTTTATTTTTTTATTTTTATTTTACTGCACAACTCAGGCGTTCAGTGCTGTGATGTGTCATTAAGATGAAGGCTAGGGTTGACATTATGTGGATTTGGTGTGTGTGTGTGTGTGTGTATGAGTGTTTGTGCTCAAGCTTGAGGGTTTAATTTCTCTTCAGAGTGACTCACTTCCCTGTTTTGACTCCAAGTCATGTGTTGTTAGGTGTTAGATGTGAGTTTTTTTGCAGGTCAAGAAAAAGAATGAAATGAGAACTGATGCATCTTTATGTCCTAAGAAAGCAAACCAGACCACCAGGAAGAAGATTGATTATTTTTACATGTACATTTGAATGCATG
Organism: Labrus mixtus; assembly: GCF_963584025.1. Lineage (NCBI taxonomy): Eukaryota > Metazoa > Chordata > Actinopteri > Labriformes > Labridae > Labrus > Labrus mixtus. Next base: position 22,954,341 of record NC_083627.1, read on the forward strand.
TTCCCGTTGCCTTTATAGTTGATGTTAGACAAGCACACTGAAGTAACCGTTTTTTTCTTACTTTATATGAAGCAAATTTTCACTCTGACTGATTTGATTGACGGTTTGACTGTTAAAAGAAAGCAGGATTTGTTATTTTGTCAGACAACACTACAGAATGCAGGAACTAGACAACATCAGCAAATAGACAAGTCAAACCTCGTCCATAGGCACTAAAGAGGTCACAAACCAAAAGTTCCTTACCGGAGCCTTAAGAACTTCTTTCAGTCAATATTCTCAGGAAAAAAAGCACAAGGTCTCAATTAAATTTGAAATATAATACTTTGAAAATTCTACTAGCATGGCTCTAGAAGCGATGTAAGCAAGAGAAAGGTCTTCAGGGGTTCCCATCATTTGCACTTCACATGCATCAAAAAGACGAGAAAGACGGACCGGGGGGGGGGGGGGGGGGGGGAGTTAGTGAAGGACATGAGCGGAGGAGACAGAGCTATAGGTAGAACTGTGATGCTCTTCACAGTATCATGCTAATGAGGAGGATTATTATGCCCCCCCCCCCCCCTCAGGCGGTGGAGGCAGACAGAGTGGGTGTGGGCACAAGTGTGTTACACTTCAGATGGTGTGACTGTGTGTGAAGCTGTTTTTTCGTGTACACGATCAAACATGATAGGTGTGCCTTACCTTTTCAAAGAGATTCTGTTTTGTCTTCTTTACACTTTTACTCTGCTTCCTCTTTATCAGGTTATTTATTTTTACTTAAATGAAAAGCTATCCCTCCCCTGGTTTTTCACTCACATGAACAAATGGTTATAAATATGCAGATAAAGATAACAGGCATTATTGTGAGTTCAAATGTCAGAGGGGAATGTATTCATGGGTTATAAAAACATGTACAGCCACACAAACGCACAAACTAATAAATATCTGCGCTCCTTATTTCCCATCCTCCCTTTGCTACACTCCCTCTCTCCCACCCCCTCCCCTATCTCCTCCTGTCCCCTCCTCCCTCGCTCTCCTGCAGCCAGTGGTATGCTCCACTTGTCTTTACTCCCCTCTCTCTCTCTCTCTCTCTCTCTCTCTCTCTCTTCACTGTCAGCCTCAGCAGCCTCCACACAACCACAGCTAGACACACTGGTGCAGTGCCGATCCATACATGCATGTGTATGTGTCGTTGGTGCCTGGTTTTCTTGCGAGTGCTAAACATTTCCATTGTTTGGGTTTAACCTGCGTGAGAATGTGCCTGCTGTGAGCCTCTCTGCAGCATCGTTTGTATGGAGGACCATGTGTGTGCAGAGTGAGAGACAGCGTGAGGATGCATAGTGGGCAGGTGTTGTTGTGATCGGCGGAGTTTTTTTTTGGTGTACTATCGTCGTGTTGCTCACTCTTCCCCACCCTCTGCCTCCTATTTGGTTATCTTGTGAGGGTAAAAAAAAAAAAAAAAAGCATCCTGCTGGGATGTCCACGTCGCCTGGAGTGACAGAAGGGAGCCAGAGGAACTCATGTAAGTGACTTTTGTTTTCTTTCTGTTGGAATGTGGAGTGGTAATCTGTGTGTGTTTCTATGAAATATTTACGGGGGAACAGGTTTTTTATTTGAAACCTATAACGTCTTTTTTTTCCCACCATATAAATAGAGGGTTTTTTTTGTGTTTGAAAGCCAAGGTAGAGAGGAGATGCTGTTAAAGGCAACAAAAAAAATTATTATTAGAGATTTTGAAAAGACAAATGCAGCAGGAACCAGGAGTCTGTTTTGCGTATGTGTGTCTGTGTGTGTGTGTGTGTGTGTGTGTGTGTGTGTGTGGTGTGTGTGTGTGTGTGTGTGTGTGCGTGTGTGTGTGCGTGTGTGTGTGTGTGTGTGAAAAAGACAAGTAAGAAAGTGAGTAGGAGGGACAAGAGTGCGATTGTGTAATACTGTTTGGTAAGTATAACAGATGATGATAGTAAAACTAAAAGGGGGATCATGCATGCTATATTGTGCATTCTTGTTGACATGATGGAAAGATATAGCTCTCGGAGGTGTGTGTAATGTGGGATTTGTGTAATGTGTGGGAACATGCAGGAGTGTGTTTACATGTTCCCTGGAGCGCCTCCAGTTGTCTAACTATTGGGGAAGGTGTTGTGCATCGATTTGACAACCGAACCAGCTGCATCTTTTCAGGAAGTGGAAAGGAGCAGATAAGTGCTCGTGTCGTTCACTACTACACTGATGAATATTCTAGTTTGATCCTGGAAAGACGGTCACAGGCAATTTTGGCTTTAACAGATACTAGAAAGCAGTCCATCACCTGAATAGGATTTTTTTTTCTCTTTAAGCTACGTTAATAATGGATTGTGTTGGCTTTTTATGTATAGTTTTGTCTATCTACTAATGTAGACGTACCATACTGATGTTTGTACTGTTTCTGTAGCTGAAACTTTGCAGGACAGGTCAGATACTGGAAAGCTCCAACATTAGAGTGTGTTAGTAAGTAAATGGGTGAGAGTGTGTGGGATCCCTCTGCATTTTGAATGTTTGACTTAATTCTGCCCTCAAAGACACAAAGAACATACTAACAAACACACACACACACAACTGAAGGATTGCTGTACTGTAAGTGGGTGATTGATGCAATGATGTGATTCATTTTGACTCATCGGAGAACAAACACATAGAAAATCTCCTTCACACACACACACACACACACACACACACACAGTTACACACAGACTCATTGACTGGCTTGACTGAGGCACAGATCACATCTGGGAAATTGGGTCTCCTTTTATTGCTTCATTATTATTGCTTCCCCCCCCCCCCCCCCCCCCCCCCCCCTTCTCGCTTTCATTCCCCATCTTGTTATTTTCAGGATGTTATTTACTGCCTGACCTTGCATATAACTCTCCTGGAAAGCTTTTTGTGTTGTCTGCGTGATGTGTTGATGATCACACAATGACACTCTCACCCACACCAGACACCTATTATGTGTTTATGACTGTTTGCCCTTTTTCTTTTTTTAATAATAATTACATCATTGTATATGTGATTATTTGGCTGACTCATGAGCTACTTTATTGTTGTGTAAGTCATTTTTTTTACTTTAACATGTTTGGCTCTCAGCTGCCTCGCTTTGAACTCGACTTGTTTGTTCCATGTCGAGACACATCCATCACATTACCTCCTTATGGAGCGGTGCTTTCAAACTGAAATACCAAGTGGCCGCGGGCTACGATTACTGATTTACTAACTGTAATGTTACATAACCGAGTGCAGCATCTGGAGGGAGAATCTGAAGTCTATTGTCTTGGCTAAACGACAGCTTTAAAAAAAAAAAATAGAGATTTAAGGAGTTAAAGATGGAAACAAATGAACAAAAGGAGCTTTAAAAAAATGGTCCTTTGGTGTTAATTTGAGAAGAACATGCCCAAACAGGCAAGATAAGCCTAAATAAGTTGTCTTAGTAAAGTAATTAACACATCAAATCAAAACCTTGAATAAGATATTGTAGTTACATAATGCCACACACAGAAATAGAGCAAAGTTATAGACTATTTATGGACTTGTGTTTTAAGCCCTTTATTGTGAAGGCGGTTATATTTTTAGATAAGACATTCAGCAGTCTGTCTCTTTTGTAATATTACAGTCTAATGCTGCTGCTGCTCTCTCTCTCTCTCTCTCTCTCTCTCTCTCTCTCTCCCTGTTAGTGTGTGTCCTCTGTAAAGGAGCAACAGCAGGCACCTGCCACAGAGATGGATGTGCTGTGTCATCACTTCTCCTGCCAAATGATGGCTTGCTTCACCTCTCCTCCTTCTCTTCCAATACTCCCCCCCCCTTTCCTCCTCTTTTATCCTCTTTTCTCTGTCCCCGACTTTTTTTTTTTTTTGCCTCTGGTCGCTCAATACATCTGCTCTCTTCTCTGCTGGTGTCTCATCTTTTCTTTAATCCTCCTCTCCACGGTTTCCCCTCAGCACTCCTCCTTCTCCTCCTCCTTCTCTCTCATCCTTCTCCTCGCTCCGCTCTCCTCCTGTCTGGTTTATCTGGGTTCACATGAAACTTTAATTGCATGTAAATCAAAGCGCTGCAGATGTGATTAGTCTTTTGTGCTGCTTTAATGAGTGGGGTCTGGACTATTGAAATATGGTACAGTAGCTGGCTCCTGCGCTCTCTCTGATGGCTTAAGGCATGAACAAACTTGACTTCTACTGCTGCCAGAAGGAACACTTTTTTCTCCAAGAGCATTAAAGTTTTCAGGAATAAAACGAAGAAAAATTGCTGAAAGAATAGTATATATTTCTTAAATTGCTTGCACTTAAAGGTGTATTAGTCTTGTTTTTACAGTATATTCAGCACTTTTTGGAAGTGGGCTTAAAGTGCTAACTACAGCAATATCAGCATAGACATATTTGTGTGTCTGCAAGCTGAAGATTATTTCAACAATTGTGTTCGTGTGACATTTTACAAAGGGAATTAGCATGCAATCTAGTCATTCTGATGAGACACTGTCGAGTAATTAAAAAATAAAGAAGGTGGCAGCAGTTTGTAAGATGTGACATTTAGCAGACAGCAGCACAGACGGCACTTCAGTTTTTTTAAAGAACAAACAAATATTTGCTTTTGCTGGAAAGTTCAAACACTCTGCTGTTTTTAGCAAATAAACATGTTTGGATCCTGTGCACCTTTTATCCAGTGTCTCCTGTGACTGACAAGCTGTGTATATTTATGTTCTGCGTTTGAACTCCTTAATCTCCCATTAACACGACGCAGTTAGCTCGATAATTAGCATATTAGCATGACATATAAGCACAGATCCTGCACACTCAGAGGTGTCTTCATGTGAGCATTAACATTTACACTTTGAAGTCATAGATCGAGGTGAACCTGCGAGTGATGGTATTAATAATATTAATCTTTAAAGATGGATTTTGTGTCAAATGAACAGAATCTGAGCTGTTAGAAGATCATGCCAAGGACAGAATCTCAATTAATATGCAACAAGGGACAGAATTATCACATTTTGAACTTCACCCATTTTAAATGTGTTTTTCTTTTTGGTGCAAAATGAAATAAAAAAGGAGTTTCATCTGTGGGCCTTCGTGTAAATATTTCAGTTCCATGAGAAAATCGAGCTCTAGCATGCTCACACTGTTGCATAACTGACGCATGTGTGCAAAGGCTTTGCATGCACACTGCAACAAGTGTGCACAACACAAGTAGGCCTACCTGATTTCTTCTCTTGTGTTATCCTTAAGGAGCTACGTACTGTCTCTCTTCAGTTCACTCCGTGTTGCCAGCTGTGTCCACCTGGCTTTACAGGTGTTATTGGCAAACCTCCAGTATGATGTCTCCTCTCTCAACACTCACATTGTTTACTCGACTGAACTTCTCCCAGGGTTTCTCACACTATGATCATCCCTGTTCAATTAGATTAGGAGGAGGAGCAGTCTCCCAGCAAAGATGCTTTCGGGATTCAATGTGTTACAAAGAGTGCCACAGAGGGAGAGTGAAAAAGGGAGAGGATTGAACAGAAGTTGAGACAGAGGATGGGGGGGGGGGGGGGGGGGGGGGGGGGGTAAAAGCGAGAGAAGTAAAAGAGGGCACATTAATGGGGAAAGGAGATGGAACAATGAGCAGGGAAAAAAGGACAAGAGAGCTACCAAAAAGGCAGCAGAGGAAGAAGAGTGCAGCCCAGGAGGGGTGAGTAAAAAAAGATAACAGGTGGAGGATGAAGGAGGCAGAGAACGATAGTGAGTCGAGAATAATAGAAAAAGAATATTGTTAAAGATGAGGAATTAAAAAGACTGAGCCAAAGCAAATGAGCACATTACAGATAATGAAAAGGAATAATAAAGAGGAGTAGGAGAGAAAGAGGGGACCGTCACACTGTCTGGGAGTCTGCTAATTGGTGGTGGTTTTGATGGTGGTGGGACGGAGGTTGTACAGGGATCGCAGGCTGACGCAGTAGAGGATCTGTGGCCTACAGTGTCTGTAGGACAGGATGTTAAACTCTGCTTTAAAAATAAATGACAGTGGAAACTGGAAACACAAGGTCCTTGTCTCCTACAATAAGTGCTTCTTATTTTCCTTTCATAATATAACTGTTTGAGGCTTCAGATCAACACATTTCATTTGGTGTGAATTGTGGTACCACAATCATTCAACATGTGGAATGTGTTTTTGGGCAGGCTCACTTCATAACAGTAATTCATTACTGTACAAATAACACTAAGGCAGTACTTTAAATTCATTATTATCAACTACAAATGCAGTCAAGGCTTATTTATTTATACATGATGAAATTATAATTATTGGAGTATTGGACACCGGAGTTGGGGCTTTGGTTGGGAACTTGAGGGTCACCGGTTCGATTACGGATCAAGTATGGTGATTGGGACTGGCTGCTGAAGAGGTCACAGTTCACTTCCCGAGTACTGCCGAGGTGCCCTAAACTGCTCGGTCGCTGCGTAGACCCTCATTCTTGTATCTCTCCATTAATGCATGTCTACTCTCAATAACAGAGTGAAAAGTTTTCATTTCCATCAGGATCAATGTTACATTTTGTTTATTAAATTAAAGATTAAACTATCCAATCATAATGAAATATCTATTTATTAGAAGTGATAGTTAAGTAAACTATGGTTATATACTTTTTAATTATGAAAAACAATTTTATTTATTGATTTATTGCGAACAAAATAAATATGTAACATTAAAAATATATATTTAAGACCTGTCAGCTTTAGCTTGATCCTTTTATCAATAAATCTGAATTGTTCAAACTTCCTGACAGGATCAATTTCAGCATAGCTAGATTATGGAAGATTCACTCAAACCTCTCAGATTTGTGCGACAGATGTTCTCAGGCACCAGCAGACTTGACTCACATGTTTTGGTCATGCCCCGAGTCTAGAGGATCACTGGAGGTCCTTTGATGTTGTATCTGAGATATTGGAACTGAATCGAGACCCATCACCTCAGTTTTCCATATTTGATATCCCAGGAGAGGGCGTTAGAATGACAGCTAAATAACAAAATGTAATTTCCTTTGCCTCGTTAATTGCCCGCCGTCCAATTATCCTCTTGTGCAAAAAAAAAAAAATCATTCTCCACCTTCAAACACGTCTTGGCTGAGAGACCTAATATCATTTTCTGAAATTGGAAAAGATTAAATTTGCTGTCTGTGGCTCATCTGAAAACTTTGACAAACACTGGCAGCCTCTCATCTCTCACTTTGAAAAAAATGCAATCACTCCCATCAGACTGAACTATTGGAACTATTGTGGCAGCAGTTAAGTTAAATGTGGACTGCTCTGACTGTTGTGTTTCTATATCCAGTGAGCTGTGTATGTATGGTAGTACAGGTGTATTCATGTTGGGCTGTGACCTTATGGAGTACAGACAAAACTTTAGATTAAGTTAACATGTTGATATTAGGTTATTACCGGATGTATGTGGAATAATTAAAAAGTTGTTTTTTTTTGGGGGGGGGGGGGGGGGCAGGTTTTCCTTGCAGTTTGTTTGCCTTATGTACACAGGCTGTAGAAGCGGGTGGCCCAGGTTTAAATCACATTCCACTCTCCCACTGATTTCCTTCACAGTCCTATCCTCTATAATAAAGGCATACAAATACCCCAAATTAAAACCCCAACATCTGTTAGCCTTAGCCTCAGTAATATTATACATGTAGCCGTCAAGTATGCTATTTATAATATGCCGCTTATTTTAAACTTCTTGTTTGTACGACATCAACAGCTAACATGAGAAAGTAATTTGAATTTTGTCCTTTCAGTCATGAGCTAATATTAGCTTAATGTGCTATATAACATCAGTAAGACAGAGTTCATTCTATCCATCTTAAATTGATGAGTGGTTAATGAGAAGCCTTGTAAACTCTGTATATATATATATAATAAATATATATATATAATAACCCTTTTTCCAAAAACAATCACACATAGTAAACGCAAAAACTACCATTTCATCTCCACAGCCTTTGTGTTGTGTGAAAATGTGAGCATTGACAGGTATGGCAACAGTAACTAAATTGGGCGGGGCTTAGATTCTTTTTTTATTTTATTTAACTGATTAGTGCAATCAGAACAAGGTCAGAGTCAGGGTGTAGATCACAGCAGGAATCCTCCGCTCTCATTTAAAAAGGTTGATGCATTTTGAAATCCTGACTGAGATTTATGCTGATTTTCCTTAAAACGCTGAAGTTAAAGATCATCAGACGCTGCATTTTTTTTATCTCGTTTTCCATCATTTAATATTAACATCATTTGTTTTTTTTACAGTTTCACAGCTTTAAATGAGCTCCCATGGCTCATCATGCTGAGAAATTACACTCCGAGCTCTGTGCATGTCAAAAGAATAAATACTTGGACGGATCAACAGAGAGCGTAAAGATTTGAATTAAAGGGAACAAAAGTGACTGGTTTGTGATTATGCACACTAGACTTACTGTAAGAAATATGAAGAAAGAGTCTAAGCAATGTATCTGAATTAAAGTCTGTCAGATTATTTCAAACACCCCCTCATCTCTGCCTTTGGGTGATGTGAAACTGGGAGACCAAGATGACAGACTGTCTGAAACCATACTGCACACAAAAGACACACAGAAACACACACACAGACCATCCTACATTCTCATCGACGCGTCCATCTATCCAAGCACACAATCTTTTTTTTTTTTCTAGAAAAGAAGCCTATATATAATCAGTGTTTTTCTCTCCAGTCCTGCTCACAGATGGTTTAGAATTGCATTTTCCATTCCCGTGTGATGTACCTCAGCAGGTGGCTTTTTTTTGTCCTCCTCTCCTCCCACTCTTCAGGGAAACAAGTAAAAAGAAAAGGATGGAGAGAAGAAGTAACAGTGTGGTCAGACAGCCAGATAGTTGTTCTAATTAGGTCCATGGTTGAAGAGACAGTATTTACTGACTCAGACAGAGACACTGTTTATACTGTCAGTCCCTTGGAGTTTAATTCTATTGCATGCACTTATTAAATGTATGTCTCTGCAGCTTTGATGTGGCTGTTTTTGTGTCTGTCCCTCTGCTATATGCACGTTAACGTAACGTAACGTTAGCTTTTTTTGTACTTTTTTCCCTTACTAAGGTGATCACTACTTCTGTATGTTGCAGCTCAGGATTTAACCTTCTTTCCAAGGCTTTCTATACAACCTGTACTCTCCTTCCTTATATAAGGGTAAATAACTCAGGTCAGGCAGACACTGATAAAAACCCCTCGAGGACCACTCATTTGTACCGGGGTCATGGAACCAATACTTTCCCTCCCCTCTCCTCCTGACCCAACCCCCCTCTGCCTCTGTGGCTCCATACATTACTGTGGAGAAATAAAAGTGCACGGCCATGTGCACATCTCTGTGTCTACAGGAGGCTGTCACTAAAGCAAACTGTACTTGAATCGTTGCCTGGTATTGTGCATTCAAAGATTTGTAAGTGCTGTGTGAAGGAACAAAAGAGAAACTGCGGGACAGGTTGTTGTGGAGGAGGGAAGGGTTTCCCGCTGTGTGGCAGGTGACTGTGTGTGTGTGTGTGTGTGTGTGTGTGTGTGTGTGTGTGTGTGTGTGTGTGTGTGTGTACACGTGTGTTTGTGTGTGTATGGCCTGAACAAGAAATCTGACCAAACAAAACAGCAGATGGATTGACAATGCAGCATCATCACTGGGCCACTAATCAAGTGTTTTACCAGAAGTGTTATGCTAATGCGAATCAGAATCAGAATAAGCTTTGTTGGCTATAAATGTGTTTTACATCACTTTCATTCCTTTAGAACAAGGACAACAAGGTAGTCAAAGGTTACACAACAATTCAGCACATGCCCATTTATATGTGCGGACAATAGTGTAATGGTGAGGAGGATAACTATGGAAGTGGACATGCATCGTATACATTTATTTACTCCATGATCACGAGTAATTTTCTCAAGGTCGCCATTTATTTGTTGTTGTTTTTTCCAAATGAGCTCATTTCAAATGTTTTCTTGAAATCTCTGCTCATTTTTTTGTCGTTTTCTTAAGATAACAGCGATCGCTAATACTCTTAATAATGGGATAATTTAATGACAATCTGAACAAAAGAATAAGCCTGATAGGTCAGACCAAGACCCACCATGCTGCTATATTGTTCATATGAAGGAGAGGTGAGTGGAGCTTATTTCTAGGTTTGTTTTCTGCTTTTGCAAGTTCAAAGATATTAGAGAAATAAGTCGAGATCTTGAGAAAACAGTCAGACAATTACTCATGATCACTATTATTTAAAGAGGTTACTTTATATACATGAGGAAGATGGTGTGTTTTATATCCATTATACAGTGTGGATATATATTCCTGTATACTATGAAAATAAAAACCGGTGTATATAAACAATGAGAATAAATAATGTAGAAATATCACAGTACTTAGCATGGCCTCTTAAGTATTGTGTAATGATTGCAACACCCCTGCAGTTTGTTTATTATGCAAATATATTAAAAAAAAACATCAAACCTTTATGATGACCTTTGCTTCTATCTTTAATAATCTGGTCTTTTCACATTAAGAATATCCAAACCAGTGATTCTTCAAATGAAAGGCTGCAAGCTTCTAACTGTGCCAAATGTGGTAAAACATTTCTTACAGTGGTAAAAAAAAAAAATCTGTGAGAATATAGCCTTAGGTTTAGAGGTGAGAATGTACGAAAAGTTTAAGCCAGAAGGGGTTTATCCAGACAGTATTATTGAACCACATGATAATCATGCAGCAGTGGTACTATAGTAATGCCCGAGGACACATACAGTAGTGTTAAGTATGCACTAAAGGGCATGTGAGAAATACAGAGGAATAGTGAAATAATAGAGAGATGATGAGATGATATCAAAGAGGGGAACAGTATGGAGGAACAAATACCTAGAGGGGGCTCAGTGTGTGTGTGTGTGTGTGTGTGTGTGTGTGTATGTGTGTGTGTGTGTGTGTGTGTGTGTGTGTGTGTGTGTGTGTGTGTGTGTGTGTGTGTGTGTGTGTGTGTGTGTGTGTGTGTGTGTGTGTGTGTGTGTGTGTGTGTGTGTGTGTGCGCGCTCTCTTGTACGTGATGCTGCCTCATCTCTGTGCAAATACTCTTTGTAACATATCTCCCCCGGCCAAGATTAGGCTTTTTTTTTTTTACAATTCATGCTGAGGCTAACATGAGGGCACACTTTGAATACAGATAAATGACGAGAGGGGGGAAAAAAACTCCACAAAAGCGGGATGAAGAGAGAAATAGGCAGTGACAGAGAGGAGAAGAGGAACAAGGCAACACAAAGAGACGAGGCTGATAGCTTTTGATTTCTCTGTCAGGGTCTAACATAAACACAGATGAAATATTTAGGGGGAAGACTTCAGCACGGATAAAGAACGCTCTGCCTGATAGTGAAAGTGTTCTAAGTACAACTCCTTTATAGATTCACATAATTGCCATGACACCTTAACGTCAATAAGTGGGAAAGCGCGGCAAAGATGTTTCAAGAGGAACGGTCCTCCAGGCTGAACAAGACATTATTTGCAGTGATTTAGAATATAACTGAAATGGAAATTGCATGGAAGAGCTCAGCAGCTGCATTTAAAAGCTTCCGCCTGTGCAACAAAGTAAACAGTATAGCGTTCACCATGGCAACCATTGGTAAGCAATGCAACTCCACTTCCTCACGTCCTCATTTTATAGAGCCTCAACAGCATAATGGTTGGTTGTTATGGCAACATTCTGTGGTGTATTTCTATTTTTGTCTCCTAAAGATTATTTGGGTGCAGTTTTGCCTCTTTTAATTGGCCAGCTGGAGACAAACAGGAAATTTAGGGAGGAGAGAGTGGGGTTGAAATGCACCAAAGGCCGAGGCTGTGGTGTAATCTGTTAGCATTACAGTGTGCTCTTATTTTGAAGGACAGGCGTTGGAGGTGAAATGGCAACAAAAGTCACACAAAAACTTTTTGAACCGTCTGTGGGAATCCTTTACACGCAACAGGAAAGGGGGGAGTAGTCAAACCCTATGGTCAAACCTGATCGTTTTCAGAATTGATCCAGGATTTATGTTAATTATTTGGATTATTTGGATTTGGATATTATTAATATAATTATTTAATGTTTTTTAAGGTTAAAACATTTCCTACTCTTTTGGCCATCAGCGCTTGCATGCTGTAGCCTCATCTTTGTGTGCTGACATGTTATTTACATAGTGGTCACCTTCACTAAACTCCTCCACAGCAGCTCAATTTGCATTCTCTCATAAATTAAACATTTTCACCCACTGCTGTTTTGCATCTCTTTTTTTTGGGCAAACTGAGATATACATAGAAAAAAAACCCTCTAAAGGTGAATGAACCTGCATGTCAATGATTACAGCATGCTAAGACAAGAGGGACGTCTTCTGCAATAGTGACTGAAGCAGGAGCAAGAGGAGCTTTTTGCATGAACTCGGATTTCTAATGAAGAGAATTTATCAGGTTCAAGCTCGAGAAATGAGCAGAATAAATCATGCTGCTGCTGCCTCCTTAACAAGGACACACACACACACACACACACACACAAGCAGAATAATTTGGTTTACTCGGTCACCTCGGGGTGACAGCAGGCCAGCTCCTGAGGGACATGTAGGGAACCCGTTTGCAGATTCCTACAATAGTTCCATTATCCCACTTGGCTGCCTTTTAACCTAAATCTGAATAACCACAATCCTCTGTAGCTGGAAGCTTCTGTATTGTTGAGAACCAGTGCATGAGGTTGCCAAATGAAGGAATGGAAGGGGTCCAAAGGAAAAGACAAAACTAAGTAAGTCTCCTTTGACTCCAGAGTTGACACGGGGATATAAAACTATGAAATAAAAACGGATGTATTATATCAAAAGTGGATCAAATGTCTTAAGGAAGGAGGAAATATATAAACAGACTTTTTTTTTAGTTGACAAGATTTCAATCAAAGCACAGAAATAGTTGATGTGATGATCATGAACTCGTTCACTTTTGCACCAAACGCCCTCTGACAAGATATTTCCTTTTCTTTTGTTCCTTTCATATCTGAACCAGGACACCGTCTCTGTTATTCTGTCTTTTTTAGACCAGTATGAAAAGTGAATATATGAGCATGCACAGACAGTATAAAAGTTCATACCATTCTCTGTGGATGGTGGGACATAATCTATGCACATGTACAAGACATTATAAGATGCTGAAATGTGAACTCTATGATTAGTTGTCATGTTGTTTAAAAGTTTTGAAATATGGACATGTTTAAAGAAATGATCCACAGTGCCTCTCAAAATATTAAAAAACGAATAAAAAAATGTGAGAACATTCCACTCAAAGTCTAGTTCTAAAACATTTTCCATTGGCGAGGCAGAATTAATGATTGATTATTAATTGAATAAACAAAGAATGCACCTTTTCTTAATGTAATAATGTAAACACTAATTTGAGTTTGAGCTGATTCCTCATTCCTTTGACTTAAAATGACTCACATTGACTTTACACAGTAAAGTACTGAATCATTGAATGATTGGATGGCATGTTGTTGTTGTTTTTGTCCTTCAACCTGTAAAATAAGGAAATGTAAAGAATGACGTTCAAAAGACAAACAAACATACATCTGTCACTACAGACTGCAGCCTTATATCCCACAGGTCCTTAAAAATCCTTTTGACTCATTCCAGGTGATCCCAGGATATAGACATGTTTTGCCAACCAATGAACCTAATTACCTTTAACTTTAAATAATAGAAGCACCATGTTGCCCATATGTCTTAACACCTGCTTGAGCTCCTGATGGTTTAGTGAGAGACCTTGCATATATACGTATCTATCATTTATTAGCTTCTCTTCATGAAAAGACCTGCATACAGTACTTCATCCTGACTGGCTTCCGCTCGAACATGATGAAATATTCATCAAAGGGATGCTTGTCTGTTTTGCATGCTGTGTGTTTGTGTAAAAAACACATGTTCAGAACAAGGATGATCGGGGATTCATGCACAAGGACACATAACACTAAGACTTCGTCTTCTTCCTTGTCTTCTTTGTCTTCTTCCTATGTTTCCTTCTTTGTAGTCTACCTCTTCATTGTCTTCATCTTCTTCTTGTCTTCTTTGCCCTCTTGTTCTTTTTTGCCTTTTTTCTTCCTCTATGTCTTCTTTGTCACACTCTACTTCTTCTACCTTGTCTTTTTTGACGTCCTTCTTTTTGATGTTCTTCACCTTCTTCTCTGTTCCTAAAAAATATGAACTGGTGAGGGCACTGATAGCCTAGTCCAGTGGTTCCCAAAGTGGGGGTCGCCAGCCACCAAGAGGGGGGTCGTGAGATGCCTTCCATAAAAAATAAAAAATCATTTAAAAGTGCATAAGTATATATTTTTACACATTTTTGTAAATATACAAAAAATAGTCCAATGTCATATAAGACAGTATCATTAAGTGAAATGGAAATGAAATTAATGTGTACATTTTTTATTGTTTTTAGGCTGTTGTATTATTTTGTGTTCCTAGTTTTTGGATAAGTTTATTAGTGTGTGCGTGGCTGTCACTACGTTATATACCTAACTAACCACCTTAAAGAACAGTGGGGGGTCCCCAGTTTCTGTCACCCTCATTTTGGGGGTCACGACCTGAAAAGTTTGGGAACCCCTGGCCTAGTGGTTAGTGTGCCTACCCCATGTAAAGAGCCTATAGTCCTCGAAGTGGACGGCCCGGGTTCAAATCTGACCTGTGGCTCCTTCCCCACATGTCATTCCTCACTCACCCTCTCTCTCTCCTTGTTTTCTGACTCTATCCACTGTCCTATCTCTAAATAAAGGCATAAAAGGCACAAAAATAAACCTTACAAAAAAAGAACTGGGTGCGTCTCATTTCAAAAAAATGTTGTGTGTATTTTATCCCACAATGTGCATCAGATCATTGAATTTATGTTTTGTATGTGCTGTCATTTCTATGGCTGTGATTTTTTATCCTGTGTACTTGCGCTAAAATGATGCGCCATGCAGGGCTTATAGCCAGCACTGCAGAGCTCAGTTATTATTTAGCACTCACACAGTATACTGTGTACAAATTACTTTGCGGTGTTACTGTTTAAGGTGATGGAGATGAATTACTGTACTGCTCACGGCCTATAGGATGCATGTCATCCCACGTCGCTGTCTCCTCCATCTCCTCTCTGCATCTTACTCTGTTAGCGACACACAAAAAAGGAAGAGTGAACAGGTCATTCTTTTGAGGCGTCTTCTCTGAGAACTCACTGTGGATTTTGCTGATGTGAAGCTGTGTTTGTTGCAGTCGGAGGGAGAAAAGCGGAGATTCGTGCATAATGCATCAAAGAGCCAGTGTGAGTGTTCTGGAAATGTAAAATATACACACTTTTTTTTTTCTTCTTTTTTTTAAATCCCTGAAAGTAAGCGTAGTGTATACATAATCTGCATGGCTTTTTGGGACAATTTTAACACAGTTGTTTTCTATTGTGAAGAGCTTTTCTCTGTCCAGAATATCCCATCTGCTTTGGTCCTATTGTGCAAAAAACACCTGAGGGCTCGTGTGCAATCTGCTTTTCTTTTTCTCAATATTTATCATCATATATTTCAGTCTTTGGTGCCTTTCAGTTTTTAGATTTATTTTTGGGCTTTTATGCCTAAATCTATCTTTCTACTGTTGTTTTGAGAAGACAGTATTTAGTAGGATATAGTGAGAGAGAGAGAGTGTGGGGAATGCCGTGAGGGAGAGAACCAATCTGACCCTGGTTCAGATTTGAACCAGGGTCAGCCACTTGGAGGGCTGCAGCCTCTGTGCATGGGGCACGACCTAATCCATTGGCCAGCGGTGCCCCGGGTCTCTTGTGCCATCTCGAGATTTGAGCTGCCTCCTGGTTGTGGAGGATCAGGTTGGCCAGATTTCCCAACCCACAGTCGTTACTATATCACCCACTGTTCAATGAGACAACCCCCCTTATCTGTGTGAGTAAAGCCCCCCTCCAAGGCAGGCAATTAACCTGCTAGAAAACGCCTGTCATCCTCCTTTTTCTTCTTCTTCTCCTCCTCACTCCTTTCACCTCCCCGTTCAGCCTCTATTAACAGCACACAGACAGTTTTAGTGATGTAAGATTTTTTAAGTGTATCCTGGGGAGCTGGGTAATTCTTTTAAATGTTTCAGCGTGATTTACAGTATATGTGAATATGGGTAAAGACTTTGTGAAGGTAATAAATTTGTTTCCAGCTCCGCCATAGTTCGATCCTTGTTGTCAGGTGCTAAGAGCTCATTGGATGAGTGCTGATTTATTCTGCAGCCCAAAGGATTCCTTTTCTCTCGTATTTATCTCTGAGCACAAGGCAGAGAGTGTAGGAAATTACATTTTTCATTATTCATTAAGACACATTTAATCCCTTTTTTTGACAGCATGGCTTTAGCTGCATTTGAATGGCAAATAAAGCAGGAATTCAATTTCCACACATTATAGGTAGCATTGTTTATCACCCGCGCCTCAAACGCTGGTTACAGTTTGTCCTCAGTAGAAAAACTGTACGGTATGTTTAATGCTGACAAGAATCACCGGATGCTGTCTGCTGAGGTGGCATCAGTAAACATGAAGAGAGTTCACTCTGGCAGAGTGTTTTGCTTGAAAGTAGTTTTTTGTGTAAGGTGTGCAGTTTGAGTGATGCGTTTCCTCCCAGTATGTTCTCCTTCTGTTTGACAACATACTGTCAGGCATATTCTCCCCTATCTCCTTTTCTTTCTCATTCTCCAAGCTGATTTTGATGTCCTCAACATACAAAATGTTTGTTTGGCACCACTTATAGACAGGTCTGTGTAGTGGACAGAGATACTGTAGGGTTCCTCTGGTATTAAACTTGAAACCCGTTGGCTATCATCTGACACTGATGTTTGCCTCTGGAAGTGACAGCTACGTTTTTCCGGGCTTTCAGTGAAGCCAGCAGTCACCAATAAAAACCTCCTTCTGAGACTTTCTTTTCTGCACGTTGTCTTTGTTGTCTGACTTACAACTTGAGATGTGAAAAAGGTTAATGTGTTGAGAAACAATGTCTAACGGAAGGATTTTTCATCAGACATTGATTATTGCTTAGTCATCCTTAGATGACAGCAGATCAGTTCGGGGGACAGCATTCAGGTAGATTGCATTTCACCTCTTTTGCTGTTTACGCTCAGACAATCAAAGCCCACGGGACACAAATTAATTGGACAAAAACCAGAACAACTCCAATCCCAAAATCTGGTCCTGGGGCGACAGATTTCACATTTATATAAACAGTCTGTAAACAGAGATTACTGCAGTATAACAGTCACATCTTTAGGCTAAAACAGATACAGACATGTTAGCTTGAATTTAATCAATCAAGAAATGAACATTCAGGTGATTCCAGCATTTAAAAAAACAACCAATAAAACCAAACTATCCTTCACAATTCAGTGCAGCCTGAACACAGCAGCTATTGTCAACAGCGAACAAGCTGACTGTTGACACGCAATGAGTAAGATAAGGACTTGAGATATTATTGTGGGGGGACAAATACAGCACAAAAATACTTGTTTTGATTAAATTAGCTCATTTTGCTATGCTGTATTCATTTATAATTTCAGTATGTAAAACTTTTTTTATTTGATACAAAGTAACCAGCTGAGCTCATCACACACCACAACAACACTGCCTACTGGAAGGTGCAGTTGGCTCCATCTAAAGCAATATAATGGTAGCCATCTAATCTGTAATGGTTACATCATCAAGATACCGGTCCAAGGCCACACACCCAAACATTCATCATAAGACATGTGACGCATCGTAAATCGTTTAGTTCACTCAAATAGGATCAAAATAAATATAACCATCCGGACCACAAGAACCATTGTCTTCATCAATTCCACTGTCATTTGTTTATGTTTGTTCATGTTTCTTTCATGCGTGTATAATACGTTCTAAATGTAATTAAATTAAAGGTTTGTTTCCGTATGCGTTGGTTTGATCTGCATATTTTACTTCCTTTTCACATTTCAGAAAGTCTTAGGCCTAATTTCTACACATAATTTTTTTTTTGTGTTACCTCCTAAACAAACAGGATCATCTTCACCATCAGTCTCTGGTGCTAAGATGCAAAGTTCCCTCTGGTTTTAGCCGCTAGAAGCTGCCACCAAATATACCCTCTAATAAGTCCAAAGTGACTTCCTGTTTAGCTTTTTAACATGAATTTCCTGCTTTGTGTCAATGTATGTCCACACAACTGGCTAATACATGGTCTGGATCTGTTCCATACCCTTTATCTCCTCTGTTGCTGACCTTTCTATCCATCTGGCCCCTGCTGGAGTAAAAATTGTTTCTACCAGCCTGTCTGTTCTGCAACAATACGCAGCCATACACATGTAGTGCACACTCGAATATACACATTTAAAAAGGCCAGATGCCTTGCAGCCATAGAATTGTTACGAGGTAAATGTCAGCTGGCAGCAGGATGCAGAAAGTATAAAGAATAAAATATATAAGTTCATTTAGCCTCTGTGGAGTATTTACTCACTTTTCCCCCTGTGTCTCCTCTGCCTGGGGCTATTCTACCCTAAATATTTAGATTTTTTGTACTCAACAAAACTAACAGGCAGACATGGCCGCTAAACAACAAAGTATCTGAAATCACTGCATTTCATTAAGTCTCTACTTTTTGTTTAAAGAGGCTGAATATCTCTGGTAATTTGAATTCATAACACAGCTTCTCTCGCGGTGCTGCTGTGTCAAATCAGATTACAAGTGGCTAAATAATAAATGCACCTTGAGCTCTAGGAGGCAGTTATTATCATCATCACAATGTGTCACATTATATAACCCAACGGTGGCGGTGTGTGGTTACATGTGCATGGCACTGTGATTCAAATGGCTGAGATACACGGCGTTGTGCGAGCATTCGAGGGGACACATGTTTATGACCTTTATATCAAAACCTGTCAAAACCATGTCACAGGGCGGATATATGCACACGATAAGCTTTGCTTCATTCAAAGAACTGTGCTTATTTAAAACCCAGAACATTGCTTTATTCCTTTACAGCGTTTTGTTTTACCTTGTGCCGCCCATGACGTTGATATAACTTTGATGATCTTACCACCAAAACGCTCTATTAGCCACCTGTGTTGTTATTAAATGTGGCTTAAAGCTGTTTAGGCGACACAGCTTGGGCTAGCTTTTAAATCCCCCTGCAGTGAATTCACTGAAAAAACTGCCAAATTCTCCTCAGTGTCCGCACAACAGCAACAAACAAGCTGAGCAAAGCTTTCAAAAAAGATTCTGATATGGTGATGAATATGGGATTCTTCTGTGTTTTTGGGACTTATTTAAGTTATTAACAAGTGGCTTCTATTTCATAGATGTGTTGTATATATTCTAAGGTTTCCATTTTCACACCTACAGATGTGACCTTCACCCCCTCTCCCATCTAATTGGTACATTCCTAATCCTGCTGCACCGCCTTGTGCTCAGAGCGGTCGAGCTGCTAGCTGACACCTCTGATTTGCTGCAAGGCTTAGTTGTGACCCATCCACTCTATCCGTCCAATGTGTGTGTGTGTGTGTGTGTGTGTGTGTGTGTGTGTGTGTGTGTGTGTGTGTGTGTGTGTGTGTGTGTGTGTGTGTTCCTGCACACTTTCAGGCTGTCCGAGCAATTTATGTCTTTCTACCCATTTTGTTACTGTAGTGTGACTAATTGTCAGGCGGTAAGGCAGGTAAATAACAGTGACAGCTTGTTGTTTTGACACATTAGTGAAATGTGTTCATATGAGGACTCGGTCAAAAGGAATTATTCAGATCACTGAAGTGCTGTGTAATGGGCTATTACATTTTGTATTGTGTGCTGTGAAGCTGTGCGGTATCTCCTAAAATATAATGAGTCATCATTTGTAATGAAAATGTTCTATCAAACTGAGAGTCCATGCTGAGCTTTGCCACACATGTTGGTGAGTTGTTGCCTGGTTACATGTGTGGTAAGCAGGCTAGTTGAATGTGTGTTTTCATGTGAGATGACGGACTGACAGAGAGAGAGAGAGATCATGTACTGTACATCCAATAAATAGTTAAAAAATCACTGAGTTTTTTTTGTTTTATACATGACTAAAGTGTATCTCCAAAAGACACCTTCAAGCACATCCAGTGATTAAACGTCACCACTCACTGTTTCTAAAATAAATCACGATTGCAGACACACACGTACGACTCAATCATATTTTATTCCCTTAATAGATTCAGCTGTATCCTCAGCTTTTTATTCTACATTTTCGTCTGAATGTGTCGCCTCTGTATAGACACCCATCATTGGCTGCAGCATTGCAAAGCAGAAAAACTACTTCCTGCATGCTTGCCAGCTGTGAATGCTTGGCACATAAAATAACAATTATGAGTTGTCTAACACTGGCACATTAGAATGCGTAATTTCTCTGTAAATTATTGAAACGTCCACACTGGAGACCTGTGTGTTTTTGTATGATGGAGACAACAGGATGAGGTGTGATAGGAGGCTACAGGGAGTCTCTGTGTTTAATGGTTACTTTTTAATTTGCAATAAAACTCACTGCAAACAAACACTAATCTTAAATATGTTTCACCCCAATGTATTTATCCAAACCTCATTAAAAAGTATGTGTACAACTCAACTGTAGCATTCTTTACATCATACACTTATACAGTATATAGACCTATCTATCTAACTCTTAAAATCAAAATACTCAGCCTTAAGTTTTTTTTAAAGGTTGGAAAAATAAATAAATCCAAACCATAAAGCACAAAAAAAAAATCCATTGCCCCCTGTAGCTGTGAGGTCATGTACCTGTAAAGCATGAAGAGAAGTCAAACTGTGCAGTAGACTCGGTTCTACACCCACACTGCATACAGAACACTGTGCAGCACCCACTCTGCAACACAAACACAAACTGCAGCATACATACTGTACTGAAATACAAGCTCACTACACAGCTGCAATAATATCAAGAAAGTGAGTGTTGAAGTGCAACAGCAGCCAGTCACACACATTCTGAAATGTATCTTTTCTAGACCCTGCCTTGTTGACTAAAGTGATTAAAGGAGGAACCACACACCTTAAATTCATATTTTGATGTCTTCTCTTTGCATCTAGGGGCTTTTATCTACCAATAATGCATGGGAGGTTCTAGGCAGGGGCCAACAGGGGCCAGTCCCCCTTGTGGCCACCCCCCCAAAAGGAAGAGCCGCCCTCAAAACACATACACAGTATTTGACTCAACAACCAGACTCACAATCTAGTATTAAATTCTGTTACTGAAACAAATATAAATCATGGTATTTAATGATGTGTGCTATTATTTGGCATAATATATTTTTTAAAGCGATCATCTTTGTCTATTTTTCACCTGGGTTTAATGTTCCCCTCTGACAAAACAACTGGCCCCAGTTTGACCCCCTCAGTAAAAGTGGTCTAGAACCGCCACTGCAGTAATGATTCATTTCATCACAATCTGACCTTTACAAGGAAGATCATATTTATATGGTTTCTTGTTTCCATGAAAATAAAGAGAAAAAATATAAGTAAGTGTGAGCAAACAATACAATATAATATAATACAATACAATACAATACAATGAAGGTTTTGTTCTTGGAAACCAAATAACAACAAAAAGGAGTTTAATTGTACTTTACATCTTAGATTTCAATGACAAGACTTTGTAGGAGGCGTGAACTTAATATTCATTCAGATGAGACCAACTTTAAAATAAAGAGCGCAAAAAGCCCCTATGCCCAAAAGAACTCTTCCAGCTAGGTGTCTGTGAGTGATTCTATGAGAGCCTGAACCCAGCAGCTGATGTATTGCAGCTTGGGAAGACTGGACAGAAACCTCACGACATGCTGTCCAACAGACAAGAGAAAAAAACAGACAGGTTTTATCGACGGGGAAAGAGGAGATTGGCCAGAATACAAGTCTAGCAGAACCTCCTGTTTATCTGAGGAGGTTTAAGCCATGCTGGCTGAGCCACAGAGCGAGAGGATGATGGGTTTGTAGTTAAGTGTGAAGTCGTGGTCTGCAGCTGGTAAAAGTCATTATAAGTTCAGCTTTACAGATAAATGGATGGATGATTCATTCTGGAGAAAACGCTGCTGAATCACTCAATGACTCACTCCGTTTTCTGTTTTTTGTGTGTAACGTGCCTCCATCACCTGTGCATGCTCAACAGTTCATCCTGTCCATCTGAAAAAAACACAACCTTTCTATCATGCATGCAACAGTTATGCAATCTCGCTTAACATGCAAGTAGTTGTCGTGTGTGTGTGTGTGTGTGTGTGTGCAACAGAGTGACAGTGCGTGTGTTATTTACAACATAGGGGGGCTGCCTTTAGCGGAAACCTGAGCACTTGAGAGATAAAGCAAGGCGGACAGAATCTAAAAATACCTCGACTGAGTGAACAGTGAGCCTATAAGAAGAAGAAGAAGAAGAAGAAGGAGAAGAAGAAGAAGAGGCAGGATCCGTCTCCACCATGACGCCAGGCTGCATGTGTTTCTGTCTCTCAATGAAAAATTAGGCCTTTTTAAGCAAAAGGAAACAAATCCATCAGAGAGCAGACAGCTCATTTAAAGTGACGGCTAGAACAAGAGGGACTAAGGATCAAATGGTGAACGTTTGATCTGTTTGGGGAGTCGGTGTGATGTAAGTGGATGAAACGGCTTTAATAAGATCTTAGATGGATTGTTTGGCCCGTTAATCAAAATAGAAATAAAAGATTTTTTGAGCTCAGGAGCTCATTTTTGTAGACACAAAAGAGCAAACAAATCATAGTTCGTCCTTTATATACTTAGTGTTTTAAGATTGATTTAAGGCGTACACAGACCTTGACATCACTAAAAAGATACATTTCCATGTGTGACCATTTGAGCCTCGAGTATCTCCTTCTTCTTTTTATTTCTTCGTCTATGACGCATAGACGAAAGCATTTCCCCTCCTTTACAGTACACATCCTATATCTCCCCCACCCATACCCACTTCCTGCCTGTCTGTCTGACTACCCCGTCTCTTTCACAAACACAACAAACACGGGGTCTTTTTTCAAGTCCTGTGGCAGGCCATTTCAGGCAATTTGTCCGTCCTTCTCTTCATTTGTCCAGCCAGGCTTCAAACGTGACCTTCTCCTCTATTGGCACCTGATATGCAAAGTACTCTGCAAAGTGTAAATGACTGTAGAGCGGCCCCGGCGGTGACTTGAATTGGCTGCTGATGACTCATAAAAAACATAGATTTCCATTTGAAAAGAGGGGCTGTTAGTGCCGCTTGTTATTGACGGTCACTTTCACGCAGTCTGTCTGCGCTTTAACTGAATATTCTTTACACCTCAGAACTCTTACTAAACAACTTTCTGAAAGAGCTTGAAGGAAGATTGGTGCTCGTTGAAAAGGATTGAAATGGGTTCCTTTTGCAAGTGAACCCAAATTAGCCACAAAAGAGAAGTGTTGACCAAGCTTGTATGATGAACACTTAGCCGGAAGATTAGCATTTTTTGCTCTGTGAGCCAAGCTGTGAGAAAATAACTCCATTTAGTGGAATCTAAAGATGGAGTCGAATCCTTAAGACTTGAATTGGCCTTGATGGCGTGTTTCCTCTCAGCTGCAGTTCTAAGCTACTTCTCTCTCGCTCTCTCGCTCACTCTCTCGCTCACTCTCTCTCTCTCTCTCCTCTCTCTCGCTCTCTGTCTCTCTCTCACTCTCTCTCTCTCTCTCCCTCTCTCTCTCTATCTCTCGCTCTCTCTCTCTCGCTCTCTCTCTCTCTCTCGCTCTCTCTCTCTCACTCTCTCTCTCTCTCCCTCTCTATCTCTCGCTCTCTCTCTCGCTCTCTCTCTCTCTCTCTCTAGCTCTCTCTGTCTCTCCCTCTCTCTCTCGTTCTCCCTCTCTCTCTCTCTCTCGCTCTCTGTACAATGGCTGTGAATAAAAAGCAAATTGAGACGGGTTTGTTCTCTGCGTTTCTAAATATGGACGCACATTTGCATGTCGTGTAAAGGGAACATGCACAGTTCCACTTCAGACGCAGAAACAAACTCAGACAAATGAGAAACACACTGAAAGTTTACAAAAGTGAGTTCATCAGCAGGTAAATGATTCTCTGCTTGATATTCAAGTCTGCAAAGGAATTGAGGATATTTAAAGATGCACTTACAGGTTCATAATCAACCACATGAAACACACACACACACACACACACACACACACACACACACACACACTGACATACCAGCCTTTTCCTGTGGCTTCTGCTTCCTGTATGTGTACAGCAACACACCAGCCTTTTTTTTCTATTGCTGAAAACAGTTATGAGTGTAATGACATTAAAAGTCTCATGTCCTATTGATCCATCTGAACCAGCAGAAGGAGATTATATAATTTAATCTATCTTCTTTTTCTTTTTTTTATTTCCCCTGGGTTTTTGGCTCACGCGGCGGCAGAGAGGTGAAAAGGAGAGCAGAGAAACACCTTGTGAGTACACAGCTTGTACTGTTGTCTGCTGAGCAGAGAGAAACAGCCTGTGAGGGGACAGTTTGTCAGCCTGCATGATGAGTGTGGAAACCGGTGCGCCAAGTACAAACTCAGGTAGTATGCCAGAATTTTCTCTTCATCAATTCTTTGGTAGAAAAATATTTAGTTTTCATTGAAAGCAAAAATATTACAGGGGACTTTGGGGTCATTAAGCAATAATTTTGGTCTTATTTTTAGTAACTCTTAAAGCTCTGATAATCTCTCTGTTTGCCTGATCTTAGTGACTCCTTCAGACAAAGAGGTATCTCTTGTTACTTAACTGATCCTGTCCTGAACATGTTTATGTGGTGTTTTAAATAAAAAATCTCATTCTGCTGTCTTTTAACTGTCAAACATATGACCAACAATGAATCCTTGCTGTGGACAATGTAATGAAAGGCGTCTTCTGCAGTGTGCTGTTAAGATTGATAGACGCCTACCCTGCAGCAGCAGTATTCAGCTTTAATCACAGCCAAATAAAAATAGTCAGCCCTGTCGCAGATTGCCTTATTTGCTTTTGCATCTCATAAAGATTTCACTAGTTGCCTGTAGCGGGGATCTTAGTAGCATATTAGCTCTTTATAAGACATTATAACACACCTATTATTGCCTTCTTCTTGGTGACTTAAGGCAACAATATGTATGAATTTGGTTTGGCTATAATTTACTATAATAAAAATGAAAATAACTTTATCGCACTTTTCAAAAACAAAACAAAAAAATTAAAAGGTGCTTTACAAGTAAATCAAGGGGAATAGTAAAAGATAGTACCCAAATACACAAATAAAGCAAATAAGCTGATAATTATGACCAAATATCAATAAAAACACATTTATTTATTGATAATAAAAACATTGTAAAGTTGATCAAAGTAGTAATATGGTTATAAAAGGAAATATTTGACTGAATGCCTTGAAAATTGTAAATATAGCCTTGCAGAATAAGCTATAAATATTAGCCAATATGCTACTTGTAGGCATGCTAATGAGCAACTACTCAATGTAATATAAATGTGTCACATTTCTCTCCCGAAGGAAATCCCCCTTTGTTCCTCTCGTAGAGGGTGGTTCAGTTTTACGTTGTACATGAGTGCCATTAAATAACATTTGTCTTCTTAATCAAATCAAATGATGTAATTTCATTGGACATCATCTGCTAGTGACTAGCATAATGCAATTACCTCATGCTCCTATGAATCATCACCAGATGTGTATGTCTGTGTGAGCGAGAATCCGCCATTGTAACCTCACAAAATGTGTAAAAAGGTCTTTACAAGTGACACGTGCATTCATATTTGGAACTAGTGTCTGCATGACTGTAACACAATCTGTAAGGAAAGAATTCATGGGACTTAATGACTCCCACACTAAAGTCATCAGCACAAACTTAATCCTGCGGGCGGAATATGAGCAAGAGCTAAAAATAGTCCTCGTAGCTCGACTAAGGGGCGTAGCAAGATATGGTTGTCTGGTAGATGATGGTAGGTGAAGAAAAAGACAGAGGGAAGGAATGGGGGAGGCGGGAGAGATTAAAGAAAAGACAGAAGAAGAAGAGAATTTTAAACGACAAGTGGCTTTATATTTAAAGAAGCCTGGAAAGATTAAAGAAGCTAATCGCTAAACGTAGAAAAATGACATTCATCAAAGAGGGGAATACTGAAATAATGCATCACTTCTCCTACTTACTGTCTTCTTTTGGTTAAGAAGCTTTTTTTGGTTTTGATGAAGCTTAAACATTTTGTTCTCACTTTTCTATATTTGAATCATGTGAGAAGACTTTATTGGCAACTCCCAACTTTGTGCCTGCCAATTCTTTTCTTTGTCCATCAAACACAGGCTCAGTGGATGTCTAAACAAGTAGACAGCTCCAGCTAATAATGGATTGAGAGTCTGATTAGAGAGAGAGACAGATAAAACGACATGATCTAGCTCCATCATTAATGCCGCCTGTCCGCAAATCCTAATTATAGCTAAACGCACTCCTGTTACTAACCCCACACAATGCTCGACGATACGAACAAAGCTTCCCCGAGGCCCCTAATCTAATAGAGCAGTCCCTACAAGACATCCACACAAACACACAGACTGGCCAACAGATAGAGCCAGGAGAGAGAGAAAAGAGGGAGTGATGGAGGGAAAAAAAAGACGAGTTGTCAGATAAAGGAGATAAATTGGACTCTGAGTGTAGAATGGCATAAAGAGAGCTTTTTTTTCTGAGTCTCGGAGGGCTGTCGGTGTGATGTCTATCATGAGGCAGCTCTGGTGGGACCTCATTGTTCCCTTCTTTGTGTGTGTCTGTGTCCATCTGCTGCCAGCAGGCCCTTTAGGGTCCAGTTATATTTCATCAGGATTCTGGTGTGTGTGTGTGTGTGTGTGTGTGTGTGTGTGTGTGTGTGTGTGTGTGTGTGTGTGTGTGTGTGTGTGTGTGTGTGTGTGTGTGTGTGTGTGTGTGTGTGTGTGTGTGTGTGTGTGCATGTCTACTTATCCTGCAGTGGAGTTAACATTCCTGAAGCAGTATATCGATTTTGTTTGGTGGGAGCTGATGTACGCGGAGAAAAGGCAGAGAATGGTGCAGAGCTGTTTAAACCTCCAGGACAATCAGACCTGAGATGTAAAACATCGTCATAATGGTCAACAACATGCTGACCTCTGTGTGTGTGTGTGGCTCTGCACTCTCTCCATCTGCTGACATTTTTTGGTTCTGTTACACTGATTAAAAAAAAAGTGTGCTATCACTAGTATTCTTCTGCTTTAGAGTAGCTGCTGCAATCTGTCATGTTTTCACCTTTGTTTTTATTATAAAGCAAGGACAATACATTTATTTTGAAATCCTATTGCTGCAGTAAAGTCATGCAGGAGAGAAAAGATCCAGTGCTGGGAATAAGAGCAGAGTGTTGCATTTATATGTAGCATGTTCAAGCGTTAAAGCAAGTTATTTACACACACAAGATGTTTAGGTGTTTAGTCATGTGACTGCCAAACATAATTGCTAAAGTCTTGACAGTTGAAGGTACAAACACAGACACACTATAAGGAACGTTTAAACAAGGATTCATACCATTCATGTTTTAGTGCAGCTTTTAAGCACCTCATGTTCTGCGTTCTGAGTTCACACCTCCTACGTGGAATCTCTTTTGGCCCATTTTTTGCTCAGCAGCCGGAGTATAGAGCTCAAATTCTCTCTTTTCTATGCAACCTATTTTCCTATGTTGTTATATGAAACCCCTGTATTTCTCGTCATTCTGTGAACAGTTACAAGTATTGTCCCTGAGTGGCAGTTAATACTCTGTATGTCACATCTGTACAGTGTGGAGCTTTCAAAGAGCAACACCTTAACTACAAGAGATTCTTCATATCGACTCACATTGTCGCATTTGCAAATGCCATACACTTGAGTTATTCTTTAGACTCCAATGAGACTTTAAGAGTTAAATAGAAAGCGCAACAATCTTAAAATTGAGGATAGTTGATGTCTATAAAAAGAAGAATTGACGGGGATTCTTTTTTTTAACCTGTCATACGTGAATAAGATGTTTTTGTCCACATCTGACAAACGTCAAAGATTGTGGACACATCAGACAGTTAATGGCTTCCCAGCTCTAGCTGCAGTAGTTAAGTGTCAGCAAGGAGTCTTATATAATGCTGCCATCCATCAGGGGGAGACAGGACAACTAAAGAGACAGCCTGTTGGAGGCTCCGGGCTGCAGCCGTGCCCACACAAACAAACAGAGGGTTTCTCTATCTGCAGGGTCTCTCATAGGGTGCAAAGGTCATCCTTCAACCTCCTGGTGGCTGGAATATGCTCCTCCCTCTCCTGCACATATTGCCCTGACTGGGGCAGCCAGGAGTCCTGCCAGGACAGATCAGAATCTAGTAAATACCCTGTCAAGGCTCAGCACATTAAAACATTACTGATCAGCATATTGAATCATCATCTTTTTTTTTTTTTTTTTTAGAAGCTCTCCTCGGAAGCTTTGCAGACGTTTTGAAAAATAGTGAATTTTTAAAAGGAAAAAAAACAGCAAAGACAAGAATTTACAATCTCAGAAGCCCGTTAAGTATCTAAAGAACCCAAGACCTGGTACTCAGAATCTGACAGATGCATTAAGTTAGACCTCTGACTCCAAATATAGGTATATAGCATATTGAAGTGTCTCACTATGATAAAATACTTAGCCCCTTTATTTAGACTTTAACCTAAATGTAATTGTTAGACCCCTGATTCATTATCTAATATATCTATTTAGTTAGACTCCAAATTGAGACTATAGCCTAATCATAGGGGTTAGAACCCTAATTCAGTATTCAATAGACCTTTATAAGAAGATCCTAAATTCAGAATCTAGAGACCAATTCAGTTGGACCCCCAATTAAGAGTCGGACCAATCAGCATCCCTTATTTAGAGTATAACATGCCCATTCGCCACTAATTCAGAAACTAGCAGACCCATTAAGTTAGACCCCTAATATTAAATCAAACTGACCCATAATTTAGACCCCTTCTTGTAAATATAACATGCCCATTAAGTTAGACTTAACCCACAACATAGCGAATGTAGACCCCTAATTTAGAATTTAACCACCTATAGGTTATACCCCTAATTAAGAAAACTAGAGAGCCATTGAGTTAAGACCCCTGATTCAGGATCTAATGGAGTCACTAGGTTAGACCCTGTACATCAGATCTAAGATCAGTGTATAGTAAGAACCCTCATTAGGAATTTTCCAAACCATTAAGTAAGACACCCTTATGTCAGACCAACAAGCTAGATAATAACGGAATGACCCTTCTTTTTAGGACAGAACAAACATTGCAGTTACTTGTGTTTGAGGCAGCAAAGGTGATTTTTTTTCCCCTTTAATGCCCCAGCAGGACGGAGGATACACTCAGCGGGAGATGAGCCTCTGTTTACTGAAGTGTGTGCAGCAGAATGGGCTGCATGCGTGGGACTTCAGTGTGTGTGTGTGTGTGGTCCCTCCTGTGAAACCCACAGGAGACTGAGTATTGGTTTTCTAAAGGTTGGAGTGAATCGTAGAATCTGTGAGCTCTGTGGAGCACTAGGCCCAACATGGTTCTGCCTCAGTAAAGATTGACCCCCCTGCCTGTAGAGGATGACTTTAGCTGCTTTCCATGTCCCATAGCACTGGTTTATTTCAGATCAGAGAGTTTTGGCCAGAGAGGTTTGTATAGGGGTGAGTTCAATTTTGAGAAAAAAAAGAAGGCTGTTCTTCTACACGACTTCTTCTTGGAATAGTTTTCCAAGAAATTAGCTCAAGTTAGCAAGTATTAGCTTCCCAACTTTTGTCACATTAAAAGCGTAACTATGAATCTCGAGAAGTTTTTGGGGAGGTGTTTTCACCGTTCAGATGCTATCTCCAGTTTTTCATGTTTTTCTCTCGTGTATAGCTTCTAAATAACTTCTCTTCCCCTTCTCTTCTTTTAAGTGGAGCTAGATGCCGAGCATGCACAAAGAGTCCCTGGAGCGGAACCAGGAGGGATCCCAACCCCTCAAGTCAAGCTGAAAGAAAGGCAGAAGTTCTTTGAGGAGGCCTTCCAGCAAGACATGGAGCAGTATCTGTCTACTGGCTACCTGCAGATCACTGAGAGGAGAGGTGAGAAGAAGAAGCAATGACGTCCGACGTTCTCTACAGATGAAGTAGTATTGCTCTTTTATCTTATTTAATCAGCTTAAAATTGAGCATATATTTAGCCTGCAAACGAAAAACATTTCAAAGTTGAGGTTTAGGTTGTGGTGTCTGTTACTTATTCAACAGTGAAAGCAAAGCTATCAAGCATTCAAGTGAATTAATTCTGGAGTCCTGATAACATCAGCCGAAACCTTCACACTTCAGCTGCATATCACAAGATTGAGCCGTAATAGCTTTCTGCAGCGACGCTCTACACTCTGAGTGCCTGTCGCTAAACTCACAAGTAGAGTCATTACTCTGAAAAAATGCCACCACATCATATAAATGTAGTCTTTCCACCTGGGATTGTAATAGAATCCTGCTGCAGTTTACCCAATGTATTACTGCTAAGAATCCTGTGCTAAAATACCCAGAGGATGTGCTGAAGTGAGGGAGCGCATACACCTCTGGAAAGATGGATTGGTTTGGAATGTGATTTCTCTACCTCTTTTACTTATCTATCCTGCTCACCTAATCCTCTGGATGTGGCTTATTATCAGAGCGGATTGCAGAGCAGTATGGAGGGAGGAGGGACGAAGGAGTGGAGAGGGAGAGAACTTGTGTTAAATCACTGTCAATCACCTTCTTGTAATCAATTCAGTTCTGCCACGAAAAACAACAACCGTGAAATCCAGGTTTACTGTTCAGCGACCGAATGTTTCATAGAGGCCATTTTCTTTGGATGTCATGTTTCGGTTGGGAAGCTCACATATTTTTTAGTGTGTTGTTCTGATTTTCAAATTGTAGTCTCAAAACAGAGTCTAGAAAATTGTTATTGTGTCACCGTTTCTTGAAAACACATAACAGTGTTTCCCGCAGCGCTTTGTAGTTGAGATGGCCGCCCAATTAACAATACATTAATTACCGTTGTGGAAAAAATAAATTGATTAAAATCCTCCTGCATCTTTATATGAGATCCAACAGCATCCCAATGCTTTGTTAGATCAAACCCCACAATTCAGTCCACTGTTATCCACGGAGATTCAGTACACAGTTTGGAGGAACAGAAGGCTTTCTTATATCGTGTAGCACCATCAAATTGTCTTGTCAGCTACCAAGTGGGTAAATGTTAACTTTGGTTGTTGTCTGACAGTAGCTAATAGTTACCCTGAAATATGTCCCATTTTCCTTCTGGATTTTCAGTATCATGTATGTTGTCTTCTCAGCTGCTCATCAATCAGGAATTAGGGAAATTACAAAAGGTTTTGTTAGATTCTCAACGCTTCAAACCAACAAAATAGCTGGCTAACTAGCCACATTTATTTTTCCCACCTCACGCATGTTGTCAGAGGAAAATGACCACAGTGTTAATACTATACAACCAAAAATCCATACAGCAGGGGGGCAAATATACAGCTGGAAACACTAAACAAGTAGCCTGGAGACAGAGGAAATAAACTGAAAGGAGACAGTCCAGCGATGAGAGAAAGCATTGCGGATGCCCTCACAAACCCGAGCCATCAAAAGCCAGTCTCAAGCGTCTTAAACGTACACAAACACACAAACACAAACACACACACACACACACACACACACACACACACACACACACACACACACACACACACACACACACACACACACACACACACACACACACACACACTTGGATACTCTCCATAATCTCCCAGCAGTCCCTCCCAGCAGGAGAACCTCTTAGGCAAGGTCACAGTAGGGCTAAAAGAAGAACATGTAAAAGTCAGTGACGTGGAAATGATGTTCTCAGTGCAGTGCTTTCTCCACCAAGACTCTCACAACACAGCTGCAGTGTTGGTTTAAGTGAATGTGTGTGTGTGTGAATTTATGTGTGTGCACATTTGTTTATTCTTGTTGATGAGTTGGAGAGAAGGCTCCATTCTGGCCTGAATACTGAATCAACATCCTTCATGCTATGTTTTATGAGCTTGGATAGCTGCTATTTGTTGATAATTGTGGAGCTGACAGGCGAGATATGGGAATGCACATGGAAGAGGCTTCACGCTGAGCAGTCATTAGTGAGCATTAGAGCTTCTCTCTGATATGTCACACAAAACAACTACTGCAGCCTCTACAGAGCAGAATAGACGAGAGAATGCTTATATTACTGGATTGGTGTAACCATGTCGAGTGATTTTTTTTCTGTATGTTTGTTAAAAAAAATACACAATCTCCATTTGTATGAGTTCAATTCATCCATGTCTGTGTGTTGAAGAATTAGTTTCAATGTGTGTAAAGGACATTTTCGGACATATTCAGATGAATTGCCAAAGTTGAGTGATCCGGTCTGACACTCACTCATGTGTCCGTTTGTTGCTATCTGAAGTATGGGACGACTTTTGGGGGAGTCTCCATTGGAAAT
Organism: Labrus mixtus; assembly: GCF_963584025.1. Taxonomy (NCBI): domain Eukaryota; kingdom Metazoa; phylum Chordata; class Actinopteri; order Labriformes; family Labridae; genus Labrus; species Labrus mixtus. The sequence goes on from NC_083627.1 coordinate 22,986,853, forward strand.
AACATCCCCCTTCTTTCTCTCTTTTCTTTCACTCTTCTGCTCTTCCTTCCCCGTGCCGCTCTCCTCTGCTCTCCTCATTTCCTTGAGGTACGGTAGCCAATGGCATCCTCTCTCATTGCTGTGCACCGACCAAGTCATTTGCCCCTTCTTCCTCTTGTGCTTGCACATTTACCCCTGCCTATCTCCCCCCCCCCCCCCCCCCTCCTCCATCCCTGCAGTGCAACGACTGGCTGTTTGTGATGCATGCAGCACATCATGCTAGTGCTCAAGGTGTTTGTACCCCTGCAAGGTGGTGAATCCAGGACTGTATAAGTGTCATGTTAGGTTGTGTGGATGGATTTCCTTTTGAAGAATCAGCTAGTTTGTCAGTTTTTAGCATCATCATAGAAATCAGGTATTATGTGTTTCATTAATATATATTTTGCAAACTTTCTAGACTATCAGTGCATATCAGAAAAAAAAGTGGAGAGTGTAGAATCAACTGAAATACAATTCAAATAAAAAAAAACTGTTGGCTGCGGTCGTTCCTCCATGCACACTGGATATAAAAACATGCCTTCCTTATTCAGTTATGATGTAAGCGATGGGCGATCCTTAAGTCCTATACTGGGCCAAAACTTAAAAAAAGAAATTGCCAAAGTTCTTTTGAAACTTTTAACAGTTTAACTCTCTAATCGAGTGGGTAGCTTCTGATGTCATGATCCTTAGTGTACAATTTGACTCCTTTATGTTTGTAACATTTCAGCAAGGACACATTACTGTATAAGTAAAAAAAACACAAAGAGGTAATTATGTATTAAAATAACATTAATTCATACATACACTTTATTTGACCGTTTCAAACTGTAATACTTCTTATTAGCTTCAGATGACCTTAAAAATGCCACTGGTAACAGGAGGAAGGACACCCGTAACTGCTTACTCCTTTAGTATTGTAGTATAGGTGCTGCTTGATACCTTCATGTTCAGCTTTACATACAGTGACACCTGCCAACCCATTACTTGTGATAAAGCTGTGATTCATCCAGAAGACAAACTGTTATCTAACTAATTTCAAATGCATCATGCAGCCTGAGTGAGCTCCATTCGCTTCTGCTTGGCACATTTTGATATGACAAAAAGTGAAAGCGCCTCTCTTCCTGGACTCAGCCCCTTGCTGCTGCCCCGCTGAATGCCCCCCCCGTCATGTTTGAAGTTAAAATCTTGCTGTCCTGTGCCATGTCCAGAGCCAATAGGAAGTATGTCGTCCATGGAGGTGAACGTGGACATGCTGGAGCAGATGGACCTGATGGACATGTCCGACCATGAAGCTCTGGATGTGTTTCTGCACTCTGGGGGAGAGGACAACAGTGCTGCGTCGCCTGTCGCAGGTAAGTGGCCATAAGCACTCAGAAACACAACAAATACATAAGAAATTCAAGATGATACAGACAACACTTTATTGCTGAGTGTTCTAACTTAGAAATGCCTCATATGAAATAATCTGCCAATGCAGAAATCTGACTCAGAAGATTGACAGGACCAGTGTTTCAGCACGATGCATCAACTCCATCTGTCCACATCTGCTTGGGAAAATGTCTTGTGACAGAGAACATCCTACAGCATCCAAGAGACAGCTTGTCCTCGTCTGGAAAATATATTGATGCCCATGATTCTGTTCCATTTTTATAACTCTGCGGGAGGCTGAGCTCCGAGCTAGATAAAAAAAAGAATCATGAAGTCGGTCGAATAATCACGACGGGGTCCATCTCTTTTTTTGAAGCTGGTCAAAACATAGAGAAAGAATAACTTACAAGTTCTCTCCAGATCACAACACATAACTCACATTTATCCAATCTCTGCCACAACGCAATTTTCTCCAGTCACTGCAGCTTTTCTGCAAAATTGACAAAAAAAACCCTCGTTACCTGTCAGGCTTTGTTAAATCATCACAAAATGCACTTCTAGTATTAAATAGCAAATTAAGTTGTTTTACATCTAAGGGTTCTACTTAATTTATCTTCTTTTTGATATCATGACAATTAATATTGATATATATGGCCAAAAATTGATATGGACATGGATATATTTTCTTAATGCATGTGCACTTTCTATTTCATTTCCATTTTATACATTGCATTAATGTTCGAGTAACTTGCATGTTCCTCTTTATTAAAAACATGTCAGCAGCTTCTGATGAATACAAGATGCCTTTTTGTGATCATGTATCCATTGCTGCAGGATGAAAACTGTTATTACTAGCCATGGGCTAAGAGTAGCATGATGACTCAGGAATGAGTCCAGCCAATCAGAAGCTAGTTGTCTAACTTTCCTTTGAGCAAAGGGTTGTTTACAGATATGTGTGTCTGCAAGGATTTTAAGAGTCAATGTAAAGTGGTTTTATACCAACCAGCAAAAAATAACTAGAAGAACAAATGTTTAAATAAATGTAATCAATAACTTGTAGAATCTCCTCTGCACATATGGATCATGATGCAACATGCAAGCCCATTGGGAATTAAGCTCTCTGTGGCTATTGACTGTAATTTCATTCAGATTTTTTTCTACATCGTATTAGGCATCCTGATACAGAAATCAACAGAGACATAATGTCAGAAAGACACACAGCTTCATCAGCCAATAGATGGCTTTATTTTAGCGTCCGTCCCAGTCTCTCTCAGCTGAGGTGTAATGTTGTTTGTAAAAAAAAACCCATCAAAACATCACACCTTTGAATTGTGATTATTTATTTAATTAGCAATAATGATGTGGAAAGCTTTAGAAATTGCAGAGGTACTTACTTTTTTTTTTACCCTCTTTTTTTTTCCAGGTCCAGATGTTGAGTCCTTCACCACAGAGATCAGTCTTCAGGTCCCCACCCAGGCTGAGCTCCGCCACAAGCTTTCCTCCCTCTCCTCCACCTGCACCGACTCTGCCAGCCAGGACACAGAGGCCGGGGAGGAGGATGACGACGAAGAGGAGGAGGAGACGGAGCAGGGAGGAGGAGGTGGAGGTGTAGGTGTGGGAGAGAGGAGGAGGAGAAGGCCCCCTGTGGTGGTGACCCTGGATGACGAGGAGGTGCACCCTGACACAGCGCTGGTGGACAAGACGGAGCAAGAGGAGCGGAGCAGCAAAGACTGTGGGGAGAGCAGGTCGAAGGTTTGAGGAGACAAGGACTGGATTCAAACACAAACACGCACACGCACACACAGAGCTGCGAAACAAATCAAAGTGATGTATAACATGATTGGCTTCCTTCAAAAACACCTAACCAATTATACACTGAGGTTGCACTAACTGCCACATGACCTTGCCTTAAAAGCCCACACATGTGAGTTTTTAATTCTAATTGAATCCTGTGAATTAGCTTTGAATTCCCTTTAGCATTTTAGCATTAAATAGCTTAACATGAATGCTAACACTGTAGCTTTGACCATGCTAACAGGCTGCAGCAGTTAAGCATTAATATACTGTTGCATTATTGAAGCACATTAGAAACATGAAAGAACATTTTCTCTGTCATGTTTATGTTTGATTTGATCATCTAACTAAAGTCTACATAAATATAACAAGTTTTTAATCACATAAGTATGGAAGAACATCTCGTTTTGGTTAAATTCGTCCAGGTTTTGAAAATCTGTCGTCAGATATATGAGCCGTTGTCCCAGTGAAATAAAAAGAAAAGTCTGTTTCTATTAAGTCCTTAAAACATTTAAAAATGACACTTTATTAGCAACATTTCTTTCAAGAGATACATCCCTTTTAATGCTGAGTAATGCACAGAACTCTCTGTCACAGGAAGTGTGTCCTTAATATCTAAAAATCCTGTGCTGACTAAGCCTGGAATCACTAAGTTGTTTTGACAAAGAAAATTGGAGTTATTAGCATGCAGCCATTCACAAATGACTTGCTCGGCACACATGGAATACGTTTCAGTAAGGTCACAGCTTAACCCTGAATGCTTGCTGCATTTCTTTCACATGTTTATGATCAAGATTAAATACCTATGAGATAATCCTTTTCTGCCACTGGCTTTTATAAACACACGTGTCATAACTGGCAGTCACCTGGCAGTGGGTTTCAAACCACATAGTACTGTAAAGCAGAGTTCAGGTATATGGAGATCTTTGAGAGGCTGATTAGAGTGAAATCATTGAAATATATGAACAAGAATCAGTATGTACCACCCTCCTTCATAAACAGTGGGATAAAGGCTACTCTTGTGTTTTCATATCTGAGTGTGCATGCTTGTAAAGCTTTTTCAGTGCACCATGAAGTCGTTTCACTTTAATAGGGAGACACACCGTGGGTCTGGAGTCTTTATCCAATCAGAGTTAGCCTTAGATGTGAGCCATATGCGTGCATGTTATGTCTGCATTATTGAACAGCTACATTTAGTTGAGCCAATGTGTCAAAACAATATGCTTTATTATCTAGTGTGTAATAGGTTTCACATGAATAAGCAGACTGAGAATAAAAGTGTATTACATTTTGAAGAAACCCCTTAAATAACAGCTCTACTATCCCTCTTTGATGGCACAATGACTCATGAAAGGAAGAAAAGCAGATCCCCCCCTCAAGACTTGAAGTCCTGTTAATAACTGTGTAACCAAGAGTTGAGTGGGAGCGACACGTCCATCAAGAAGCGTGCAGCGCTTTACACAGGTTGGCAGAAATCTTAAGAGAAAGTGAACTCCTCTTGTCACTGGTGTTAGCTTGTTATTATCAGAAGCAACATCATGGTGGGGAAGAGAAAGAATTCTTGCATGATGTGGTTTTCAATTTGACATTAGCTATTAATATCTCCCTATAGATGAAGGTATGCTGCGCTGCACGTTGTTCCTGAATCTGCTCCTGAGTGAGCGTGTGAATGATTGACCACCAGCTCACAAATCTATGTCTTATTGTGTTTGTAATAACTTTATTTAAAAGTTAGGATTTAACCACCTCTCTGTCACACTGAAATGTAAACACAAAGAGCCTTTATCCTGCTGTGTGATGATGGTGGTGTGTGGAAAATCCCCAGTGTTTGTTCAGGTTTTCAAGGTGTGTGTGAGCACATTTACATGTTGTCACCGGTATCAGCCTCTCAAAGACATTGATTTTCCACATACACACATACACACATACACACACACACACACACACACACACACACACACACAGGAGGGTTACCCATTGCCATTCCTTTGACCAATAATATTTGGGTGAACTTCTCCTGGTGAGCGAGGACCAAATCCCTGTTTGGACTGCGTGCTATGCACTGGACCCCCAGAAGGTTTAACTATATCAACATGATTTTGTACAGAAATGTTGACATTCGTGCCATGTGACAGCGTTACTTCCTTCCTTCCTTCCTTTCCGCTGCCTACAATTTCTGACTTGTTGGTAATAAATGTTTCTCCCTAAGCATTGTTTTAATTCTCATATCCAGCATTTCAGGTACAGAGTTAAGAGAGTGAAATGTGAGCAGGATTTCGGATTTGAGCATGTTAACAGTCCCTGTGCGCTCACTCTGATTTATAGTCCTGCTGCCTGAGCTCTTTAGAAATGGAAAACTGACACAGTGAGTGAATGGATAGTGTGTGTTCTGCAAGAGAGGAATGTGGTTTTAAATACAGGGGGAGAATATTATGCCATGTATTTATTCATTACTATAGTCAAATGTTTTTAACTGTAAATGAAGGCGAAGCAATACAAGTGTTCTGTTCAGAGTAAAATTACATTTGAAGGCTGAGAGTGGATGTGTCCTTTTATTGTGAAGAGTAAATAGCAGCTGTGGATGCGTGACAGTCAGTGGACTCTGATCGAGGTTATGAAGAACTGCAAGGCTTTCTTTACATGTGTAAGTGTGAGGTGAAAGAACAGACTGTGATTAGCTCTGTGTTAAATAAACAGAAGAGCTGCTTCTAACATCTCACACCTGCTGCTTCTTGGAATTAGACCATGTTACGTTCAGGCTTTTCTCACCTTTGACCTGTGGATAGACTTCACACTTGTAAAACAGTCATCAAAAACCTTTTTTTTTTTTTTTTTTTAAATATAATTCTTATAAACTTGTAGTGTTTTTTAGTAATGCAGATAGTGTGGGTTTCCTTTGTTTCTCAACCTTATCCATAGAAGAGTCCAAGATAAAAATTGCACATTGCTCACAGTCTAAATAAATTGATCTACTAACTTATTGTTTATGGTAAGGTTAAATGATTATTTGCTTATTTACTTTTTTAAATTACTTGACAGCTGACTTTACAAATCAGTCATTTGACAACATATTGATTCCATTTTTTTAAAATGTTGAACATTTTTCTCCCCCCAAAAAACGCAGCTTAGACCTTAGGTTTTTAACGGCTTCAATAGTAACATGGTAATAATAATAAGAGCTGTGGCTCAGTCAGTCATCTCAACGGGGAGATTTGGGGTTCGATCCCTAGCTACTGCAGCAACATGTCCAATGTGTCCTTGGACAAGACACTTAACCCCAAGTTGGGACAACCTGTTTCGTCGGCGGTGTGACTGTTTATAAATGTATTAGTGAATACTGATGGACACTTTACACAGCAGCCTCTGCCATCAGTGGGTGAATGGGTAGGTGTAACTTGCTGAGTAGTCAGAAGACAAGAAAAGAGTCATACAAGCCCAAATCCATTTACCATTTAAGAATGATAATCAGTAAAGTCTGGAGGATTATCTGTATGACTGCAGCTACCAATATTTACAAATCCTCAGACAAACCCTCTGAAACCTCCTTAAATAATGGTAATGGCGGGGCACTGGTGGCGCAGTGGTTAGTGCGCGCGAATCCAGCCTGTGGCTCCTATCCCGCATGTCATTCCCCACTTTCTCTCTCTCCCTGATTTCTGACTCTATCCACTGTCCTATTTCTCCATTAAAAGGCCCAAAAAGACCAAAAATAAATCTTAAAAAATGAAAAAAAAAAAGGTAAACATGAATCATTTTCTGTCGATTGACTTCGTATCAAAGCTCTGGGTAAGTTACCACTGGAGATCAGGGAGTTTAGATTTGGGTGAAGGCCTGCATCAATCTGAACCATTTCTCAAAGTCGTGTCAGGGTTTGCACACAAAAAGACAAGCGGGGCTGGAAAGAACTGACAGTGAATTGTCCATAAGTTTTTATTAAACCTTAAGTACAAACTGCAAAAGTAAAAAACTGTCAATATAACCAACATGAGACTCTCTTTCCGAGTGGAGGGAAAGGCCGAGATGCGGCACTAATAAATTAAGTCACCAGAGACCCCACTGTGAGCAAGTAGTTTTATACTGTAGAAAAATGGAAGAAACGACAAAACAGAGAACTGAAAAAACAAAAACAATCCCATCAGAATAAAATATATTGTAAGGCCATAAAAACTTGACAACCACTTTTTTTTAAATGTTGAAAATACCCGACTTGGTATTTCATTAAATAGTCCTAAAACAGTTCAGTCTTCTGTGAGGGACGACAACCAACAAACTGGATTATAGGATTTTTCCTTGACAGTCACCACTGGCAAGCTCAGTGCAACATGAGTAGCTACTACATTTTTGTTGAATTTTCAGTAATGAAAATGTAAAAACCCACTTTTTTTTGTGAACATCTCTTTTTTTCCCTTTTCTTTAAAAAAGTAAAGCTAAACAAACAGAACTTAGTTTGGGGGGCAGTTGTTGGCTACTCAATATCTTCTTTCTTAGTGATATAAGCAGCACTTAAAATTTTTATACACGTTTACCAGAGTGACCCTGTAAGCGTCAAACTAACATGGATGAAGAAAGGGAAATGTAAGGCTTTTTCTTCATCGAGCACCCTCTCATCGTTTCTCTCTTTGTTCCTTCCTTTATTCCTTTATTCCTTATCCCCAGAATCAGGCTCAAGTATTTAAAGAAATTTACAGGATTATTTACAAAAAAAGTTGATGTTTTGTTTGCGTTGGACTTTTTTCCTGTCTCTAAAAAAAAAAAAAAAAAGCACTCATAATATATCTGGAAAAGGGAAAAAAAATGCAAAAGCCAAAAAAACAAGGGACAATTTAAAGAAACAAGAAACAAAACTTGGATTTGATATTTCACATTTTACACTCTTTGACTAGTGGCTCTACTTGAGAAAACACATCAGATCAACAAAAGTAAAAAAAAAAAAAAAAACAACACAAAATAATAATAATAATATAATATAATAATTAATGTTTACTGGTACAGATGAAACAAGAGGACTGGAAGAATGGAATGTTAACACGATTGCACATCTAGAACCAGAAAAGCCCGACAGCCTTTCTGCCCTGTGGGGTGGGGGTGCACCAGCTAGCCGTTAGCCACTAGCAGGTGCTAACCCCCAAGATTTTAATTTTTTTTTTTGTGTTGTTATACAGTAATAACCAACAGCACCAATAAAATGGATCTCCTCGCTAAGTATCAGGCACGGTTTTCACTCGCTAGCGAAGGAGGGATCCCTCCATACTAACAGGATGTGAGGTAAGCAGTGACCTATCACAGGCCAAGCCGCTGTGGCTCCGCCCCTCTCACATCCATCGACAAAAAGAAACATCCACAATGACAAAATAAAATAAAATACACAGAAGACTTCTTGCAAAAACAAAAAAAATACTATCAAAAAACAAAGCTAAAATTCAAAGTAGGACTTGGAAAAACATAGTCAACCAACAAAAAACCAACATCGTCTGTCTTTCAAGTTTTTACCTCGCATCGCCGACCCCCCCTCTACAAAGAAAATGCAGTAGCTGCATCAAGAAAGAATAAAATCAATTTAAAAAAAGGACTCCTCTTCCTCAAAGCAAGGACAGGGAGAAACTTTGGGTAACTACTTGATGTCAGTTTCATTTAAGAAGAACCAGGGGAGGAAAAAAAAAAAGGGCCGCCTTTTCATTAGTCCCGTGTTCACAGCTGAGTGACGTGTGATGAGGAGGGGGCGGGGTTCATTCTCCAGGGTGGGCCAGATGTGGGGAGGATAGCGTGATGCAACAAGAAGGTAACAAGTGTAACCCATTTCAGTGTGAGGAGGATACGGGCGGAAGTCGAGGGTATTACTGGGCCCATCGAGTCTTCTTGTGAACGTTAAAACTTAATGCTTGAGACGTTGTAAAAAGGACGACTTTAAGGGGGGACGGGGGCGATTCTAAAATCATCCAGAATAAAACAAATTCTTCTTTCACACTAGTGCAAAAAAGACATCTTGCTTTTCTTTTGCTTTTTTCTCTTTTTATAAAACAAGCATGTCATACTAAGGGGGGAGGTGACCATTTTTGGGAGGATTTTCAAAGATGAAAAACCATCTTAAATTTCAGGTGTTGGAGAGGGGGGTGATAGTGATTTTCAATGTAAAAAAACAAAAATAACAGGGGAGTTTAAGGGGGCGCTAATGGAGGGGTTGGTAGGCAGGATGTGGGCACAGCGCACCGGAGCGATGACATTGAGGCGTCTCCCCCTCAGGACACAGCAGCAGCCTTGGGGATGTGGCTGGAGGACAGGCGAGCGAGGGACACCTCCACTGTGGCGCGTTTACGAGGGCCTCGCTTTGCCGGGGGGGAAGCTTTGGCGGGGCTTAAGTTGACGCACGGGTCCTCTGCTCCCACGCTGACGACGACTGCACCGTTACCGACAACGCTGCCTCCGTTCTTTAACATGGCCCGGCCACACACCTGGTTGACCAAACTGTTGATTTGCTCCTGAATAGAAGAATAAAAAAAGATTAAACAAAAACATTGTTTATCATTGTATTTCAACATCATTCTTTATCACATTGTTTTCTTTAATATTCATGCACAAAATTAATTACAGCGTCAACAAAAAAATGCACTGCCATGCTGAGTAATCTGCTTCTTGGGTCTGTGTAAACCTGGTTAATGTCTCCCCCTCCTGGATAGAGAGAGAACTGCAGCAACCAAAGCTGAAAAAGAAAAACCAGCACCAGCTCACCTCATCGTATCGGTACATCATCTTCAGGCCTCTGCAGGACTTGTGCTTCTCCACGTAGCGCAGTGCACACTCCAGACAGAAGACAACATTGTCGGTCTCCTGAACCACCTGCACAGACACAAACAAAGACAGAAATGACTGTAGATGACTACATGACTGAGATAGTAGGATTGTTGTAAAATCCTTTCCAGTTTCATCACTTTGACTAAGATAGTTCTCAAGTTTGAGACATAAAGAGCAATAAAATGCAGTTTTTTGTAGGGTGCATTGTGAAAATATTATAATAAACAGCAGGAGGACACTTGTAAGAATATGTAAGCTGCATGCTTTTGCAAAAACATTAAATATTTTAGACTTCAAGCTTTCTTAATGGACTTTCTTTGTTTTAGTGCATGACTGAGATAAATTGGTACAACACATCCAATGAAGCACGATAGCATTTCAACAATATTACTCGGTGCTCGTACCATGGACAGGTAGCAGAGATGCTGACAGATCTGGCAGCGTCTCTCAGAGGACTCCAGTGCCAGCCATTTCCCGCGGGGCTTCTTGCGTCCCTCGACCGGCCCCAGGCTGCCGTCATGGGTGCCGTAGCGGGCCGAGGAGAGCAAACCTGCCTTGTAAAGTTCCTGACGTTGGTGCATCTCTATGTTCCTATTTGACAAAAAAAACAATATGCTCATTAAGTGTTCATTTTGAGAATTATATGGCAACATTTTGGTGCTTTTTTTTTTTTTTTTTCCCTAAGTACTGGGTAATCGTAACAGAATCCTACCTGAGGTCTTTGAGTAGGGCGGAGATGGTGGTGAGGAGAAGGCCATTGTCCCTCTTGGATTCCGCTGTGGCAATCTGATACAGTAGCTTCTCCATGGAGAAGGGTTTAGCAATACGACGACACTTCAGGTCCTGCAAACAAATTCACAACAGATTAAGAATATGATTCATATTAAACCAGTAAACCAGTTTTCTAACATCAAAGTCTATATAACTCCTTAGATAAATGTTTCTCGTCCTGTTATGCATGAATGAATACATATAAATGTTTCAGTCTGTGCACCATGATACACGGCTGTAAGAATTTCATGTTACCCCTGAGAGCAATCTGTGCTGCGGCTGTGGATCGGATGCTATTACTGAAGATATACATTCTTCCATCACCCATAACGACAGTAAAGAGCATTTTCTCCTCTTCTATTACTGCTGTAATGAGGTCCAGTCGACCAAAGACTTTTCTCGTGATTGCCATAGATATCTAAATACATTCCCCCTCCAGGGACACGTGCAGCTGCAGTTGGCGACTGTAACTGTATGTCTCCCTGGTTTACAAAGTTTAACAAATGAGCTGATTAGAGAATCAAGCTCTGGGTTTCAACTTCATTTATTCATTTCACTTTCAATCAACTCTTCATAAATCAAGAGCCATGACTGCTGCTGTCCACAAGAGGCCACTGTTGTGCAGAATTAAAACGTCACATGGCACACAAATCTGTGATGCACAAGCACATCATTCATTCCAAAGAAAAAGGAGACATATTGGATTTTAAATTTGATATGTATGGGGATTAATTCCATCCATTGCACATTTCTTTTCCCCACAGATGAATAGAAGTTGTGTTTTTATTTCAAAGAGCCCTTTGCAATGATTTTCCCCAACAAGATTCATGTTGCTGACCTTTGCAGCCTGGTAACCCAGGTTCATCCAGTGCGGCGTGGCAAAGTGCACCGTCTCTGACACGCTGTAGCCGCAGCACACTTTAGAGACAAAGGCACCAGGAAAGCAGACCACGAACTGACCGCTGCGCTGGACCGTGCGCTGAACCTTGATGCCCTCGCGGCACAGCACCTCTGGAGAGATCTGGAGAGGCGAGAAGCAGGAGAGGAGGGAAAGAAAAGAAAATGATTAAATGTATATTCAGTGTAAACTTAACTGAAAACACTTCTTCCTTTTGCGTGTAATCAATCACATGATGAAGCCAGTTAGATATTATATCAAATATGTATTGAAAATTTCAGAGCACACTAACCATGATGTTCTTCTCCAACATTTCTAGTCCTGGGGTGCCATTGGCCTGAAGCAGTGTATGGACCACCTTGTCCAGCTTAGCCTTCTCCTCAGCAGGGATAGAATACCTGCAGGAGGAACACAGGGACAGAGACATAAATACACAAGGACATGTGCTAACTTTACCCTCCATTTGTACTGCTTCTTACTTACACATGTTCAAATGTTTAAAAGAAAAAATTGTCCAGTATGCACTTACCAAATGCAATCAGCACCAGTGTGTAAGTAATCAATATATGGAAGGCGATTTTGGTCTCGAGACCAGCATGAGGTAGAAAAGACCATGCCAATGTTTAGCCAGGGAATGGTCACCCCTGCAGAGACGGAGGGGATACAAAGATGCAGGTTAATTATCTTAAATCTCAAATAATGGCAGTTAAAGGGAGTTATCGGAGCGGTTCACTGCTGCACTTGTTGGTGTGAGAAGTGCCTCTTATGTGTCCTTACCAGGCACAGCACCCAGATGTCTCAGAATGGATCCAGGGTTATTGGGGAGGACGGTGAGATTCCATCCATGTCTGAGGAGGAGATGCGAGGACATAGTTACTTTTCCATTCATATTCAAGAGATACATTGAAAGGATATCTGACACAGGAGCAGACAGTTATACTCTTCAGGTTTTACCATGCAGATATTAACCATCTGAGACTCATAAGAAAAGGTCAAGCAAGCCGTGGTGTGACATAAAGTAAGTGTAGGGAAAGGTTTTTATTTTACTTACTTTGAAAATGGCTCTGATTTTCCTGTGGGGAAACCACTGCCATGTGTACTAGTGTCCACCTTCCCACAATGCACTGCCACATGGCTGTCTCTCTGCTCCACAATACTCCAGTACTCTTGCTGCAGAATACAAAAAGAAAGGAGAGAAGATCAGTGGAAGAAAGCATGAAGCAGGGTCCAAGGTGTCTCTCAAAGTCAATCATGTCAGCATACTGATGAATAAGCTCTGTGAGTGTTCGTCTCACGGCACGGTTTGCAAAGGCAAAATTCATCTGAGTGTAAGAAATGACTTTAAGCATGAAACATTTGGAGAGGATCCGGCCTCTTACGCTCTCTTGGCCAATCAGATTGCATTAGAAGTTGTCTTATCAAAATGCTATAGCGTGCTAACCTCGACCTCAGCAGCCCCTGGTTCCTTGTTAAAGCACATGGTCATGGTGTTCCGGGCTATCCTGAAGAAGTTGGTCAAAGACACCGATTTCCCCTGGAAAAAAAAAAAAAAAGAGGACGAAATAAGAATAAAACATTATTAGTCACAGCATGTTAAAGGAGTGTGAGGGGGAACAAGAAAAAACAGTCCACATTTAATGTTCATCAGTCATGATAAAAACAAACTTTAGAGATTGTGAACTAGGGTTGGAATGTAAATAAACACGAGTAAAAAAATTTAAAAAAAAGAGTCATTGCTGGATGTCATTGAACTGTGAGTTTTCTTCTTTCCCACCACATGTTTGTGCCAAAGTCAGAGGGAAAGCGTTATGTTCAAAGAATGCATGTACTCCACGCTCTGACAAATAGACTGTGTGCATGTGGCTCTATAAGGCTCCACCTCACCTCTCCTACACATCCTGTATACATTTCCCCTGGACTTGACCCCTCTCTCATGGACACTCCTGCTACATTGAAGCTTTGAAGGTTACCATAAATCTGCCGGCCCCGGGTCCTGCAGACATACGGACCCTGCTGAAAGATGACCTTGCGGATTCTTTATCATCGCAGCGACAGTTTGTCTCTCTTCCGCCCCCCCCCGCCTCCCCTTCAGGAGTTTCAAATTATGACATACCTCATTCATATGCATTATTTTACCACACTCTAGTTCTTGTTATAACAGAAATTGTAATAATACTGTATAAGAGTGACCTAGTAAGGGCTGTCAAGTCGCTCTGTGTGGAAGTCAGTAGCAGCACTTATCTGGCATTTCCCCGCTGTAATTAGAGTTAATTACACCCTTGACATGCACTTTGTTCTCCTGATAGAAAAAGTGAAATATAACCTCCTTCTGGGGGCCACTTGTGATGAAAAATGCATACAGATCTGAGCTGTGCAGAAAAGTGATGGGTCATATTTAGACAAGCCCGTCCTGTCAGGATGGAGACAGCTATTCACATGTCACAGCCTTGAAAAGGTGCTTTTCTTTTATAATTCAGAGGGTTACTGATTGTCCCGGGTCAGGTCTGCTGACAATATCTCAGCTCCTCAGAGGGAGGTCATACAAAGAGTTACAGTCAACAGGAGGAAGGAGGAGAGGAGAACATGGAATTCAAGACGGGTGGAGTAATGTGCAGCGTGCCACAGAAGAGAGAACACATTTTTCTTAATTAAAGAAATAATTACTGCCTCAGCATATCAAGACGCCATGCAGTGACTAAAAATGTGCTCTCAAGCAAAATAAGAGCACAACAAAATAATTGCTCCATAAATATCACCACCATTTTGCACACCCACAATCAACCACATACGGTGCTTTTTCACACTTGCATTAGATTACACACTGAATATTTCAGGAAGTTTTCAGGAGTTTTGTGCATGTGTGAACGGAAGCTACTGAAGTTTTCACTCCAACTTCACCTGGAATTTTCCCTGCCGGCCCACCCCAGGGAATTTTTCCCATGCAAGGTCAGACTGAGCTGATGTCAGAAAGCAGCAGGTAATATTCAGCAAAGTGAGTGGGAGGGGTTAAAGACATTTACATCCTGCAAATGTCACATGACCATAGACTGCATTGCACATGACCGGTGCAATCTCCATGCATGCAATGAAACTGCACAAGCCAAAGAGTACAATACCACGCTTAATTTGTCATATTCACAGAATCAACAAAAGAGCTGAGAAGAACATACTGGCGAGAAGGAATGAGCACTCCAAAAAGGAGGGAAATCGTAAGAGTTTTGAGCATGTGAGAATAGGGCTTATGTTTATTATTTCCAGGGCTTTATTAGGTAATGTCCTGTTCTTGTCATTTCCTTTCAATACATGTCTCTGCCTTCTGCCTCTTTTCTGTGTTGAAGCACCCAAGACTAAGACTAAAATATAAAAGAACAGTCTTTTTAGAAATCACATGCAGATGTGTTTGCACATGCAGATTTGTACACATACACAAAGAGCTGTTAGCATAACATACTGATGCACAGTCTTAGGGACAGAGGGGCTTGGCATGAGGACCGTATGGAAAGAGAGAGTGGGCAAAGGGACCGCAGATTTGGGCGAAATGGCTTTGAGCAAGGGCATGTGCAGGAGGAGAAATGCCATGTGGAGAGGGGCTGGATTAAAGGAGCTGGAGGGTGGAGAGAGCCGGAGAAGGAGGGGCGTGTGTGAACGGGGGGGCGGGACAGAGGTTGAGGGGGACGAGCTGGTTCTGGGGGCTGCCTTCTCTCTGACCTACATTTTCAGCCAGCCAGAATCAGTACAGCTGCCAGCAGGAAGGGGAGCTGGGAACACATCTGAAGTGTGTGAGTAAATACACAAACACACACACAAATTGACCACCTTACCACACACACACACACAGCACAGCACAGAAGTATTTTTTTAAAGCACAAAATGTGAAGACTTCTCACACTCACTCTGAAACAAAGATTTTTCAAATTGACATTTTCATCTTCTGCTCTGATGTTGGCTTTTACACACCATAAACATCGACCGCCTGATGTAGTTACCAAGAACAGTGTTCAAGAACTTCCACAGTTATATAACACCTTTGAAGTTCACACCAGAGAAACAAAGTGAGAACCTCGATGGTGTTATCTTTCTGACAATTTATAGCACAGCTCAGCTGCTTCCACAGAAAGTGATACTGAAACACTCGTACTTAAAAGGTGGCACTACGAGAGTCGTGTGTTGTCTGCACTGACGTGTGACGACAGTTTGGATTCAGATAGTAGTGCAATGAAGCATCTGAAGACTGAACAAGAAGCCACAAAAGGGTCTGATGTTGACCATCAAAACAAGACAGTGAGTCAGTTAAACTATGCTATTGCAGAGCCTGGTAATAGATGCTAACATGCTAGCATCTTAAACATGACAACATGACTACGTTCTACATAGAGTAGAGTCGTTTTTAGAAGTCATCTTTTCATGAAAATAAAACATTCATCCAGAGGTGTTTCTCTTTAACTCACACATCATACATCTATAAAGGAAAAGAGGAGCACAAGTGTTATGACTGTAAGCGGGCACGTTGTATCATTGGCCAGGAGGCTAATGGGCCTGCCTCAGGTCTACCTATTTGCCTGTTTCTAGGATCACCGTAAGAAAGGTTGAGATACCATTTTTAATATGGAGACCACAATCATATGGTTTAAAAATTCCCCTTCAGAGATCCATGTTTTATATGGTCTATGTTTGAGATCAACCTGTTCTAGAAGGACAAGACATCGCAGTTACAGATTCTCCAAAATTCAGCTGCAAGACTGCTGACGAAGACCAGAAAGAGAGCACACATTACACCCATTTTAAAGTCTCTGCATTGTTCCAGTCTCCCGTTTGTTTTAGAATTGATTTTAAGATTATCTTATTGGTTTTTAAAGCTCTTAATGGCCTTGCGCCCCCCCTATTTATCCAATTTGCTTTTAACTTATGAGCCCACCAGAGCCCTCAGGTCTTCTGGTAGTGGTCTTTTAATTGTTCCAAACTAAAACCTACGGTGAGGCATCTTTTTATTACAATGACCCCCCTGTCTGTGGAACAGTTTACCAGGAGACCTGAGGGCAGAACACAATGTAAACATTTTTAAAAGCAAACTCAAGACCTACCTTTTGAGTAGAGCTTTTAACTGAATCTCATTTCATCTAGTTTTATTACATTTTGAACCTCCTGTGTTTCCTCATTTAGAATTAATGATAGCGTTTCCTCAGTACCTGTTCTTATCTAGTTATTTTACCTCAGTTTTTGGATTGTGGGATAGGGGTGGGGGAGGGAGTCATGTTGTTGCTGTTTGATTTATGTTGATGTAAAGCACTGGGATACATTTGTTGTATGAAAAGTGCTATACAAATAAAGTTTGATTGATTGACTGAAGAACATGATAGACATGAGGAAATGTTACACTGATATCTCTGTATACATCAAGGTGTCTCCTTCCTCTCACCTTGTTAATACATTTGTGCTGGTCACTGAGAACTCCCCAGTCCTCCTCCTCCTGATGCTCCTCCCCGTGCTGCTTGTCCTCTTTGCCTTGTTTTTCCTGAGCGAAGAGCCGGCGCCGGCCCGCTTTGACCTGAGCCTCCAGCTCCTTCAGACGATGAAACACTCCGTTGGTGCGGTGATTGCCCGTCGTCCCTCCCACCATCCCACCCGCCAGACCGTTCTTGGGCTCGTAGCGCGGCAGCACGAGCGCGCTGGGTGCCGAGGAGTCCGACAGGCCCTCCAGGGGGCCGCGGTGGGACTCCAGGTTCTTCTTCTCCTGCAGCACCTCAGCCTGCAGGCAGAGGCGCTCCTCGGCGCTGAGCGAGTCGTAGGAGAGGATGTACTGGAGGTACGCCTCCTGCAGCTTGGCCAGCCGGTCCTGCGCTGACTTGGGGATGCACAGGAGGTCGGCCAGCTTGGTCCACTTCTTCAGGTCCATCACCTGCTGCATGCCACCCATGTCGTTGATGAGCTGGAAAAAACGTGACAGGTCCACTTCACAGCCACCTGCATGAGAGAATGACAGAAAGAGAAAAAGTTAATTCAGAGAAAAAACAGCTAAACTTAGAGAACTAATTGTCATCATAAAATGTCAGCATGAATGATGATCCTGCTAATGAAGGCATGTACGCAAAAAGCAGTCGCCCCGTTTCCCTCGTCTAAACTCAGGTTTTGTAATGCACAGGGATCTAATGAAGAACACTGCCATCTTAGAGCATCTGCTCCGCTGGCTAAGCGAACAGCATATCATCCAGGCCAGTTCATTTTATTTGAAACAGCCAATTGATTTTTTCACCTCTCAGAATGATCCTAACCTTCATTGTGCCAAATAGAGATACAAATTCCGCTAATGTCGAACTGATCTGCTGGGCACAGTAAAGGAAGTCATTTGGAACAGGGTCATCCTGGCTGGCTGCAGTGGCTTCCACTGTGGCGAGCAGGCTTGCCAGATCTCTCTGGCTGTCAGCCGCACACCAACATTACACACACTGCTGTATTCAAAAACACTCAGCACAGTCAAAAGCACACACTAGTGCAAAACTTAAACAATTCAACACACCAGGAAATGTGCTTACATTAGAGGCATGTAGCGTATATGCTCTGATGAAAAAAGCCACCTACACCGGGGGTGTTTAAAGACTCATAAGAGGATGATGTCATCGTTTGAAATGGAAGGTGACAGGACAGAGTGGAGGGGAAATAATGTTTTCTGGGCCTGCCAGGCTACTCGCCAAGTTGTTCCACATTGTTATTGTCGTCTATAAACAGGATGATAAAATGTGTTGAAAACCCACTAAAGCTTTCAGAGCACCGTGGATACCAACAGAAATAACAATATTTGTGATGCTTGTTTCTTGGCTGCTTATGTCGAACGCTTGTTACAGCCCAGAGCTTGTGTCTAAACACTCTTTTAAAAAAATGTAGGATACTAAGAAGGTAAACAGGATATTTTATACATATTTTGGGCATTTGTAAATATGCCGTTTCTCGTATATCATTATTTCCTCTTTACAAATGAAGCAAAAGAAAAACAAATGTAGACAAGGCCTCAGTTGGAAATGGGATTTTTTTAAATGACTATCTCTACAGTAGAATGAAATCTAAATTATCTTGTGTGATTTAACATGAACTTATGTTTGTCTCTCTTACCGATGACAGGAGGCTCCTCCATGGTAATGCCCTGAGATTTGAGGTGCTTCCGGATGCAGGCCAGCCGCTGCACATTGGGACCCCAGCGCCGGCCCAGCATGTGGACCCTCTGCACCTGTGTGACGAAACGCATCTCCTCGCTCAGCTTGCACTCAGGCCGCCAGTCGGGAGGCGGGACCACGCGGCACATGCCGGCGTCCTCGGCCTGCTCCCTCGCTGCGTCCAAATACACCAGGGGGTCCAGGAACTCCCTTGGGGCCGGCCGGAAGACGGGGGCTTCGCCCAGCGCCGCCCAGCCCTCGGACCTGCTCCGCTGGCGGTCCCACTCCCTTTCCTGCTCGCGTTCCTTCTGCCGCGTCATATCCTTCTCGCGCTCCCACTCCTTGTCGCGGTCGAGGAGCCGAGACGCTGCCGGCTTGAGCGGTCCGGGGCTGTTGGTGGAAGCGAGCGGGGAGGGGGAGGTGGCATTGGATGACACAGAGGTTTGTTGGGGGTCTGAGGTAGTGCTGGCACGACTGGGGTTCTGTGTGTGATTCTGGCCCGATGACGGGGAGGAGGAGGATGAGCTGCGACCGTGAGACCTGCTCTGCTGCTGCTGCGCTTGTCGAATCAGCATCAGCTTGCCGGCCGACGCCCGCTTGGGTCGCTGGTTCACCGGCTCCGCGTTGGCTGCTGGTGTAGAGGGAGGCGGGGTTTGTTGAGGAGGCGGCGTGGGAGGTGTAAGCGGGCTGACAGGTGGAGTTTGTTCAGGTGAGGAGGATGTTTTTGATTCATGTCCATTAGAAATAGGGGGGGTGGGGGTTTGTGAGGCAGCTTTGTCTTGATTGGCCACCTTCTTGCTGCTGCGCGTCTCCAGCGAGGAGGAGGGTTGAATCTTCGCCTTCTTGGCGTCGTTCACCGTGGTTTTGGCTTTCTGTTCGATAACCCCCGTCGGGACTGGGTTGAGCACAACCTCCAGGCGCCTCTTGGAGTTGCGCAGTCCTTCCCGACCGGCGCACTCCGCGTGGCTCTGCTGCCGCTGGCACTGTCTCTGTACGACGTCCTCTTTGACCGTCGTGTTGTGCCGCTGCCCGTTCAGCCTGCCGTTGAGGCGGGCGACGCCGTGCAGCCCATTGGATAATAGCACCTGTTTGCGGGTTTTTGCATTGCTGTGGAGGGCTGGCGCCGCTGCTTTTCCTGAGTTGGCCAGCCCGTTGCTGGCTGCTGCCGGCTGGCTGTGCTGATTGTGATTGTTCGCTGACGATGGTGCCGAGGCGGCGCTGTTGTGTTTGTTGCTGCTGTTGCTGAGTTTGGTTTTCTTGCCCAGTTCTTTCTGTTTGGCTTTGGTGTAGGTGACGTGGCCCTTGGACACGGTGGCTGTGTACTTCTTCACAGTTTTGGACGGCAGTCGGAAGTCACGGCTCTTTTTGGCACCACTGACAGCCTGTGCCGAGCCCGCCCGCGTCAGCCCGTTCACTTTTGAGACCTGAAATTAACAACATAAGCAGAGTACATATTAGGCTAATCGGATAAATATTTATTCTCATTCAATGATATTCTTAGAGACATTATATCATACATCAATCAGATACTTTAACATATTTTAATATTTTCTAATAGAGAATCAAAGAATGTTCTCTTAGTGGTAAGTGAACAAACATTTTTAAATCTGTAGTGGTAAATCAGATCTATGAGTTGCACCATCCTTCAGGTACAATCTATTATGCAGTATATACTACTGTAATTAAAACACCTCAAACAGAAGTGGAAATCATAAAAAAAAAATGGCAAACACTGTTTAAAAAAATCTGATTACAATGCTGCAAATCAATCCTCAAATTATTCTACACACACACACACATAGAAATTCAAAAGTCTACTGCCTCAAAATATAGAACAGATTTCCAGAAAAGCACCCACACACACACACAGAGAAATCTATATTCAGAAAATAAGACCGGACACATGCAGGGGCGTGGGCGCACCCACACTCCAAAGATTTAGATGCCAAACACTCGGATGCTAGCTCTTGCAATAAAACATTTTGGCCGGCCAGACCCAAAAAGCTATTTGTGGAAAAAACCCACACTATTCATTAGATAACCCGTCGACTGTCTTGATGACTGGGCTTCCAAATCCAGGACACTTTTGTAAACAGCAACTCAAAACTACTGACAACACAAAAGACAGAGATTTGGGGAAAAGGATATGTGGGCGACCGAAAACCAAAACCACTACATCCAGAGATAAACAACGGTTAAGAACAAGAAGAAAAAGGAAAGAAATTGTAGACATGAGAGGGAAAGCTTTAGGGGATGGTTTCCACTAGCAGATGGCTGGACAGTATGAGGCCGGAGGTGGGGTCATTGGTATGGAACAAAATCACATCAAGGCACATAAAAACAGCCTTTTATTTGCTGTACTATTTCCTTAAACACTGTCATTCAGTTCAAAGCGATGGTTAAAGGTCTTGTGTGTGTGGTTACATGGCTGGATTGCTTGGAGGCTATAGTTGTGGAAAGAAACACGGCAACCTCCTCCATCAATGAATGTTAAATCCATTGTGTTAAATTAAACTTAAGAATCTGTCTTCACTCCATCTCTGCATCTCCTTTTCTTCCACATATAGTTCCCCCTGTATGCATTCCTCTCCTCGTCTGTCTCCTCATGTTTTTATGGCCCACTTTTCATTCCCGTTTCTGTCTCCCTTCTCTGATTGGTCTCTGTGCATGTGTGTGTGTGTGTGTGTGTGTGTGAGTGAGAAAGAAAGCCTCACAGTGTTTGAAGATCTTGTAAAGTTAAAGCTCAGGACTTGGCTGCCAATTTTTTTTTTTTTTTTTTTTTAAGTTGAGCTGTAGGTCATGTTTGTGAAGTTGCATTAACACAATGGGGGGGGGGGGGGGGCACTTTGGTTACCTACATGCTTTTCTTTCTGTTTCTTATTAACACATATCCAAAGAACACACGGCACACTTCCTACAGTATCTGTGTGTCTGTCCGTCTGGACCAGCTGGAAAGAGAACCACACAAGAAAGAAAAGGGAGAGATGGAGTTATCAATCACAGAGGAGGCGCCACAGGAGGGAGGTGACAGCCGGCCCATTGGCAGGTTTTTGCCTTTGAAGGGTTCTCGCGTCACATTTGTGTGTGTGTGTGTGTGTGTGTGTGTGTGTGTGTGTGTGTGCGTGCGCATGTATTGTGTTGTGTTTGTCTCAGGTGGCAGGGGGGGAGCAGACACAAAGACCAGGCCATTAAAAGATAAGGGGGGACTGAAACCTAACCCGGCCTCCGTCAATCATTCCCTCTAAAAACACACATTTACACACACACGCCTAGTCACAATGGAAATACACAATGTGACAAGGAGAGAAGGGGTGAGGAGGAAGAGGGGTGAAAGGGGAACTTTAGAAAGAAAATGAAACATTTCTAAATAGGTAGGCTGCCTTAGAAGCAACACTGTTTTTTATGCGACATATTGTCTGTCACAAATGTGTGTAAAATAAGTAGAAAAATGTTTTTATTATGTATACATTTTACTACTCTGACACAAGTTCAAACGGACTTATTTTTAACTACAGTGTGACTTTATTTAGTGTTCCACTGATGCTGAAATAGAAACTTAAGTGCCAGAGCATTAGTCGTCCAGACAGCTTCTATATTCGTCCAGCCACAGTTTGCTGACAAAGCGCTGAATCTGCTGTCATGACCGCTTCTTGCCACAGGAGGGCTCAGCGGACCGGCTCTCCTGGCTTCAGGGGGGGCTTGGCAAGTCTGCCTCACTTTTTTTTTTCCTCTTTAATTACTTGGTCTGGTGGAAGAGGAGGATGGCATGAGAGTGCTGACGAGAGGGAGGAATGGTGGAACAGAGGAAGGAAGCAGGAGTTTGTTTAGATGCTTGGGAAGGAAGGAAGAAAAAAGGGATGACAGAAAGACAAAGAAAAGTACAGATTGAAGAAATGAGAAAAAAAGGGATTCAAAAGTTCACTTCTGCTAACAGCCTCTGGCAAGAACAATGTGAAAAGAAATGAGAAGGGTGCTGAACTGATCAAGAAAGACACTGCAGCCAAAGGGGGAAAAAAATAGAGCTCACACACACACATACACACACAAACACACACACGCACACACGCACACACACACACACGCACGCACAGACAGGCAGCCGGAGACTGTTCTGGAGTGGATTTTGGTCGCATGTGAGCGGGGAGGAAGGGGGGGAGGTGGAGGGAGGGAGGGAGGGAGGGAGAGGGAGGTGGGTCTAGATGACATCATGTGTTGCTATAGCCCAGCTGAGGCCTGGCAGGAAGATTTTTAACAGGCAACATCTGCTGGAGAGCCGAGAAGAAACAAGGGGGGAAACAAAGGGAGAGGGAGAGAGAGAGGGAGAGAGAGAAAGAAGGCCAGCCAGAGGATAGAAGAAGACGAGAAAGTTTAACCCTTGCAAAGCCTGCCTGACTGACAAAAAGGAGGGAGGAGCTGGAGAGGTTGCGCATGCAGCATTATTCTGGTCATTACATGCATTTACACAGCTCTTTAATAACGAACTCCACATCAGGGCCAAAAAAGACAACAAGCAGGACCCCTAAAGAACTGTGATTGATCGGTTTGAAAGTGAAGACAACGTGTGTCAAGTTTAAGAATGCTCTGTAATTTGTTTGTTTTTTAGTTCTTCTCCCCGCAGGTGTTTCACCAGCAGAATAAAACAATGCAAACACAATAACTTCTGGAATATAATGAATGCATGACACAGCATGACAGAGCGCGTCACATCCATCAAGTGTTACGTCGGCGCAGTGACAATCAAAGAGTTGAATCCCCACCAAGCTGAACGATAAATCAATATGCCGTAGTCAATTATGCCACGACTGCCGGAACACCTTGACGGGCGGAGCATAAATCCGGCTTAAGCCCCCTCTATCCCCCTCTCTGCTGTCTTATTAAAGGTGCATTGCGATGCAGCCCCCGGGCAGGTTGACTTTTAAACAGCTAAGATAAAGGTCACTATAGCATGTGGCGCTAATAACGCACACAATGCAAGCCCCCCGCCCCCTGCATACAGTAGCTGTGCATTCACTGCAGAAAGAATGCATTATGTAACCATCCAGGAGAATGTCATTCTAATTGTTTTGTGTGTTTTTAAACACCTTGTATTATAAAGGGAGGTTCATTCTAAGCTGGCATAAGAAAAACACCTTCATAAGAAATGTTGACTCGTCTCAAGTGATGCACAATCTGCTAAGTGATTTCTCCCACCTGCGCTCGCTGCTGATTCGCTGACATCCCCACTTCTCTTATGTAATTGAAAATGATAGAATCACATTGTTTTACAAAAGGTCTTGTTCCAGGACATGTATTTTGTTGCTACAAGCAGCTGCTATTACATTTTTAGAGGCTTTATTCGCGATGAATTGAATTATGATAATGCCCTTACCCTCCGGTTTTACACACACCACCTCTAGTTGGTTTTTACGGCTACATAATCACTTAACCTTTTATATGGCTTAGCCTGTATTTTCACAGTCGGCCATCTGTATTAATGTGTGCGTGTGCTCCTTGAATACACGTCGGTTAACACACACAGTGTTTGTGCTAATTGAAGGGAAAGTGAGGGAGGGGGGAAAAAAAAGAAAAGAAAGAGGCACTAATCCTTCCAAATGATTGGAGCCATGTTGTCAAGGGCGAGATCCGTCTGTTTGACACAGGAGCAGAGAGGCAGAGGAGGAGAGAGAGAGAGAGAGTGAAGCATGGAGAGTGAAGGAGTGAAGGAGTCCAAGAGAGAAAAGAGGAATAGGAGTGCAGGAGAGAAAAAAAAAAAAGAACTCAGCGTGTGGGGAGTCAAAAGAATCATGCAGGGTGCCAACAGTGAATTGAAAAAAGAGCGAGAGAGAACAAAGAGCAGCGAGTAAAGTGAGGCTAAAGTTTGTCTTGGCAGGCAGTCACTCTCATTGAGATTCATTGTTGGTTTTGACTGGACAATTCAAAGCACTTTAAAAAAACCTAAAAGCATATGCCTGAGTATGCATCGGCAGCAGCAGATTACAACAACAAAAACAACACTTGGAAAGAGGGAAGAATGGAAAGGAAGTAACAGTTATGGGAGGAAATGAAGACAATCGGGCAGCAAAGAGAGAAAAAGATAGAATAAATTGGTTTCCCCCTGCTAATTATTCCCTCTGACAAGCTGATAGGATCATAAGAATGCCAATTTAATGACCAAACCCATCCTCTCTTCCCTCATTCTCTTCTCCTTCCTTTACTTTGTGGGCTTCCTTGAAACCTGCTTAGTGCTACAGAGGAGGAGGCAGGCTTTCACAGCCCCCAGCCAGCTCTACTAAATATAGCTGCAGTCACAGGCAGGCCAAAACACAATCATTACTCTCCCAGACACAATGCATGTAGGAGAGATGAGGAGTAAAAGGAGGAGCATGGAGATCACAATGCAAAGGAGGAAACCAGCGATAAAAGAGAGTGTAGAGGAGGGACAGAAAAGGGCCCAGGGGTAGTTAGGAGACATCATTGAAGGGGAGATAAAAAGAGGTTAGTGGCAGATGGGTAAATGAAAAGAAGAGTCAAGAGAGGGGAAGATTTCAAACAGGCATAATAGCCAAACAAAAATGCTGAACCTCGAGCCTGTTAAAACTAAATATTTCAGGATATCCCCAGCTAATGCAAACCGTTCAGTTTCCCTGTAGGAGAATACTTTTCCTGCACGCTACTGCCACATTTTCAAAGCTGTCCTTCCGAAGCTCAAGAAATGCTACCATTCATCCCTGTCAGGCCATTAAGCAGGAAACAGTACCTGTTTGCGTAGCTCCTCAGCCGCTCTTCTTGAAGGCAGCCCATTGGCCGAGCCGCGACTGCTGGCCAAAGCCTGCTGCTCCCTCAGGTGCTCCCGTGCCTCCGCCCGCTCACTGCGCTCTCTCAGGAGGGGCGGCGGCGGAGGTGGGGGAGGTGGCAGTGGTGGGGCGGGCGCATCCCTGCCGTAAGTTCCTGCCTTAGGCCTCGGACTCTCCCTGGTTCCTGCTTTACCATGGCTGTTGAACACTGGAGGAGAGGAAAAAGGGGTGTCATGAGGGTTAACAATACCATTCTTCTGGAGAAGAGGTCATCACATTTTCAGTCTATTAATAGCTTCATGTGGCTAGCTATATATGCTAGTTTCCACTGTAGGAACTATCCCCAAGAATTAGGACTTTAGGAGGAACTTTGAGCATTTCCACTGCAGGAAAAGGAAGTCCCAGAGACTTTATTTAGTGCCCTAAAAGGTCCAAGCTAAAAAGCACAGGGACTTTTATAGCGTGAGTTGTGATGTTTAGAACTCAATTGTAAGACAAACAAGAATGTGTGGAAAGAACTTTTAAATGCCTCAGAAAGTAGCTCCTGGAATAAAAGAGGAAACATGTCATTTATATACTTGTACAAGCTGCAAAAGGTTTTGAAATATGACACATTCAGAAATAAAAAAAAAGTATAAAAGTACATGTCATGTCTTTGGAAATGTAAATTTTAGTAAACAATCTATAATGGGGCATTAGTAGGTAGCAGTGTTGTACTTATTCTTTCCAGTGATCATTGATGCTATCTGATTATAGTTGTCTTTCTGCTTGTACAATATGAAACAGGCTTGTTTTCATATAGCCTACTATACTTTTGGTGTATGGTTTATGTTCACATTTAGTATAGCTTGTACATTTAGCAGTGCTGTATACATTTCTAATGCGTAAAACATGTCATAAGTAAAACACACAAAGGCACAGAAAAGTTAGCGGGTCACTGGAAAGTTTTTTATCAAGTAGCAAAGCATAAATATCATAGACAGGAAATATAGCATACTGTGCTTTTTCAGGCTACCGTCCACCTATGCCACTGCCAATATGTTCCCATACGCCTAACTACCCCCCTGTAGAGCAGCATGGCTTATAAAACCCTGGCAGAACACCACTAGGACCAAGTGGAAAAAGCCCACACAAACATTGGAGTGGCAGGCTTCTGGCAAACATACGGCCCCACAATCAGTAAATGATGCATGATTTAAGGTGTGTATGAAAACGCCTTTATGCCACATGTCAATGAACCTGTTCAAAATAGATTCAGCTTCCATCGAGCCCAGGGGACGACGTTAAACGAGTTGAACAGGAACAAGGCAATTAGCATACACGCACAAACAGCACTCTCTTCAGCCTTTATGGGGCTCAATTTAAAGTTTCATGGCGTCTTAATATCAACAGGCTGCACGGAAAGAGTGAAGGAGGCCAGAGCCAAAACACATGAAGCATTTACAGGACACATGCAGGAAAACAAAATACACATTTGTGCGCATCAGTGCATGTTTCTGTGTGTGTGTGTGTGTGTGTGTGTGTGTGTGTGTGTGTACATCGCCTCATGACCACAAGCGAGCATCTGCAGGTCTCCCGGGCCCCTGGCTCAATGAAAAATGAGAGAAATCCTGACATTTTGAGGAGTGAGCTAAGCAAGAAACTGAGCCCAATAAAAGCTGTTTAATTTAGCTATGTCAACATGGCACTCGGCCGAGCAAGAGAGCGAGAGAGAGAGAGAAGTTCAGGGGGACTGCTTGCTGATGAATGGCCTACAATGTAGTGCCTTCCTATTTCTCTCTCTTCACTGTACCTCCCAGAATAGGATCTCTCTCTCTCTCTCTCTCCTCTTTACTAATTCTATTTCTGCCTCCCCCTTCTCCCTTGTTCTCCCTTAAGAGCCCATATAACCCTGCTCCTGCTGAAGAGTGGTCCAGGCTGCATATGAAAGTGTCACGTTTGACACCAACCTGAATACCACAAAATGTCCTGAGGTGTGTGTGTGTGTGTGAGTGTGTGTATGTGTGTTTGTCTGGCCCTGATAGCAAACACAGCGTAAACAGTGCCTCAGCACTTGAGCAATGAGGCGGTCTTGACTTTGTGTGCACACCTCCCTATGTAAACCTCTGTTTCAGTGTCCTTCACCCCGATCATCTCTTTTGTCCCACAGAAAGTATATCAACCTATTTCCTTCTTATCTATTTATTTAGCATATCACAGCGAAGGCGCCGGGCTGCTTTGCAAACAGTGTTGGTATACCAGATAAGAAAAGAGACTAAGCTGTCCTCATGCACACAACAAGCCTGGATTTGTTCAAACAGGTCTGGCTATCCCTCCTGTTTCCTGCTCATTCTACAGGTTTTGAATGTACAATTAATGCACAGTTTAAAAGCTGCAGCTACGTAGATCTATGTTAGTGATATGATAGGCTAAGCACAGCTCTCCAGAAGTTCAGTGCTAGCAGATCCATGCACATCTCTCCCTCTTCCTCTCATAATCCCACCAGTCTCGCACGCTCTCCTCTCCCCTTCTCTCCTCCTCCTCCTCCACATTCCACATGAGAGGATGACGGAGGAAAAAGCTGAGCAAGGCAGTCACCTTTTGAACCTTTCTGGTGGAGGGAGGGAGGGAAAGAGTTAGGGAGGGCCGGAAAGGTAGGAACTATGAAATCCACTCCTTGTTTTGTTGTGGAAACGCCTGACCGGAAGGATTATATGTCTATCAAGTCTGCCAGAGAGGGAGGGGCCTCCAGGGAAGAAATGTTTCTCTAAAGCTCTGTGAAAAAAAACAACTTAAACTATGAGAGATAAATAAAAGTTTCCATTACTCCCAGCAAGAAAAAAAACTCCATCTTATCCATTTAAATCCATGACAGAGACTGGAAAGTCTGATTTTCTGTGTGACTTTTTAGGACTCTCTATAATCCAATGTTATATTCCTGGATAGAAGAAATCCAATAGAAGAAAAAAAAGGACTTGATAAGAAAGATTTCTGCAGCTTTCATAATTTTGAGGCGTCGATTTAGGGATTGTGAATAAGACTGTTCTATTAAGACTCCCTAAACACTGTACACAAGTGTGTATGTGTGTGTGTGTGTGTGTGTGTGTGTGTGTGTGTGTGTGTGTGTGTGTGTGTGTGTGTGTGTGCATTCATCCAAGTGTGTATCTGCCCCAAAGGGTGCTTGTACGCTGTCACTGCATGGTGTGTGTAGTTGTGTGTGTGAGTCTGTGTCGAGGGTCCTGGCCAGCTGTTGCAGCATGTGCATAAACACCTTGTTAGGGCTCAAGCTAGCTATGTGTTAATTGGGGTGGAAAGAGTTGATGTGCTGCTCTGCTGTCCCATGTGACTCCCCCCCCCCAGTCTCTGCGAGTGGAAAACACGAGTGGAAATAGCTTCACGTTCAGACACACAATCACACGAAGACGAGCACTGAAGACGCTGTCCTCTCTCCCATGACTCACTCTGAGCTGCCGTTTGGCCCAACTTTTTCTCTCCTGCTGTTTTATTTCTCCATCTTTGACTTTTACAAAATAGATTGTTCCATTCCTCTTGAGTCGTCTACTTGTGCAACAAATCTTCCCTCCTTTACTTCTTCTTTTCCTCTGTCCTCATCAACCACTTCATACTGCTCACCTGAACCTCTTCTTTTTTCTCTCTCATCCCCTTCTCCTAAACACAGCCAGCATCCCTGTGGCTCAAATGATGACATTCTCTCGCTCCAACATAACTGCATTTCCCATGAAGCTTCAGGAAAATAAAGCAAAGAAGTTAACCTGAGACTTCCCTTTTTCCCTTTTTCTTACCGTGTCCATTGAGCGGCTGCCTGGCGGGAAGTTTGCCCTTGCGGGGCGTCGAGTGGCACGAGGAGGAGGCCGAGGCTTGGCTGACGCTCCCCCCACCGTGAGAGTGGATCCCTCCTCCTCCGTTCCTCACCTCCTCTTCTTCCTCCTCCTCGTCATCCTCTAGGTCCTCCTCCTCCTGGGAGCTTCCGAAGTAGGCCATGTTGCTGGGCAGGGCCGATGAACCTGAGTGCAGAGAGGTGGAGGGAAAGGAGGAGAAGGGGACAGAGAGAGAGGGAGATGAATAATGAAGAGGTAGGTCGGGGGAGGAAGCAAGAAAAAGAAAGGGGAAAATTACAATTTGAACAACAATAAAAACACAACACTAAGATGTGATCGTCTTTTGAGGCCCCAGTTGTCTATGAATAAGGAAACACATCAGTCACTCTTTACACTAGTCTCCGACATTACCCGAGTCAACATCAATGTTTATGTGTTGAGATATAAAAGTGATATTAATGTGAAAACAGGAGCTGCTAAAGCGATTGTGCTGCTGTTTTTTCCATCTCTTATCACAGTCGGTGGCTCATTGACGCTCTGTAAACTGCTCTTCACATCGCGACTCCATTGTTACATTCACACACACTATACTCAAAGAAACACTAGAGGTAGAACTTCAGGCAGAGTATTTTTTTGTGCACAACAGCCCGTCTCTCTATTTTGACAGCTTCATTGAGACATATATACTGTAAACGCGCCCAAATATCCAACTCTGTAAAAAGAGTGACTTTGGAAAGCAAAGAGTCACTGCTGAGCTAATCCCAAATCTGCTGCTTTCACTCTTCCAAACAGGATTACTGTCAATCCCCCCCCCCCCCTTCTCCTATTGGAGAAATAAACTTGCACTCTCTCTCTCTCTTCCCTTTTCTGTCACACTCAATCACTTTCATTGTCATCTCGGAGAAATCCAGCTCAATATGAGTTGGAAGGAGGCGAATGGTGTTTGGCAGTGGATAGCCTATAATGTTACCTCGGTTAGCTGAATGTAGACACACACACACTCACTCTCATAAAAGGGTCGTAAAGCCCAAAGCTATGTTATTAAATCTCATAATGTTGCACTCGTAAATCAGCGTGCAAACAGCTGCTTCAGTCATACGGACGCATGAAGTAAAAACTATGGCGGGCTCCAAGAGTGGTGCAGCGGTGACTGGCACTATACGTTCAGACAGAGATGTGATTCTATAAACGCTCAGGAGATGACTCATGAAACACCATCAGAAGTTTGGTCTTATGGTCCTAATGGAACACAAGACTACAAAACTAATTCTTTACCTGTGATTATGTTAGTTTGTAAGGATAGTTTATGGAAAACAACTGGAGTTTGAAACAACTGGAGTTTGCAATTGCCAATTTGCCAAGGTTTCTATGGAGTGCACACTCCATACACCAACAGTTGTAAACAGGATCATATCGTCAAATGCACTCAAAATATGAGTGAGAAAGAAGAGAGAAAGTTACAGAAAGAGCTTTAGATCAAAATAAGGGTTAAATGATTTGGAAGATTGCTTGCATTAATCAACTAGCAATCCATAAGCACCCCATCAAGTTTGAACTGAATCAAGTTTTTGGAACAACTTGTTGATTTTCCTACTTTACACATCTTTGCAGAGGCAGAGATGCAAAAAAAGAATTGTGTCAATATGAACTATTCTTATATTCATGCATGCAGTGTGAACAATGAGCAATACAAATGAGTGAGTATAAAAACGATGCAGTGAGAAATCAAAGAAGAAGAAATGAAAAATGGACGAACATGTCTGTTTGACTGGAGAAAGATGGGAATGGTCTGCAGAATTCAACCCAACCATTTCTAATTGGTTTTCAGGCTTTGTAAAAAAAAGTGTTTGTCATTTCTTGACTGACTGTTCACTGGGGAATGTAGTGTTATAGCATCCGTGTTAGCGCCATGTGTTTGATTAGGCCTGGCTGTTTACGAGAAGGAAACACTGGATTTTTACATTCCTCAATAAAATTGATTGCTTAGCATGAGCAACTAGTGAGGTTTTTTTAAACCTTATTTGGGGCCCAATGTGTTTAAAGTGCATTTATTAGAAGCAATGCATGATGATTATAAGTCAATTAAAATAATGTTAAGCCCCTGAAAATAGGCTGAATGTAACTAGCCTGCATTAAGCTATACAGAGTACTTAAAATGACACAGAGTGAATTAATAATTAGCCAAGCCAATTACTGAGTTACAGCACTTGTTGTGGAAGGAGCTGAACACTCATCTTACATTTAACACATTGGATACATTATTAAGGGGCTTAATGAGAATATAGAGATGAAGAAGGGAAGAGGAAACAAAAAAGGATTTAAGTTTTCAAAGACTGGTATAAATTAAATAACCTATATGTAATTCAGAGGGAGCAAGAAACAGGCAGCAAAGCCTCACGACTTCTGCCTGTTGGACATAATGTGTCAGATTGGAGAGAAAATGCTCAGATAGGCTTCACTATAAACTATGTTATGTAACCTTCACTGGCAAGTAACCAGCCTGTAAACTGTAAGTGGACAAAATAAGCTTAGTTTTGAAATATTTGAATGTGTGTGAGGTTACACTCTGTACTGAAATGACACCCTGTGTAAGCCCAGGCTTTCCTTATGACAAAGAACAGGATACAGTGCAAGGCTTAACCAGTGCCATGCACACCACTGTGCTGTCTAATACTGAAGCATTGGCCTTTAAATAGCTCAAACTACGGGATCAAATGAGAAGAGAAAGATTGGAGTCCTTGAGAGTAAAAGAAAATCCATGTTCCTTCACCACCAACAAACTGCATTAAATCAGCAACTTGAAATATTTGACAGATTACTTTATGCTTTGTGATGAGAGCCTAAAAAGTAAGCTTATTGAAATCATCATGACACATTTCTCAAGCACAAGCTACAGCTATGAATACAAGATTAATTCCATTTTAAAGCGCAACTACAACTATTATTGGCCAGTCAGGAGCCCTGTGGTTACTACATGTCACTTCACATTTATTTTGAAAGCTTTGTTTGAATTACATACTCGTATTAAAGCGTTTTTTTTCCCCGAACACTAAAAATATATAGAGCGGGATAATAACAAATCTTGTTGTGCCTTGGATCATAATTCTCATACAGCGGCTCTGCCAGTTTTTAATTATCTCCTCAGAGAGCTGCTGGGAAATAGAAATCTGTGGTGGCAGCAGATTTTTACCTGCTCGTTTGAGTCTCTAACGGAGGTCTGTAGGGTGAAATATAACTGCAACAACAACAGTGAAATATGGCTTTTACATAATCCACAGTGACCCACATTGTTAGGAGAGTTTCTACACAGGCAGCGGGTAGATTCTGACATCGTTTTTTGTGTTGGGAAGGTCTTGTATCCAGTGCCCGGTGTGTGTTTATGTTGTGGTTTCTTGGCATACAGCATGAAGTAGGATGAACACAATTAGAAGTGGTTGAACCTGTGTAGCAGAAGCACTATTTTCTGGCTTTAAACCAATGGATCCAGTCTCAGAGGTCAGCTGACTGCAGCACACATACAAACCAACAGATATTAAAAAAAAAAAAAAAAATACACTTGCACTCAAAAGAACAAACACACCGCACGGACATGTCGTTTATCTTGGCGGCAGAGCAAGCGCTCCTCGCTTAGACCAAACAAATATACAGAGGTGGCACACACACACACACACACACAGGGCCAATCAGCTTCTAATGACCTGCTTCATTAGCTAAATGGCTGTAATTTACTGCTATGATCAGAGGTCACAAGGCCAATGGCAAACAGACCACAGGGGCAGAAACGGAGGGAGGAGAGTGCGTTTGCTTAGGGGTGCAGGGAAGAGGAGATGAAAACATTCAAATTTACTGAGAAGAAGTGTGCTTGTGCCTTTACAGTAGTTCTGTCCTGGATGGCGGGGAAGGTTTCAGGATTTGGGAACAGATGTATTCAAAACAAGTTGGTCAGAATTATGATTAGAAATGATCCTGCTGAAGAGAGTTAAAGAAATGGGGCAGAGTGAGAAAGACGTAAAGCAGTGCAAAATCTAAATATGACAACCTCTGAGCAGACAAAGCCTTGCATCCCCCTCAGCTCTTTGGCGCCCCCCCCCCCCTTATCCGCCCAGACTCCAGTTTGGGACCCACTGATGTAGAGGATAAAGATGTGACAACAGTCAATCTTTTCAGGAGCCCAATATGAAAAAGTTTAGGACAGACTGAGCTGGCAGAGTTGTCCAATTCTGAACACTTGTATCCAGACTAGGCCCCAAATGCACCAGATCCTAGTTAACACATGTACACACATGCATGGTGAGAAAAAAAAAAAACACGTCTCAGTTCTTCTTTAAGACCTCCAACAGAGATTGAGCCCAATCCCCCAATTACATCCTCTTTTCATCCGCCTCATTCCAACCACAGACGAATCATAATTAGGTCTGAAAGAGTCTATTAGGATTGTCATTTTTAAACAGGGCTCATGGGTTTGGGGGGAGAGGGATGTGGTGTGGTGTGGTGTGGGGGGCATAATTACAAACCCTCTATTCTCTGGCTATGCCCATCCTTTGTCCCCTTAACTGGAAGTGAAACAATGAGGACAATTAAAATAGTCAATCAGGAGGCTTTAGCTGCGGCGGGGACACGTGGATGTGTTGCTGACTTGTGACTAAAATGCTGCATGTTTTTTTTTTTTCTCCTCACAAAGATGTTTTTAAGGGAAGGTCAGAATACGGAGATAAATCTGGGTCCTCTTGTGTGGAGAGGAAAAGTTATCTCTCAAGAGGAGAAACACAAGGAGAGAAAGACAGAGAGGGGATTAGGGATTACTTCTCCATTGACATTCCTTGATGTCAGCAGAAACCATTAACCCCACAAACAGCGACTCTTCTCTCAGAGGAGAATAAGTGAGCGTTGTGCGTCCAACTTCTACACAGCAGAGACAGCGACAAGAGAGACTCGCAACTCAAACTGTTTCCAGGTTCTAATCAAACGCCGATCACACATTAGAGAGTGAGAAAAGTACTGTACCCCTGAGGGAAATTCAGCTGTCACAGCAGCAACGCACTTCAGAGGTGCATGAGTAGCTGTCGGACTACAAATCCAATTCCCCGGAGAGAGAGTGCGCTTCTAGTTAAGCGAGATGCTCAGAAAATAAAAAATACCATCAAACAAAATGGAATCTAGCTAATTTAGTTGACGGTCCCAAGTGAAATCCATTAGATCCACTACGCTCTGCCAATGAAAGGCGTCTGATCCAACCTTCACAACAGGGTCCTAAGACGCTGACTAGACTCTTCTCCTCTGTCGCCCCCCGGTGGTGGAAAGAACTTCCAAACTCCATTTGATCTGCAGAGTCCCTCTGCACCTTTAAGAAAAAGCTAAAGACCCAGCTCTTTCATGAATACCTACTAACTTAATGATGATGGTCTCCATATTATTGATGATGATGATGGTAATGACGATGGTTTTTGTTTGATAACGATGACTTATAAGATGGTTTCTATACTGATTAGAGCTCTCAAGAACTGCCCTCAATGTTGTGCTTTGCCTCTGGTCACTTCCTGTCAGCACCTGTGTGTCCAATCAGACTCAAAGCTGATCGTTTGCTCTTACTGACATTGTTCCCTTTTTTCTAGAGCCTTACTTGTGTTGTACTTACTCTTTGATGTACGTCGCTTTGGATAAAAGTGTCTGCTAAGTGAATTGTAGATTGGCAGTAATTTCTTTCACAAACAGATGTGAAAAGTCCACGTTTGTATCACATGTGTTATCAGGTACGAGGATTAGAGGTCATGGGTTCACTGGGTCAGGGACAGGAGGTTATATAACCAGAGGGAGAGGGGAATTGGCCTCACTGAACCTGCAGGAGACTCAACTTAAGGCTCAGAAGATATTGAGCTAAACGCAGCATAGGTGCACATATAAAGTGGCACATAAAGAAACATAAAACAATAAAAGGAGAATTCACGTTCCTGGAAACGAGTGTTATGTAAGAGACTCATTTCCAGGAGTGTGTGCTGGCAGTTGTTCATTTGCTTCCTAATCTACTCTTATCTCATCTATGTCAGTGTGTGTGTGGGCGTGTATGTGTGCCACATTGACAGCCAACTTCACAAAGTAACAGCTCTATAAAATGCACACAGTTTATCGCTGCACATTTTTAAACTGTATTTGAAACCCTTTAAAGGTCTTTTGAAAACCTGGAGCAGACCATCATTGAGCGCTTCAGTCTGAATCTATTACTTCTTTCTGCTCCTCTCAGTGCTGCCCACCCCCCACCCTGCCAGCAGCAGCAGCGCTGGTAACCAGAGGCAGACAGAGCCAGAGGCAGACTGTCTGGCTACCGCCCAAATGGCTTTCTCCATGGATATAAACAGCCCAACTACAGGCCTGGACCACACATAAACACCATTCTGTGAACACAGGCAGGGAGCGAGCACTCGACTGAGGGTGTGTGTGTGTGTGTGTGTGTGTGTGTGTGTGTGTGTGTGTGTGTGTGTGTGTGTGTGTGTGCAGGAGAAAAAGATGAGCTGTACGATAAAGACAGAATATATAAAAAACCCCAGACAGTGTGGGTGGTGAGTATACATGTGCATCACTCTCCGTATACAGTAGACATCTAGAAATCTTGGTTTTCTTTCTCCTTTGACTCTTCTTCTCTTTCTTTTAATTTAATTTTATTCTTTCATTTGATATAACTAATTTGTTTGTTTGCCCTTCCTAAAGATATTAAATATCGTAGAGAAAGGGAAGAAAACCTTGATGGAGGGAGACATTTATGAATTTATGTAACACAGATCCAAGCTCCCTCACTTTTACTTCAAGCTACTTTAAACAAACTGTAATACATGTTTCTGTATTGTAAGTGTTATTTTTAGAATTTCCACATCACTGGGGGACACAACCTTTTTGACACCACACCACTTATAAAAATGTAAAATATTGTCATCCTTATGTTGAATATAAAATATGTGTACTGTATGTTAAGACATGATGACAGTAAAAAGTAATAAAAAAAAAAAAAATCTTGTTTTTCACTTTTCTGTCCGGTTACTCCCACATTGCATCAGAATAATCTGGCACCCCTTGCTCCCCCCCTGCAGGGATTAAAAATAACTATTCCTTAGATGCAGCAACAACACCAACATCACCAGCGAGCCGGTTCATTATCAAAGGGAATAGAAATCCCAGAAGAATACGGTGTTGTCAGTTAGCAACTCGTAAAGCACGAGTGGCTTTCAAAATGAAGGAAAACTTAGTTATAGAGTCACGATACAGAGTGACACATGAGTCCTACTTCATACAATTTGTTTCTTTTTTTAACACACTTTAGCACCTCAAATCCTTCAACTTCAAAAGTGCTTTAATGTAGCTGTCAAGAATGAGTGATGCATAGAAGCCTTTGGAGTGGATGTGTAATGTTTGCCAGATAAACTAAGCAAATGCCGCAGAGGGTGTGTGTGTGTGTGTGTGGGGGGGTGGGGGGATGGGGTGTGTTTACACGTTGTGAACGTTTGACCTGAGGCAGATCCCAGAAAGCACTAATGACAGGGTTTTAAATGTAGAAAATAAAGTTCATAAACCTTTAGAAACCTTTGTGAATGGAGATTTAAGTCAAAATCAAATTAAAAAGCAGAGCGGATCAAGGAGGATGATAGATTTAAGATGTTAATAATGTCGCTAGAGATCCTGTCGGAGGCCTTTTAGTGACAGACATGAAGAAGCCTAATGTGTGTGATGGTCAGATCAACACAGAGACATGCATCAGAAACTTAAAGGGGATTGTGGGTTTCAGACGAGTTCAGACGCTATCAAAGACTGGAGTCCCTTTGAAAAGATTAACCAGGCTAACACGGCTGTCCTGGTGTGCTGTGTCTCCTCATATCACACACACACACACACACACACACACACACACACACACACACACACACACACACACACACACACACACACACACACACACACACACACACACACACACACACACACACACACACACACACACACACACACACACACACACACACACACACACACACACACACACACACACACACACACACACACACACACACACACACACACACACACACACACACACACACACACACACACACACACACACACACACACACACACACACACACACACACACACACACACACACACACACACACACACACACACACACACACACACACACACACACACACACACACACACACACACACACACACACACACACACACACACACCACGGCTCAGAGGAGATAAGCTGAACAGGCAAGCACTAGTGGTGAGCCTGGATTTGCATCCGCGCACACACACTAGAACGCACACACTTCTGAGACTCACGACCTCAAGGGCCGCGCTGACATTCTCCCATGTCCCTCTCTTGGTAAGGGTCCCTAACATGTGGGTCATATAAGGGGCCAAGGGGGGGAAAAGCTGAGCCTGCACAGGAAAAATGTCATCCTCGTAGCATGGACAGCAAACACACACATTAACACACAAACACACACAGAGGTCTATAAATATAGCGGTAAAAGAGGGAGCGGCAGAGTGGAAAAAAGCCCAGTGGAAAGCCATTGAATCGTTAGCTTAGCAAGCCTAGCTCTAAAATTAGCCTCCACATTACAGGAGAGCAGACCAGAAATCAGCCAGCAAAGCACCCGCTCCAAACCTTAATTATAAAGTGAAAGCAGACAAAACTGAGCCAGGACCAGCCACCTACACCTCATTAAGGGTGAGGTTATCTTAGCACCCTGCACTCAGAATAATCCCTACTTCAAAGCATGTGGGACATTATATCATTAACCCATGTAACATCTTGGCCTATATATGCAAATCAAAGCCACTCTCAGTGAAGGCTCCATGCAGTCACTTTGAGCCACCGCCATTTAAACATTCTTGAATGAGCCCTGGAAGGTTAAAACGATGTTCCATAACGGGAGTCAGAATAGAAACGTATAGCCACCACATCCCAGCAGACTTGAATCTAAATGTGCCTCTCCTTGAATCTACAGCCTACTTTGTAATGCGGGCAGAGGTTAATAACGATAACAGCAAATTAATCTGAAGCGAGGCGTTTTGTCTACCAAATGAGTTCGTTCCAGCTGTGAGGACATGTTTAAGCAAAAGGTGAGTAGGGTGCGCAACAAAAGGAGGAAACGGAGATAGCGAAAGAGAAGTCACAGCCAAGGTTGTAGCAGAAAAAAACGGTCCTGAACGTTTTATTATTATTCAGGCCTTGAACGTGTCACTGCCTCTTCTTTCATATTTCATGAGAAATAGGATGATTGAAGACAGACTTTAAAGCGTCTTGGATCTTGTGAGCAAGTCTCCTAAAACACAGGTTTATGTTGTAGATTCTTCTAATTGACAAATGCATGTGCCTCACCATGTCCAATCTGGGAAAAACAACACATTTCCTTATTCATTATGAGGATTTTTATGATGTTAAAGAACACTTAGAGGCAACTGCATATAAGAAAACAGAACTTTCTGTGATAATTCAGAGCAACATTTAAGAAATCATTGTGTTGTTATGTCTTTCCACACATCACTTAAGGTGTGTATTATGTGGAACATGTTCAATATGTGTAACAGTTGTGATTGGTATATTCTGTTTTCAATAGAACAGAATAGAATAGAATTACTCTATTGATCCCAAACTGGGAAATTGTGGCGTTACAGCAGCAGTTTATCAAAGCAAATGAAACCATATAAGAATAGATACATAAATAAGCACTTAAAATATAAAAAATAAGAATAGGAAGAGATTTATACATCAAGGATTTGACTTAACATTCCAACTTGTTTAAAAAAAAAACAAGTTGTTGTTGTTTCATCTTTTTGGTTTCTATATGTAAATATTTCTGTGAGGATGGTTACATGTGTGCAGAATTCAAATCTGAGTCAAATTTCCCTACTGAGTTAACTAAGGCTATGATATCATATTGTTTTGTATAATATTGTTTTGTATTGTTTCGTATCTTAATGTGTTTCTTATTGATTGAAGTCATTTATGTGGATTTTGAAATGATTTGAATCTTCAGTTTCTTGTATGTTCTGCAAGCTCAATATATGAATTAAAGTTCAGATTTTAAAAAAGGCTGTTATGTTGGGTCTTAAATTGCTGGTCTCTAGTCCTTGGACCATATAAAATTAATATAACGTAAAGCCATAGAGCAGATTCTTTTTTTGTTGTTGCAGTGTCCTTCATCGGTTTTCCTGCCAGCATAGCATAGATCATAACGTAACTTGACTCCTTCATTAACTCCAGACGGAGAGAATTGTCTCGCTCCCGTGTGTTTAGCAGGGGGGTCTTAGTTAATTTAAGCGCATGTACACAAGCAGTATGACTCCATGATAGCGCCCTAGTGCCTGCATTTATCCAAAATAGTCTTCCCTGTTAGGACACTCCCAATAAACAATGCAGCCAAGTGTGTCACTAGAGGGCTACACACACACACACACACACACACACACTCACACACACTCACACACACTCACACACACACACACTAACTAAACTCTGCTGTTAATTACACTGCCACAGCTTTTTTTACAGGTCGTTTGACATAGGAGGTGCTACTAAGTGTTGATGAACCTGTGTGTGTGGTGTCGGGTGTGTGCGACTGTACTTCATACACGAGCAGCTGCTGTGTGAGAGGGTGATGGTGAAGGGTGTTAAAGAGACAGGCAGCTGTTGAAAGGTGGGGAGGGTGTGTAAGCTGATGAAATGCAGGATAATCTTAGCCTCAAGCAAGTACATAGCAGTTATTTGGAGCGTGTGTGTGGCTTTGTGTGTGAGAGTGAGTGATGTGGGGCGATCAAAAACCTGACTTAACTAAACTTTCTATGGGTACACTTGAACTGCTTTTGTATGCATCTTATCTGTGATAAGTGTGTGAAGGTATCCCTAGTCTAGACCTTTATGAGAGGCAGTCTATCTCACTCTCAGAGGAAATATCAAGTTGGATTTTTAAGTCTAGAACCGTGTCCTGGACCCAGAAATATCCAATCCCTCTACATCTCAAAATGCTGCGTCTTACCTCGGAGGCAGAGGAAGGTGAGGAAGTCCTCCGTCTTGGGCTTGCGCCTCGACAGGTCCTGGATGAAAGAGGACAGGGACGAGGAGGAGAGAGACGAGAGGGACGAGGAGGGCACGGCGGCCAGGACGGCGGTGTTCAGGCTGCCCGTCTCGGCCACTTTGACGGGCGTAGTGCTGGGAGAGTTGGGCTGCGACTGGGCGAACTTCCTCTGCGCCTGCAGACGTGGTCTGGGTAGAAAAAAAATATAAGAGAAGAGTAAGCTACAGATGTGTTTTTTGATTTAATCACAGATGAGCATGTTCACATTAAAATCGACACTACATGACAAGACAGAAACCCACATACAATCTCTAACCCTTTTTTTTTTTTTTTTTTTTTTTTTTTTTTTAACTGTGGCCCTGCGGCCATTGCTTTACTGTAGATTTGCAGAACCAGATAGTTTTTAATGAATAATTGATCACCTTTGTGTGCTCTTGTGTGTGCACATATGAGTCAGTGATTAGGTGTAAAAGTCCGGGGCCTCTTGAATGTGCAGAAGTGGATTTCAGTGTATCTGCATGTTAATGTGCCTTTACATGAGTAAACTAAACTCCAATTAGCCCCTATTTTTCCTTTTAGGCATTATGGGGAAGATAATTCATTGTCATTCCATGACACAAAAGCAGGAGTGTTAGTGTAAAGGACCTAATGCATGGCACTGTCTTAGGACAACTTTACTTTATCTTACTTTTTCTCTTTTAACGTTCTCACTCTTCCTCACTGTATCTCCCCCTCTTTGCCCCTCTGCTTTGTGCTTTCTTTTACTCTGTGGCACACCAAAGAGGCTCTCTCTCTCATCTTTCCTCTCTGCACGTCTCTCTTCTCTCTTTATATCACAGTGTGTGTCAGCGAACGCGAAGTAAGGAGGAGAATATTAAAGAAGCGGATGTCTAAGCCAAATCAACTTACTTGTCACATTGCCTCCCTCACAAACACACTAACTCGTTACAAGCACACTCAAAACAAACAAACAAAAAAATCCTGAACTGTCAGGGGCTACATGAACGAGCATGTGACTTTCATCGATTAGTACTGCTGTGTGTGCGTCTGTGTGTGTGTGTTTGTGAGACAGCTACACTTAAAATGTTTAGAAGAATGTGATATCCTGGTATTATTTGTCAATTTGCCGCGGATCGAATAGTAGTAAGGGGAAGATAGGATCATGTCTGGAGAACACCCACAATGCATTCGGGGGCACTATAAAGGTGCATAGTTTTCGATTACACTTCAATCAGAGAACAGCGTGGTGTCAAAACGTGTCAATTTCCAGCCGTGACGCGTGTGTAGGGCTCAATATGTGAGGAATTGAGAGACGATTGCACGCACGTTGCCAAAGCGCTCCGTTTTAAACAGGAGGTGGTGAAACAAAAGTGAGCAAACATCGGTTTGCACACGTCTCCGTTTGTTTACAATCAAGAGAGGCTACAAAAAGGTGAGAAGTAATTAACACAAACACATTTTGCCTCAATTTTCTAGTAAAAAGTAAAAACCCATCATACTCCTCTCTGGCCCCTCCTTCTTGCTCCACACACACACACACCGTCTTTGAGTACGACCAGTGAAAAGATGGATCACTAATTGTACTGAATGAAGGTATTATAGTGCTGCCTCATTTCTGCATTTAGTTAACAGCTAGGTGTGGTGCAGGGACTGTTCTCCTCTGTTATTACAGAACAAAGAACATGTCTGTTCACTAGGATCAACAACACAATGGGGACAGGTGTCACTTCGCACAAGGCTGTGATTTACCGGCAAAACAAGGAAAGAGAACAGATCGGGCGAAACGGCGGCATATGAACGAAGGAAACTGAGATTCAACAAAGAACAAAAGAGTGAAGGTCAAGAGGAAGTAAAGAGAGTCGTCAACCAAGTAGAAGAGAATAAAAGATACAAATGGACTTGAGATACATAAGCAGCATATACAATAATTTATGGGGACAAAAGTGCATGAGCCTTCCAACAAAAAAAAGAACAAATCCGGAGTGTAGTAAACAGCCAGAAAGAAAAGAGTGAGATGTAAAGCACAATCCTCTTTGTGTCCACAAGGCTGGCCTTTCGTTGTTGCCTGACTGGAGTGACTCCTACGTAAAAACAAGTGATGACATTTCTAAATACACACACAAGCAAAGCCATAGAACATGATCTTCTATGTGCCCTTGCCCTTGTGAAACATTACTTCCTCAGTCTGCATGCACACCTTCTATACTACAAAACGTTGGTCGTATAGCCACCAGGGATGATGAAGGGTGCAGGGGGCAGACTGGCAGAGAGGAGAATGGAAACGGATGAGGCCCAAGCCAGAGAGTGAGATGAATTGATGGAGAGAGGGGGGAGAGAGGGCCGTTGGGAGGCTGAAGTGCAGAGGGAAGCTGGAAGCGGGGAGGTTTTTGCGTGACTGAAACACTGAGTAAGACAGAGTGTGTGATATGAAGATGTGTTAAGGGAGAGTGGGAGGGAAGAGAGCGAGAGCGTGCAGTCATTGTAGCGTTAGCCATTTACATGCCACTGCATTGATTGGGATTTTTTTTCCTCCACCTTTAAAAGCCTCTAAACGCAAACAACACTCTCTCTTTTTTGTTTCTTACCTAATAAACTACTTCTGGTGCTGAACTTTTGAACTTCGACTTGAAATGTCTGTCAGTCAGCTATATTTTAAAAGTAGAACAGGATGTTGCTTATATGGTATTGCTTACTTGACTGCTTTAATTTGAGTCTAAACAGATGTTGAAAAAGTATTGCTAACTTGACATGCACATGCCAAACTTCTCATAATGCTGTACCTGATTTGTCCTTCTTTAAAGCAAGGGCAACAGACCCAAAACCGCTGCATCTGACAAGTCGGGATTGACATTGTCATGACCATGTTAAAGACTTATGCATGCATGACTTTGGGTCTCCTGCTACGCTAATGCACAGTTCAAATGTGTATCCATCCACAAAAACCTGTGCTGCTCTCTTCTCTTCTAAATACAGTCATGTGCAGTTTAATATGGCAGAGAGTGGAGGGATGCAGACTGAGCAGCGCTCTGAACACTTTCTAAATATTAGGCCGAGGAGAGACTGAGCTCTCAGCGAAAGCCTCTTTGGTAAGCTAAACCCTGGATAGTTGTATTGCTCTAGTTTTAGATGAATAGGATTCAATCTAACAGCTTAGAGAGAGAGAGAGAGAGAGAGAGAGAGAGAGAGAGAGAGATGAAGTGACACACACAGAGAAAACAAACAGGCAACAGAAGCTTAAACGAATGGGGACAGAGACAGATGAGCTAATAATGCCTGGTGCTTACTACATCCTGTCTAGACTTTAGAGAAGCCTCCACGTTTTCAGCAGACAATGCTCTGTTATCTGTTAACTATTAACTAGCATGGACGATATGCTGGGAGGGCCTTTCCCAAAGAATCACTGAAGAAGATAACTTTAATAGTTACAGGTCCTCTTTTGTAGCTGGAATGTGAATTTATATTTCTCTAGGATAAATCAGTTGTCATCTCCTTTCTCTTTCTGTACGCTGAAAATAAGTGCAGAGATAAAAAAAAAAAAAAAAAAAGATATGATTCACTGGTGATTTGATAACGCCTGGAGCAGGAGAATAATAAATAAAACCATTTATTTTTAGATTTTGAAAACTAATACTTCAGCAAAAAGGGATTGTATTTATACAGATGATAGACAACTCTCTCTCTCTCTCTCTCTCTCTCTTAAGAATTCTCTTTAAGGGTTAAGAGAATTAGCGCATTACAAACAATTAAAATAACTCAAAAGGTTTGCTGATGTGTCACAGCTGAGCCACATCTTGAGGATTAAGAAATGAGTAGAAAAGCTTGTAAGAGAAAGGCTTGAGTACGGCGGGAACACACACACTCACATACATACACACTTCTTAGTACAGAGGAAGAGGTAAATATTGAGAAATCAGCATGGGAACAATTTGCAATGACATGACTGCTCTAGTAAGTGCTGCCACTGCGCTAAAAGCTGAGTGGTAACATGAGCCTCTGATGTAGCCCTCTGTCTGCCCAGAGGAGGGCTGCAGCCTGTGTAAGTGTGTGTGTAAAGGTGTGTGCGTCTAAGACAGAGTACACCATGTTCCCCATTGTGTTGAACTATAAAATACTCATTGGTACGGTGCCGTGTAGGTATATGAGTGAGGCTTACATAAGTAAAAAACTAAAATAAGCCTGATTGCCCAGATTGCAGGAGAACGAGGGGAGAGCCTGTGAGACACAGTTAGGGAATAGAGGAAACAGAGATCTGATAGAGGGAGAAACAGCAAAGAGATTA
Organism: Labrus mixtus; assembly: GCF_963584025.1. Lineage (NCBI taxonomy): Eukaryota > Metazoa > Chordata > Actinopteri > Labriformes > Labridae > Labrus > Labrus mixtus. The sequence continues at coordinate 23,031,581 of NC_083627.1, forward strand.
CAGCAGGATGTCCCCATTCATCCCTTTCTAATCCACCTTTCATCCATCCCTTTCCTCCCTCCATTTTTTTTCTCCCTGCTCCCCCCCACAACTGTCTATCCCTTCAAAGGGCGGCTCTAATGTCTAATATTACACATGCCAGCATGACTGCTAGAGCATTGATTATCTCTGAGAGAGACAGAGGGAGAAAATACGACAATCATGCCATGCAGCAATCCTGGGAAAAGAGGGCCAAAAGGAGGAAGAAGAGAGGGAGAGGACAAAGGGTTATAGTATGTGATTTCACTCTAACATGTAAAATGAATTAGAATGGGACAAAGGTTGGGGATGAATGGGATGGGTGACGTATACCTCCACACATGCACATGGACCCTGTCAATCAAAGAAGAAGCGGTGACTTCGACCTCTCCTCCACATCAAATACCATTCCAGTGACGGCCGTCTCCATAGGAACCGTTCTCCACAGAGTCGTATCACGATATGTTACGGGTACGACAACAAGCATCCACCCTTCTGAGGTGTCACTGAGCTCATGGAGTGCTGACCCTCACTTACTTTGTGAGTGTATGGAAACCAGCAACAGAATTTCTCCCTCACACTCGGTCAATGATAATCACAAACCTCCTTAAACTCATTTACTGTCACAGCCAAAGCCATCAGCAAAGTGCACAGTGAAAGAAAAACGATGACTAAGCAAAATTAGTGTTTGTGTGTGTAGAGCTGACAACAGCTGATTTATTAACCCCCGCACAGCGACTCGTTTGTGCATACAGCACTTAAAGATAGTTGAAGAAAAATTCCTTAAACGCCAATTAGGCAGGACTGATTGTTGGGAAAGCGGCCTCCCATGCATGTTTGATTTATGGAATAAGCTGTTAGCTCAGTGTATCAGCATCTCTCTTTTTCTTGTTATTAAATATTGATGGATGGAGTCCGATATTAACAAGTTACGAGCAGCAGTTTAGAGCAGCAGAGGAGACAAATCAACAGATACAAACAGTGTTTAGACTACTTAGGAGCATTGTTTTGAATCGCTCATTTGTTATTCCTCGCATGATTTAGTAATGATTTGTAATTTGTTTAAGCTCCAGTGTGAGTCTAGCTCTTCTTGTTTCTACAGTTTAAGTCGCCTCTAGCTAGACGTCTGCAGTTGCATCAGAACAAGTAGATGGAATGACACACTGAGAAACTGAGCACCTCAACGTGAGAGCTTGTTAAATGACGTGTGTGTCTGTGGTCACATACTGGACACTCGGTCCCTTTTATAAACAATGTCTTGGTCGTCCACAGGGGAGCCTCTGGCTGTGATGAGTGCTGCTAGGTGTGTGTGCTTCGGTTTCAGACGCCTCTGCTCTACCTCTGTAACCGGATACCTGGAGAAGGCTGGCGAGTGGAACCTGAGCTGATAGTCTCTGTGTTGATTTGTGCCAATGTGTCAGCATGTGACTTTTAATAGCCCTAGTAACACACACTTAATACAGTGAAGTTCCTTGGATACCAACCACCACAAAGGATGCCATAAAATACATAACGAATAACAAAATAGTTGTTTATATCATTTGTATCATTTTCCAAAATGCAAAACATACCACAAGAAAGCAAATGAGAAGACGAAACCAAGAGCCATTATGGTACGTCAGCTTTATAATTCTTTGCGTTTGGACTAACTTAGAGTTACCAAATGATACAACAAACAGACAACTGACTTACAGAAATGATTCATGGTTAAATAACTGTGTAATTTTAATATGTCTCAGTAATCACGTCCCTACCACAACAAGGAATCCTCAAGATTTATAAGAAATGCAAATGTTTGCTGGAAGTTCTTAGTCTCTGAGTAAACATGGCTTTGAGTTTGTCTGCAGTGTCACTCAAGTTTGATAGATGTTAGCATGCAGGCTTGCTTTTGAGTCAGACGTCATGCCCCCCCTCCTGTGGTAAAGGTTATTGTGCGAGGAGCAGAGCACTGATCCAGAGTCTGTACCTTAGGGGCTGTATTAATTGGCTCCAGATGGCCCACATGGTGCTGATAAAAGCCTACCTCTCTGCAGCTGGCTCTGTCAGTGTGTGCACTCTGTGTGTGTGTGTGTGTGTGTGTGCATGCTTGTGTTTGCTTTAGTCCACCTTGTCCCATATCCAAGCGACATAGATGGAATGTTTGCGTGCATAAGAGGGTAAAGCATATCAATGTTTATACACAGGGAATGTTTGTGTTTCCCGACATTTGTTCAGATCAAATCCATCAGCTGATAAATGAGTGACAAGAACTGTGTGTATGCACAGTGATCACACTGTTATTGACACCATGTGTATGTGCTAATACGAGCATTTAAGCATGTGTACCATCACACAAAGCTGCAAGAATGCTCATGTATACTTACATTTTCTTGAGGAACATTTAACAGGGATTTAATTCACTGTCTATGTTGTTTGCATGATTTAGGAGCTTTTAGAATTTGTATAAAATGACCAAAAATGAATCATCCTTTTTGGCCTGTACTGAGAAACTACCAGGGTTAAAAGTTCATCATGTTAACCTGAGTTTGCACAACCTTTTTTTTCTGCCACTTTCCCAACACAAACCATGAAACGGATGATGTGTGGTCGATGTAAACACCCGTAACTAAACACTAACTCAAAGTGTTTATTGCTTTTCTGTCTCCATACATTTAGAAGAAGGACAGCACCGCTTTGACCTCGCTCACTGACCTTACGACCTTCACATATGCAAACAGCCCCTGCAAAGACCCCCAAGTCACACACACACTGAGCATGTGCACAGCAAACAGAAATAAACAGCGTCATCAGTCAATGAGCCGGCAGCCCGGCAGCCGAGGGCTGCTGAGCGGACAAATATACCCCACAGAAGTCCGACGATTACTCACCATGCAGGACTGAAATGTACACGTATAGAAGCCAAGTGGAACAGGCCTTAATAACCATGAGAGGAATGTATATACTGCAGTGTTTCTGTATACTTTTCAGCTTGTGGTTTTAAGGCTCAACTGCTGTGTGTTGACAACAAGACAAATGTGAGTGTGAGTCAGAGGTGATAGTGTGCATGCACGTGTGCCTGTTCTAATCCAGCTGTGGCAGCTATATGCTTCACAATAAGCCTGATATTCATTTGAGATTAAAGATAAAGCAAGGATCTGCGCTCATATTTAAATATAACCTTGGCTTTTAACCCCCCCCCCCTCCCTGCTTCTTTTTAGAAAGACACAATGAGAGGGGAGATGGCCTGATAAGCAGATGTGAAGAGAAAAAACATCTTGACAAAAGATCTGTATCTCTGAATATATAAATTCTATATTAGGTCATATGGAAGACAGCCATTGTCCTTTTTTTACACTTAAAAAATTTGAATGCACAAAAAAATGGCCACTTAAATGACTAGAAAACACCAATACAGCTCCATCTATGTGTGAACAAAGGTTCTGGACTTTGGGTGGCAGTAAAAAAAAAAAAAAAAAAAGACAGAAGGACAGAAAGAAAAGATAGAAACACGAGACTCAAATGCATCCTTTGTTAGCAGTCAAGGTCCACCGCTGAGGGACTCTTGCCCCCACCCCTTCACCACACACACTGACCTCTCACACCATGACCTCTGACCTTGCACTCCTCCTTAAATCACCGCAGAGAGTGGCTGACCACAGCCAGGTTAGGTTAATAAACACCAAAGCCATTTCTCAGTGGTCTTTGCAATCAGTCTAATTAAGCCTGAGTCCTGTATGCAGACCTTCAGAGACCTTGAGTTGGATTCAAGGCTGCACAGGAAAAAAAAAAGCAAAAGATCAAGGAGACGAGGAGTTCAGCGTTGTAAGGCTCTTAATGTTATAAGGTGGTTTCTTACATGAAAAGCTGCTCTTTTTTTTCCTGTTGGGTTAGGGTTAGGGTTAGGGAAAGTTTGTATTTCTCTTGTTGGAAATATTCCCTGTGTAAACTGTCATAGCCTGTGTTATTCAGCTAAGAGGACAAAAAACTTCAAAAGAAATTGATGTACGCTCAAGCATAATGACCAAGGGGTAAAATTCACACACACAAACACACACACACACAGATTGCTCCTAACTGATCTCTCACCAGTCCTTTTCCCATTTGCTGAAGATCCCCAGCTTGAGAAGACAAGGCCAACCTTTGCAGCGGGTCACTGCACTCTGCTGCACTGGAGCACCTCCAGCAACACTTATGAAACTTTTTTCTTTTTTTCCTTTTCACACATACTTTTCAACCTCTGACTGAGCTAAGGCTTTAATAGCACAGCAAGGTGTCATTATTTCACTCACAGGTTATGCTTCTAGTTGAGAGGTGTCAGATGTTTTAGGAAATTGCTACAGGCGCTAATATACTTTGACTTTTTTTTTTTTTTTTTTTTTAACAGCTCAGCCCACACCAGTTTTTTTTTTTCAGTTAAAAAAGCCAGGCCAATTACAAGGCTCTTCTTGGTGGAGTTATAGGTGGCTGCCCCAGAGTCAAGTAAGTCCTCTTAAGATTTTGATGCCGAGCTACAAGAAGCACTATGCAAACCGGTTGTAACTTAGTTAATCTGTGCAACAATCACAGATCTATCTCTTGTATTTGACAGTGATTATGGCGACGGGTTTTTGCATTCTGAGTGATATTGTGCACCGTGGTGGATGGTTAATACTACTTCGCTCTGCCATTTATGCAGAGCTTTCATAAAGCTGCAGCGACAATGGGAGGAGGGTTCAGAGGAGATTTGGAGAGACTGACATGATGACACAGCAGGGTGAGTCATTGACAGAGTGATGGGGGGGGGGCTGTAAAGAAAGAGAGGCTGTGAACTCTTCTTGAATCAGCTCATACAGTATTTTGAGATGTTTTAAAGTTTATCTGGGCTTACAAAGCCTACGTTTAACTGCAAAAGCCACAGCCCCCACCCCCCAAAAAAAATAAGAGCACAGTTGCTGATCTGTCCATCTTTCTTAATGATCACTCTTCTCCTTTATGTTTCAGTGTGATCGTACTCCAATATGTATAAATACAACTCTAAGTGTTAGTGTTAGCGCTAATGTTGGTGAGTGATATTTTAGGTTTTAGAGCTGTTTTATATGTTTTAGTCGAGACCTGCCAAGAGGGACTACTGTAGAAAATTAGCTCCAAGCAAACTCAGCTACAATGCATCAAATGGAAACATTTCAGTTCATTATTAAATATTGTACCTAATAAAATAACTAAAAATGAAATTCATGAAAAATTTTCCCTCACGACACCCTCCAAAGTAAATCAATACACACCTTTTATAACACGCACAAATTGGCGGTGTGTGCGTGCAGGCCTGCGTGCACATGCATGTAATCCCTCATAAATGGAAATGGTGATTATGCATTACTGACAAGAGTCATTGGTTACGCTAGACAAGACGAGCCTGTCTGTGTGTGTGTGTGTATGTGTGTGTACACTTGGCATTCATTAAGTCGAAACAAAACAAGCGGCAGCAGCTGAGTGTGTGTGTGTTTGTGTGTGTCTTGGCCACTACAACAGAGAAAAGAGATTCAAAGAGAGCCAAAAGTGGGGTTCAGTGAAGAGAGAGAGAGAGAGTGAGAGAGAGAGAGACAGAGAGTGAAAGAGAGAGAGACAGAGAGACTGAAAGACTGAAAGAGAGAGAAAGAAAGAGAGAGAGCGAAAAGGGAAGGGAGAGAGGAAGAGAGGCAGGAGAGGGAGAAATTAAGTTAAGAAGTGTGTATAAGAGGGACACTCAGCTTCAGATCTACACACACACTTGTAAGGGGCTTAACAAGTATGTTTTTTTTAAAACTTCATACTACAGTTGTCTCGATACCTGAATTTTAAATGTCCATACAATATCTGTAAAAAAAAGATTTGAATACCTGTTTTGATACCACGGCAACAGGAATAGAAAATACTACGACAACGTTTCGGTACAGAAACTGTAACCTCTTCTGCTCTGTGTGTATGTTGGAGACATAAAACTCTCATCTTTATGAGACACCAAGAGCACTTGAGAAACGACAGTAATGAAAAAAAGTACCAACAAATGTTGAGAAGTCTCAAAATTGGACAACGTAACGCCACATAGGGTGATATATAGCCGAGTGGTCAGGTCAACTGAAATGAGATGTATCATGATTTTTTCTTTTTAAGATTCATATCTGTTTGATTTTTCAGTTTCTAATGTTAAACACATCTTAAAAGCAGATCTTCATACCTACACGCTCCACAGTACACTCAAGCAAGCCAAATTCATGATGAATAGAACCACACTGGACTCATTCTTTAGAGATTAGTGATGCAGAGTTTAAATACCAATGAACGATGTACTCCTTTTATTTATTGCTCTGCAAGAATTACAAGATGTTGACTGAATGAAACTAATGGTGGCTTCATGGAGAAGATGTTATTATAACAGCAGAATGCTTAATGAGTGAAATAAATACTTCCATGAGGGGAAATCCTGAAAGCATTCACTTCAACTGCAGAACAAGTTCTACATGCAGAGGGTTAAGTTATACATCTACTTCATGGTAACGACCATTTAAAAGTCTGTTTTGTAACCTGACACTGGTCTTCAAGCTAAAGGAGGGTGAGAAAGAGACGTGTGGGAATAGAACTAGGTCAGTAAACCATGGCAGTGAAGATGAAACAGCGCTAGGTTGTAGCTGTAAGTTTGTGTGTGTGTGTGTGTGTGTGTGTGTTCCAGTTTTGGCAGGGGGAGCCCCGTTTGCAGAATATTGGTCTTGCATGGTAGGAGCGGGCTACAATGAGCTGGCATGTTTGAGGGGATGTGCTGCCAGTCTAGCCACCAATCTCAGGAGCATGGGAAGGCAAACACAGAGCTGATCTCAAAGACTTCTAAAGGGAGCCGCTTCCTGCCAAAAAAAATCACTCGCACCTGTCCTTCTGTTTCTGCTTTTCCTTCCTCTCTTTATCATCTGCTGCTCCTCCCAGTCTCTCCCTCTCTCTTGTCTGCGCTCTTTCCCTTCATCCTCTCCACGTTGGGAAACTTTTTCTTGGCTTTAAAAAAAACAAAACAACAACTATTGGCCGCCGCTGCTCCTCCCTTTCTGTTTAGGCCGGTGCCAGGTGTAAAAAGCAACCTGGCATGGGCGCAGTTAGTCCTGTTTAGGAGCGGTGTGGGGCAGCCATGCCAGGGCACAGAGTCATCCCTCACACATAAAACACACACACACACACACACACACACTTAAAGATACACACAAAATAAGCTTTTTAAGAGGGCATGAGGCATTGCCAAGCACTGGCTAGGCTTGTGTTTCATTAGCATCAGATAGAGAGCCTTTCTTCATTCAGTCCTGCTGTGTGTGTGTGTGTGTGTGTGTGCGCGCGCGTGTTGGATAATGAAATCCACGGATAACACTGGCCTCTGACTGAACTCTATGTACCACAAGGCACTATAGGCCGTCAGAGAAAAAGAGAATAGACGTGTGTGAGGGTGTCCTTGTAAAATATTTCTACACTTCTCTGCAGTTTGTAAAGAGAAGAGTGTTTATGCTTTACGATTATGGAAGGCACAGGGTCACTTGGTTTCCATTCAACATTTTCTTTGTGTATCAGTCAAGGCGGTGTAAAAATCCAACCTCATTTATCCTGCATGAGATCACCTGTTACGCTTTCTCCTTCCTTCGACCTCATAAATTCCAGTCTAGAAAACTTTCAAACATCTCCCGCAGAACTTTTCAATCTTATCGGTTGCCTCCAAAAGCCGGCTCTCATGTTTCTAAGTCAGGTACATGAAAGCTCATAGAGAGGCCGAGCTCAGATTTTTTTTTGTTTTTTTTGGGGAGGTTACAGTATCAGATGACTGCTAGCAGGACTCAGGCAGGTGCTCGCTGCGCTGTGAATGGAGCCTGTATGAGCCGCTCATTACAGAAGGACATCTGCTGCCGTCCAGCCCCCACTGACTCCGCCCCCTAAGCTTTACACTGATGCCCTGTGAGTGTGTGTGAGAGAGCAGCGGCGGAACCACACACACACACACACACACACACACACACACACACACACACACACACACACACACACACACACACACACACACACACACACACACACACACACACACACACACACACACACACACACACACACACACACACACACACACACACACACACACACACACACACACACACACACACACACACACACACACACACACACACACACACACACACACACACACACACACACACACACACACACACACACACACACACACACACACACACACACACACACACACACACACACACACACACACACACACACACACACACACACACACACACACACACACACACACACACACACAGTATTTTTAATATGTGTGGATGTCTAGAAAAAAAACATCCACACACACCACTTTATTCTGGTGTACACTCTTGAATGAAGAAAACCTATTTTACAGCTTGTGGTTTAAAGACCTGCTTCAAAGATTCAGTATTTTTCAGCAACATTTTTCTAAGCGGAAGCAAAAAAAATGTAAACGGATCTTTTGGAAATAACTTTTTAAAAAATCCATTCCAATTTTCCTGTGAAATAAATGTTTTCTTTAAAATAAAAAATAATGCTGGCCTGATATAATCGCTTATAACACTCTGTAACAACTTCCATTTTGAAATGATCTGTTTGGAAAGGCATGGCAACAATCCTTAAATTAGCTCATTATAAATGACATTTGTCTGGGAGATGATGTGTGCTAATTAAAAAGGAGCCCATCGCCCTGTACAGGGTGGCACTATTTAGTCTACTTGTTGTCTGTCATCTTCCGCTGCAGAAACTAATGGGTGAACTTGCTCCTGTCCAGAGGAGCGAAGAGAAAAGAAACGACAAAGAGAGTGTGTGCACGAAGTTCATAAATCAATGCAGGCACAAAGTAGCCCTGAAACATTATGAATTGATTTGGCTGGGGATGTTAGAGAGAGGAGGCAGAGAGAATTTATTACACAATAGAGAGAGAAGTAAGGGGGGGGAAGAGGAAGATAAAGCGTGTGTGTAAGGAAAAATTAAAAGCAGCTGGTATAATGTTGGCAGGTTTTTAACTCTACCGCTCAGGAGATTGAGCTGAGCTGAGCTGCACTTACAGCTTTGAATAAGTGCAGAGAGTTTCAAACTGTCACACTCACAGTATCATTAGCAGCAGCAGCCTTTGACGTTAAAAACACACACAGACACCGGGCTCATGTTCCTACAACAATGCAAGACTCATGACTCTTTAAATCAGGATTAGTAACCGTACACACACACACACAGTCTCACCTCTTCTTTGCAGGACCGTCTTCGCCGTACTTGCTGCCCCCGTCCAGGCCCTGAGAGTGCAAGGACCCATCTTGTTTGTGGCCGCTTTTGGACCCCGAGCCGTTCAGCTGCCCGTTGGCTAAAGAACCTGAGGAGAGAATCAGAGACAGTGTCACCAGGAAATATTTGACCACTGCTTTCCACCTTCAGAAATCTGTCAAGGTCCTTTGTGGATGTTTTATGATCCAGGCCGCTTAAAGCTCCTGTGAGGAAGTTTTCAGTCGTTTTTGGCGACCCCTAAAGACAAAGCAGTATTTGCTGGTATTGTCCTTCACATTTTTATTTAGTTTATTTATTTTTTTCACCAAAAATCTCATTCTGCTTTCTTTCCCTGTCAAATCTCTCGTTGTGAGTATTTCCAGTGGATTGATGTTTTGGCAGGAAGCAGGTAATCACAGGTAAAAACAGCAGTTCTAAGCCATAAAAGTAACTTTATAGAATGAATCAATCCTCTCGCTGACAGTCCTGTTTACCTTTTCAGGTCATAAAGAGACATTAATATTCATTTCAGACTTTTTCATTCCCATGAAAAAAAACTCCTTAGAGGATTAATATTAGACTGAAATAGAGAGTACTCAGGGAACCAACAATGTTTTTACTCTGACAGTTCTAATAAAGGCTTCTGGTTTTGATTGGAAACAGCGCAGAGGGCTGAGACAGAGTGGACACTTTTCTTTTGATATGATTATGGGAGGTCTGCTTCATCTGACAGTGTGGAGTGGATACAGGACAAGAGAAACGGAGGAAAGACACAAAGGAAGGAGCAGATATGACAGAGAAAGCTCATTCTTCAAACATCTTTACTGTAAATACACTGCACCAATGAGCAGTCAAATGTCTGCAGACATATCTGTTTGTTTACTAAAAAGGTTGCAGCATCATTGACGCTGGGAAAAGAGAGTGTTAATCATTCATCTTTCGGTCCACTTTTTTTTTTTCTTTTCTTTTTTTTTTTTTTTTTAATGGTCATGTACGTGATGCATGCCCCTTGACAAAAGCATAGAAAGAAAGAAAAAGTAACGAGCCTGAGAGACGTGAGCAGATTTTTCTCTGGACTTGACATTCTCGGTGAGCCCGATTGACAGAGGCACCTAATTAAATATTTAGCAAGCAAGTCAGACAAACAAAATAAAGCCCTCAGACAGATTCTTAAATCAAAAGAAACAACAGGCACAGAGACTTCAAATTAGGTCAAACAGAGAGAGAGTGGAAGTCAATGGTAATTAAGGAAGACAACCACATTAAATAGATATCACAGGGCTCCATTTGCTCATGGGCAGTTCTTGTGATTCTTGGAAACGTGTCACACGGGCTTGTGTGAATGAGAGAGCTTGTTGGGAAAACAACTAGGGGAGTCGAGAGCTTTTGGGAGTTATTAAAAAAAGAAGAAGAAGAAGAAGAAGAAGAAGCTGCCAAGAGAGACTGTAAGTAAGTTGAGCGTGATGGGGAAAGTCAAATGTTTTTAAAACTGCACTGCTCCGCCTGCCTAAATAAAGCCGAAAGCAGACCAGTGAGCGAGCATTGCAGCAATCAAAACTTTTGACACTGGCAATAATTAATTACTTTTGACCCGTTTTGACATGTATTCATGCCTGGCTGGACTCTGGTTTTGGCAGGTTGTTCAATTATTCACCATCATTTTGCAAAAACAAACGATGACTCACTGAACGCTCAAACTCCCCGCGGTTTGTTTAACTGAAAGAAAAGCTGTCAGAAAAGCCTTTCATTCACCTTTCCACTTGGCATGTCACTGAGGTTTTTCCTGAGATTACCGCCTCTCACTGCACACCCAGTGAAATTCCATTTGACTGACTTCAGAGGGATGTGTCACTCACCCGGCTCTTCAAATGTCCTAATAGTGGGTGTCAAAAAAGGAAATAAATTAAGATAATAAAGACAAGGGGGCCACGGTTAAGGATGAGTGGCAACTTGACTGATATCCTGTTAGTGAGGAGGACGCTACTGTTGGAACAAGCCCGGGCGTTTGTGTCCTCTCATAATGATGGGACGGACAGGGGAAGTAGTGCTCCTACACTACAAATGACAGTGTAGGAGCTGGTAAGAGCAGCTTTCAAACATGTGATTTAATGAGATTTATAAATGTGCTCAAGGCCGAATGAGCCCACACACACACTTGAGTCAAAATATTTCCTTATTGCGTATACACAAGCTGTTGGTTTCCCCTCACACACGCAGGGCAGGTCAGTACCTGAGAGCGGAGGCACAGTCATCACACACACATCGTTGCGGTCAGAGAGTTAACAAGCGCCGGCGCGGTGAGTAAGGCATCAGCACTGCTCGCAACGCTTTATGTTGGTGTTAAGAGAGCCACTAAGTCTATATGCAAAATGAATCACTGCATTGCAATGTCACTGTTTGCATGAAGGACTCGCATCCAAGTGCCTGTAATCAATCGAGAGGTTTACTTAAAAAGTCCTTTGAAGTTTCCGCTTTCAGGCTAAAAGGTACAATTTAGTTTTTTGGGAAAAATTGTGAAGCAGCAGAAAATTCAATTTATCTGAAAATATGAGATAGATAAAGAGAGAGAGAGAGAGAGAGAGAGAGAGAGAGAGAGAGAGAGAGAGCCTTTTAATATGATGTTATTGTGATACTTTAGTCTTACTGCTAATTTAATTTTCATTATGATATATTTATTTTTATTACTTTTTTGAAATTGCTAATTAAATCCCCAGAGGAAATTTCCATCAACAACTGCTTGATCTAATAAGATCGTCTTTAATTTAGTTCATATGATTCCAAAACGTCTTGTGCACCTGGCCAACTGGATGTGAATTTAAATCTGCACAGTCCAGCTGGCTAAGTGCTAATGTGTGTGTGTGTGGGCAAAAGGTTATGCATCCTCTTTAGCAGCTGAGAGTTCATTATTGGTTAAGTGAAGTTAAGAGAACGATGATGTCTCCATTCTGTTTAGAAGTCCCAATCTTTGCAGAAAAAAGCAGCCGTTTTTTTGTGTTCTTGCAGCAAAATATGTTTTTGCACCGTTACTGGTATCATTTTTAAAATAAAGATTAATATGTGGCTTCTATGCAACAACACAATGTCGGGCATGCTAAATATGTTGTGGTAGAATATTGCAGTGATTTTCCACCACACGGTGTTGGAGGTGCTTAATGTGTGACCAAGGACACACTGATTATGAATAATAATTGATGGAGGCACTACAAAGAGGGGAAAACGGTGCAAACTGTTGTATGAGGAATTTTTGGACAATATGTCTGGCCTGTGAAACCAAATAGCTCATTAACTTTAATTGTGCTCAGAAAATGACTGACACATGATGTCCCAATAGAACACAAATAAACAGACACAGGCCCATTTTATTGTCCGCCCCTCCTCCTCTCCACTCCCCTCTCTCCCTCCCTCAGTCTATCCCTCTATTCCTCCGAAGAGTTGTTTGACATATGCTGGTTGCACATGAATGCCCATCTGAGGGGCAGAGCAAGGAATCATGGGATGGCAAAGGGGCTGGAGAGGGGTAAGACAGAGCGGTGAAAAATGCCAGAGCCTAAATCCAAGCTCCTGGCTGCTGTGGCAGAGGTTGAGCCTGGAATGAGATGGGGGGGCTGCTGCAGAGGGGAATGAAACAAGTATACCTTCCCACTAGCTGCTCCTTTGGGGTGGGAGTTTCTAATCAGATTTATGCATGCTTAACTAAGCCCATCGCCTCGCTCTGTTCACCTCCCAAGTCTCTGGAGAGTAGCAGGGAGCGAGCAGAGGTACGTTGCGTAACATGGCGTATCACAGGGCTGAGAGGAGCCTATTAGTAGGAGCTGCCATAATAAGTATAGCAGAGTAGTCATGCCATAAGAATCATTGTCGGGGCAGAGCGAGCACTTTTAAGGTTCTTGATTAGGAGACTAAAAAAACAGGGGCTTAATGTAGAAATGAGTGTGATGTCATAGCTAATGAACAGAGAACGGTATGAGGGTTGTAATTCAGCTTTGATTAAATGTTTTTGTGAGGAGATAAATTAAAGCAATTTGTATTTTGATATCCGCCTCACGAGTCAAAGATTCTGTGAAAACTGTAGTTGAAATTCAAACATTTGTAAAATAAGAGCACTACTATTCTATTCCATGCCCTTTGTTCAAGTAATCCTCTGAGCCTGTGTACGATTTAAAACACAGGATGATATAAAAAGAAACAATGTGTTTAGTCTTATTTTAGGGGAAACTCCCCTAAGTATCCATTCCCAGACATTCTTTGGCGTAAAAGCAGATACTAAAAATTGACTGCTTTGGATTTCAAATTGCCCCAAAATCTGTTGTTCCTCCTTCCAGAATTGGATCAAACATCCCTGCACAACACTTTACCACAAGCCAGAACAAAGGCAGACAACACTGTGCGGTTCAAGGCATCAAAAAGGGGAGGGATGGTTTTATTTCCCGGCCTTGAAAGGAGACAGAATAGATGTTAACGCTTTAATCACTTTAATCAGCTTTATCCCTCTTTCTGCTACTTCTCTTATTTGTCTGCTTTTTCTCCCGCCTTCTTTCCTTCTCTGGTGGTTTTCCAAGGAGAAAAATCAAGGGGCCCACACAGTGGTTTTTTGCTGCCACGGCTGCCACTCGGGCCATGCAAGGGGCTGGCAGCATGGGAAATACAGAGAGACAGAGGAGTGACAGCCCGAGCGAGCACTGACGGAAAAGGGGACGACATGCATTAAAAAAAAAACCGGGGTAGAAAAAAAACGGAGAAGGGGACTCCCTCTTTGCCCCCTTCTCCGTTTTTTTTTTTTTTTTGGCCAGCAGCCAGCTCCTCCATCAATAGCTCTCTCGGGGAAATGGAGAGGGAGGAAAAAGGAGAGGGAGACAGCGAGGTAAAAGGGGTGCAGCTCGAATGATTGGGAGAAGAGGAAAAGAGAGGAGAGGTGGAGACGGAGGAGGAATGGGAGAAAAAGAGGGAGGATGTAGGTGACAGATAGTGTAGATAGTTAAGACAGACGGGGCAGAGGACAGGAAGGACAAAGCAGAAAAGAGGGAGGTGGTGAGGGGGGGGGGAGACAGAGACGGATGGAGGTAACAGGAGGGAGGTAGAGGGCGGTGTGGAGATACATAATCCAGGAGATGGAGCAGCAGGAGTGGAGAGAGGAGACAGGAGCTTGCGGAGAAGGCAGTAACCAGAGTCCTATTGATGTGTAATGAATCCCTGCATCCGGAGAGAGAGAGAGAGCGAGAGAGCGAGAGAGAGAGAGAGAGACGAGCGGAAAGGACAGACGGACAGGATGGAGGGAGAGATAGGGATGAGAAACGGAGAGGAAGAGGAGGATTGAGGCTGGAGGAGGAGGAGGATGGAGCGGAAGCCAGGACGCAGAAGGGCATAATGTCATTTTGTTAAATAATGCAGGCAAGGAGAGCGGGAGAAGCAGGAAGTGTGATGGGACACAGAGATGGACGGCTGCCAACAGCGAGAGGTAAAGTGGTTAGAGAGATGGCATAATTGCTGGCTACTGGCAGGGAGAAGTCTGGGTAGGTGGGGAGATAGACACACACACACACACAGACTCCCATGCAGCTGACTGACAGACGGCCACACCCCCTTTATAACAGATAGCCACTGCTGCCACACAGTGACGGAGTGAGGAGGAGGAGAGAGAGTCTGGGTTGGATGGAGGTTTATAAATAAAGAAAAGAGGTGGACACAGGCACCAATGGGAGGGAGTTACAAGCTGCGTTAAAGACGTGTAGAGCCAGGTTACCTCCTTTAGTCAGGTGACACCTATTTCCTAAAGTGGTGGGTGCTAATTTCAGTTAATACTCAAGCAAAGTGCTCGTTGTTTTTCTTTAAACATACCAGATCCTGAGAGTATTACCGAACAACTGTTTTTATTTCTGATATTAAATTACAGAACTCTTTATATTATTTAGCCTAAATTGTTTGTTTTTTTTCTTTAAGAAATTTGGGGCACCACCTACCTAACCCTAAACCTTTATTTGCATTAATGTCTTACTTGGTATTGGTTTGGAACAATAAGCATAAATCACAAAATGATAATATTTATTATCAATCTCATACCCTGAGTCGTGAAGTTCTCTGTCAGAGATCTGGATCCCTTTAAGGTTGATGGACAACGACTTGGTGACAAATGAGTGAATAACATGTGAATAAATGAAGCAGGAAGTGTTATAATAATAACATTAGCAAGCGATGAATGGATGAAATGTTGACACACAATAGACTAAAGTTTGATTACTGAATTGTAAGGATGATATTGCGAAAACATTCATTTATAAAGTAATGGGATTATGTGTGGGCATAAGCTAAAATACTAATGGAATAAAAACAGTTTTAAATGATCAGGAGATAAGAGAGAATCTGACATTTTGCTCATAAAAGTTTTTTCTAGCAAGAAATGGCGCAAATTCTTTGATGATTCATTCTTCAGGTTTTTTAGTTATCTTCAGGAAGAGTTTTAACACTTTTTTTTTGACCAAAGGAATTATCCAAGTAGTTGAGGAAATGATCAGCCAACAGCCAAAATGTCAAATTGTAGACTTTGCTGGACCAAAAGAACTAATCTAAAATATAAAGTTTATAACAAGCGACTGAGAAACATAAAACAATATGAAGCAAATGAATGAGATTTTTGAAAAAGAAAGTATATGATAACTTTTATTTCCATTTATTAATTATCTTAAAGTCAAATTATCCATCAACACACGTATAGGAAAAGGATGTGACAGTTCTCTCTATTCAATCATCTTGTTAAACTCTATCCAATGATCATGTGTTTGCATGGCCTGGCTCTCAGAAATGGTTAGTAGTTTCACAATAAAGCCCTCATGATTCTGAACTGTGGCACATGCCTGGCTCCATTAAAGCCCAGACTCACAAACCGTCAGTCCTCTAAACCAGCGTGAGTGGACCATTCAGGAAGTAGCACACGCTGGGTGCGATCCTCCAAAATGGCTGACAGTTTCACCACAACATCTATGCAAAAAACGGGGAAACCGTGCCCGCTCTTACAGCCTCCAAAAGCCTTACTAACCCATGGTGCTCTAAAACAGCAGGGCCCGTCTATTCAGCCCGGCTCCCTTTTGTGTGAGTGCAGGCTGCTGTGGTTACCCCCGGCACGACAGGCCGCCAACGCTTTCTAATGACTCATTTTTATTCAGGCGATAAGGTCAGCTTCCCGCGGCGGCTTAAAAGGCCCTGAGGAGCTGTGGAGTGGCAGCTATGAGATGCCAGACAGACAAACAGAGATACACTAGGTACAGGGAAGGGGGGGGGGGGTCTTCTGCACAGGCATAGAGAGAAGAAATGAAAGTGTGGAGACAGATATAATAAAGAAAAACATGAGAAAAATAAGGAAGTGAAAAAGCACAGTATGAAAGATAAGCTTCTTCTCAAAAAGAGACTTCTCTCCCGTCTCTCTCTCTTTTTGCAGAGCTCGATGGTTGCACGGCTTCCCCTTCTTTCAGTGTCTGGGTTGTGTTAATGTCAGCTGAGAATAGCTTCTGAGGCATGTGTGAAGTTCAAATCTCCGCTGTCGGCAGGCTGAGGGTTTTTTTTTTGTGTGTGTGGAAGCACCGGTGTCAAACAAAGACAAGGTGGCAGTCTGGTTCAACACTCACTCTTCATCACGCCCCCCCCCCTCCCTCCCTCCCTCCCTCCCCTCTGTGCTCTCACTCTTCTTCTGTTGTTTCAGGTTTACACAATACAACAGAGAAATCCCTCAAGTGTTACGGTAGCGGGCTTCCACCTGGAATTGGATTTGACTTAACAACTTCAGGTATTAATTCATGTCGGGGCTTCTATGAGTCCATGTTTTTAATGAGAGCCGACACAAGGGGAATGTGTAAATGTCCAAGCTGGGAAAGATTAAAAACACTTCCAACACGCTGGGGTTCTTCGGTTTGATGCTTGATCAACAAAAAGGGGGAAAAACTTTGGGTTCAATGGTTCCTTTGAGGATGTGACACTGAACCAGCAGATTGAAAGACTGAAACTCGCTGCCCACTGACCCACAACAAAAGGCAAATGTGAGTCCTTGATCTTATGTTCTTCATTTGTTTGTGTCCATTTTAAGCTACATCAGATTGTGTATAAAAAAAAAAAACATGCTAAGTCTTTAAAGAGGACATATTATCCTCCTTTTCAAACAGTCTCCTGTGGTCTAAATGAAACATTTGTGCTGTGCTTTGGTCAAAATATATCATGAATCAAGCACCAGAGGAGGTTTGTGACCCTGTATAAACCAGCTCTCTCAGAACGCTCCGTTTTGGTGTGTGTGTCTCTTTAAATGTAATGAGCCCCCCCCCCTGAGTTTTCCCAGTAGACATCACTCCTCTGTAGTGAGAATAAAAATGGCGGACCTGTGCAAAAGCTTTGTTCTAGGCTGGAGGTGGAGTCCATGGGTGGAGATACCAGGGGAGGAAGGGGGATTTTTTTAACCAAAATCCCACTGTGACATCACAAGGGGAGCAAATTTGAAACGGAGCATTTTTCTCTGTGTTGTAAGACCACAAACAAAGGACTGGATGGGTTTATTTCACATTTTGTGGGTCAGTAGACACTCAGGATACCCAATATATGTTCAAAAACACTGAAAGTGAATTCTTCATAATATGTCCCCTTTACTAGGTAATAAAACTCGCCTACGATTAAAGGAATGTACAAAAAGACTGAGACAGTAATGTCATCCAAGCCAATCATTATTGGCATCTCTGATAATTACTCATGCTACAGCAGTAAAATCTTTTCTGGGCTTCTTTCATTTTGCCAACACGTTTAAAATGTAAATATGTCAAATGTTTTAATTTCAACATATTCTTTATGTAAGGCTTGTATTTCTTGATACTTTATGATACAATGAAACTGAAATGAGGTCAGTTTTCTTTAATTCACCAAAATGACCAGGACATCACACCTCACACATCATAGCTAAGTGGAAAGCTTTAATTCAAAGTAAACACTGTGGGAAAGGTATGTTGTTGCATTTAATATTTGAACTCACCATTGGAGTTTGTGGTTCCGTCTCCATCCAGCTGCCGTTTCTGTGCACTCCTAAACTCCTTTAGTGAGAGATAAAGCACCTTTCGCATAACCCGCTCCTCCGACCACGGGATTCCATCACTGTCATCCTGTGGAAACATCCAGAGAGAACGGGTTAGTACAACAAAGAAGGTGTGTGTTACTTTGATAAAGACAGATCGCAATTACTATATTGTCTTTGAAAAATCAAAGCTGGTGGACAGATACAAGCGACAAAGGTTGCAGGTGTGCAGGTTGAACCAGGTTGTGACTAAGCTTTCACCTTTGGTTTGGTTGCCAGACACCAGCAAGACCACAAAGTTTGGCTTAATGAACAGTTCTTTGAAGATACCAAACACAAAAGTTAAAACGCTAGTCAGTCCAGACTGTCCATTTCCAATTTTCAATGTCAATTAAGTGTCATAAAGTTTCTGTTTATCTTTCTTACACTTTAGATTCTTTACAAACAGCTCTGAAATGGGTCTTTAGACGAATATTGTAACCATAGCCACAGACATTTAGCATAACTAAGATCAGACAACACGAATCAAATACAAGTATGTAGCCAGCGTAAAAACAATGGAAAGTAATGACTAATGTAATAAAGAGAAACAGACAACAAAGTTTCTTAATATGGGAATCTCATGACATATTGTTCCTGTTCCAATTCCTTTCTACATTGTGGCATTAGCATGACATAGCATTAGCATGCAGTTAGATGCAGGGAAATGCATTAGCATTAGAATATACAGAGGACTGCATCACCACAATGCCATGATATGAAAGGGTCACGCTGATGAATGGGTAGGAAGTAAATGAGAACGGCATCATGGGACTATGAGTCCATGTGCTGTTAATCTCTGCTAGAGAGACTTTTAAACAGAAGATGTTATTGTCAAAGAGGTCACCAAGAGTTACACTCAATACTTTTTTCCACAATGGACAAGTTTTTCTCCAAGTCAGTTTCAACAGAACGTAGATCACATCAAAACCACGGTTTGTTCGAAGTGTCATATTAATCATATTTAGACTTTTAACAGCTTCATAGAAGAATATTCCACAGCAGCGAGCCTTGTTAAAAGCGTCTTTAGTTTGAGTCCAACTGCAATAACCATACTTCTCCCCCCGCTCTGCTACACTCAGTGCTCCAGCAGCTGTGTTTGATGTCGAACAACGCTAATGACTAAAGGAAATGAGATTAGGACATGAGCAACAACAAAGAGGTATTAATAAATAATGGAAACTGGAAATAGCTTTTCTCTAGTCAAGCCATGGGGCGAGTAGATTTCAGCTGTGAGGTTTGAGCAAAGAAGGGAAAAAAAACTCTCTGCCGTCTTTGTGCGAGGAAGCTAATGTATGCTAATTATTTGAATTAAAAAACATTTCTGATCCTGTTCGGCTTGTCTTCCTCCCGTCTGAGTCAAATGTAATGCGAGAGGCAGACGAGGAACCAGCACGGTGTGTGGGAGCGCTTTTCTTATTATCCAGTTGACTCAGATCACTCAGAGTTGGCTCAGCGAAAGCAGCTGGCGGGCATCGCAGTGACATCAGCGCAGTGTGTATTAAAAGTCTCCACCTAGCGAGAAAATAATTACTCAAAGATGTTTTAGCGCCGCTTTAATAACAAGATAACAGCCATATATATAGTGCTCCATTAGTGAGCTCTCAAAAAAAGGCAGAAAGTGTGTGTGTGTGTCGATGTGTGTGCATGTGTGTGTGTGTGTCTGTCTCAGCCTGTATTTCTGTCTGACTGGCTGTGGGAGGCTGCATAATGTTAGGATTAGACTAACTTTCCTTCTTTCACACAGTGAAATTAATGCTACGGCAATGACTGCTGCTCGTATATTTCTATCTTTTTAGATTTATTCATACTGAGATGTGAGGATATATTTACTTTGATTATGGGACATGATGAGAATGGAAATCACTTAAATACATCATAAAATTGAGTTGAAATGAGCTACAGAACCTCATGCTATTTTTTAAGGAAGCTGGTGTATTCGGTTACTAATGGTGTCTTGTCACCTTGTTTTCGACTGTGACACGACAATCAAATCAAATAATTAAATCAATCAATCAAAACCTTCTAATCAGCAGCGACAAATGACTAACTATAGCTGAATCGCTACAGGGTGTGTGAACATTTAAAAGTCCAGGGATTCAGGGTGATGATCTTACAGTGTGCTGGCGTTTCTGAAATGTTACAATACATGTTGCAGGTCATATTTTAACATGTTGTTGTTGTTTAGCCACTTTGCTGAGCTCCTCCGACATAAAGTTCAGAGATTTTTATCTCTTCCAACTCTCCTTCAACTGCAGTAATGGCTTTCTTTTGTGCCATTTTCGTCCCGTTTTCGTTTGTCACAGGCCAAGAGTCATATTGTTTTGCATCATCTAGTTGTGTCTTTCTGCTGCGTGCATGTTTGAGGTGTAAGGTCAGATGAACCTCTTGGTGTTATAGCCTAGTCTTCCCTTTAGGATTAATTAAAGGCCACAAGTGGGTGAGAAAGAGGAAGAAGAGGAAGAAAATAAATCCCTTCAAATCATTTGATTTGGTTCATTATCTTCCCTGTAGTAAAAAACAGAAATCATATGGCCTCATTCACTCACTCCATTCATGGCACGTCCCTTAATCATTTTTGACACTATTGACAAGACTGAAGACTTTGCTTGTTTATCATTCTTCTGTGGATTTTTTTTTGTCTCCTGAGCAGATAAAAATAAGTCTGTGCAGAGTATTGTTTTGATTTTCCAGGTCTTCTCGGGGGCCTTGGGGACGAGGCCTCAGCGGTAGTAAAAAGGAGAAGGGGGGGTGTGGATTAAAAACTGGGTGTCTTCACATGACGGAGCTGAAGTGTGACAGCCACATCTCCCTGCATACAGTGTGACACACGCACGCACGCACGCACGCACGCAGGCAGGCGTGTGTTCAGTGCACCACTGGTTTGCTGCATGTGACAGAGGTTGGTCGGGTGTGTTGTGTGTGTGTAGCGAGCAGTCCCTCATTACACTGTCACACATGAGTACACACACACGCAAGCAAGAAGCTATTGCAAGTATTAATTATGTCATTTTCTGCTGTACTTAATGTCAACTAATCCATTCTTGTGTGTGTAAAAGCCTGCCAGGTAAGCACAATTACCCCTCTCTCTCTCTCCTGGTGTCATGAGACCAAATGAAAAACGGGAAGTATTAAAAGTCATATAAATATTTACGGTATGCACACACACGCACACAAAACAGCACCGAAAGGAGGAAACGAATCTGCAACCCAAAAATTTACCTCAAAACTCATCTGCATTTCTTTGCTCTCACTTTCTCTCTGGTTTCTTCTCAGATTTTGGCAGCATGCCACACATATTTATTGCACTGTAAACATAACAAGGTTTCAGGAAAAAATAAAAACAAAAACAGGGTAAAAAAAGCTGACTGACTTAACAGCTGGGTGAGCTGCTCTATTTCAGCCATGCCCTGAAACCTGACATTTAGCTTTTCATTTCTTCAGACCATTGGCGGTTTTTCTCAACCTTCCCCCCTGCTGTTAACTGTTGATCTGACCTGAGAGGTAGCTGGACATCTTTTCCAGTCCAAGGCTCATACCTCATGTGTCTATGTGTGTGTGCTTTCCAGGGGGGAAAATAAAGCACTGTTGAGCAGCAATTGCATGCAAAAAAATAAAATCCGAAGGTATTCACACTGTCTGCAATGGCATGACGGAGGAGGGGAAACATAGACTCAAATAAGCAGTAAACCTAATTGTGCTGCATCTCAGTTTCCCAGTCAGACATTGTGTGCATTTGCGTGTGTGTGTGTGTGTGTGTGTGTTTCTGAGGTAATGCCAGAGCTCTTTAGAGACAGCTCTAACACAAAGCACTGCCAGCCGAGCGCTACCTGGCACTGACACACACATCCACACCCCGACCAGCTCCCATCAGGCTGCTGGAATTCCACTAATGAGCGCAGGGACCTTTTCTGTGCCCGTGTGTATGTGTGTGTGTGTGTGTGTGTGTGTGTGTGTAACCGAAGTGATGCTTGTGTGCCTACTGTCACCCGGCAACCCCTCCCCCGACTCCCCGGCAATACACAGGTAATCCGAGCAGCGAAAAAAAACCACACAAATACGCAGACAGACAGCTTTTAGGCACCCATAGGGATACTGTGCTCGAAAGGTAAGCCTCTTCCTCTCTCTCTCTCTCGCTCTGTCTGTCGTTAGACACACACACACACACACACACACACACGTGCTGACAGACAGCCCTTGGAAGTATACCAACGTAATACCTTTCCCGCTGGGCTTCGTTAAACATTTTAACCCATAAAATGTATCCTTAAAAGAGTGAATCAAAATGAGAAAATATGACACTTTGGTTACATTTGTATTATTTTTCCTGACACTTTTCTGGAGTAGAACAAGGCTTTAGTGCTTTAAAATATGTCATCACCCTCTAGGATGTTTGGTAAGATAATAAGTTTAGTACTGTGTTGGAAATACACACACTTAAATATATTAGAGTGGGAAAAGATCCAGTGAATAAACAGTAAACAGAGTAAATCTTGTAGACGAAGAGTTTTACCAACAACAGAACAATCACGAAATTGAGCAAATGTTGAAAAGCTTGCAGCATTGTGACAGATTACACAAAGTCAAGAGCCTTAGTGGGATTCATCTCTCCCTGCATCTGTATGTGTTCATCTAACTGGATGAGAAATAGAGCTGGTTCCATTTCACAATCCAAAAAGTCTTCCTCAACAATCCTCTCCCCACAGCAGAAGGAGGTATCCATAACTCTGATGAGGAAATAAGTGAGTTACATCAACTGTGTGTAAAAGGGAATGGAAAAAAAAAAGAAGGAGCCATGGTGTTAATAGAAACAGGAGGAGGATGAGAAGGGAAGGATGTACACGTGTGCCCAGTTTAATGTGTGAAATGACATACTATACAATTTGCTGCACTGCGCCTTTAAGAAACTCTGCATTGTCCTCGAGGTCTGTGCGTGCAAGTGTGACATGCAGCTACGCTAACGTCAGCCCTGCAGCTCAGATGTTTCCATCTCCTTAACAGGAAATAGTAGCACAACTGATTTGAAAAAAAAAAAAAAGTGATCAAATTGGTTTCAGATATTCAGATGTAATTATTTTAGTTCAATAAATTGTGCAATATTGAACTTTTGAATAAAAGCGCCAAAAGAAAAACTTAGCCAAAATCAGTCAAAATGTTGTATCAATTACTTGACACTCAATAATCAGTTGTATTATAAATAAACACAAAAACAAAACCAGATAAAATTCTCACACTTTGATATTCATATACGTACATGTCTGCATGTGCGTATGTGTGAGTGTGCGTCCTCGCTAGCTGTTCTAAAAATAGCCGCGCGCTGCTGTCGACTGTGCGGATGTCATGGCAGAGGAATGTGGGCCACGCGCCAGCTGTGATCTGCTCTACAAAAACGGCCCAAAAAAAAATCTGTTATTCTAACACACATTCGCCTTCAAAAGGTGGGAAAGGAGAGAGAGAGAGAGAGAGAGAGGGATGGATATATGGATGGAGGAGAAATGTTAGTTTAACAAAGCTCGGGGGTTTATTGTATCCAGTAGTCAGGACTAGTCTTTACCCCACTGCTACCCCTCTTTTTCTTCCCGCTCTGACTCGCACATCTTGATCTTTCTCCGACACATGGGCTCCAGATGACTGCAGGGATGTGACTGCTCCAGGTTCACAAAGTGGAGCAGATGACGCCGATAACTTACTTTCCCAAATGTACTAATGTAACCTTTCTTAGGGTTATGAAAACTCTTTGTGGATTAGACGCATTTAAGGCATGTTGATTATGATCCTTTGGGGAAACTACAAACAACTGCAAAGCATTAAAAAAAAAAAAAAAAAAAAACCTAGACAATGTGGCAAATGATGCCAACACGATGATCGAGAGCTCTTCAAAGCAATCTTGTGTGTAAAAGATGCAAATAAGAACATCTGAGTAGCATGTTTTTGAGCTTTAGATGTAAATGATTGCCTTTTGTTTCCCAGCATGCACCCTGGCACCTTCAAACAAACTGTGCCTTTTATTACAAATGCCTTTTCAGCATCTCCAACGTCAGCATGAGGGGCTGAAAACGAGGCAGACTTCCTCAGCTAGAGAGCACGTGTTCCTGCTAAAAAAAAAAAAGCTCACATTCCAATCCTAACTACATCCTGGTCCTTGTGTCCCTTATGGCCTCAAGTAGGCCGGATGCTTAGCTCAGCTTGGAGAGCGAGTGAATAGGGCGAGTGGAACAAGGTTGTGGGGTTACTGGGGACGAGAGGCCCTATATATAATCGCCTCATTACACCACAAGCTCACTGCATCGGAATGTATGCATGGAAGAGTGTGTGTGCAGCCAGAGTGCCTTCCCTTTAAACTATATAGCTGTTGCTGGGATAGCCCCAACACATGGATCCAGAACATTTCCAGGGTTTAAAACCAACAAGATGAAAATATACCTTCTTGATTTTCAGCCATTTTCTTCCAGAAAAAGGCTGAAAAAAAAGTAGCTTGACCCCATCGTTTCTCCTTGTACCTACACATGCAGCACAAAAAGGCTTGTCCCTCTAAACAATGCCCTCTGTCTGCAGCCTCACCACTAATGTCTCACCTGCTGAGCTAAGTGTCAAAGACACACACATGCACACGCACACACATCGCATCTGCATTGTCAATCATATCAGCCGTCTGCATTTGCACACTCCTGCACGCACGCTTGGTCTGAATCTATCTGAGCGTGCTTAAGTGACAGACTGCCAGCGCCATTCAGCCCTGTGGAGCATAAAACGCTATCAGGCTGGTAAAAAAAAAAGTAGAGCACAGAGAGAGAGAGAGAGAGAGAGAGAAGGAGAGAGGGGATGACAGAGAGAAATGGATGGAGGGAGAGTGCTTTGAAATACAGACTGTGACTGAGTTTATTTTGACTGAGAGAAATAAACATCACAGCGCTGTTAAGATTCTGCGAGTGTCTGTGGGTGGGTACTTGTGTGTGAATGTGAGCAGAAGATGCTAAAACTTGCTGCACAATGAGCGGTTTTAATTGACTGGGATGGCCACCCACACTGGCTATGCGACCCCTAACCCCCCTTCTGACCCCTAACCTCAACTCAAAACAGGCACCTGACGCAAATCTTCCACAATACAAATTCATTCTCTGAAGTGCCAATCACTTTCTTGGGTTTATTTTTTTGTGTTAGATTTTGTAGAATGATGCACAAAAAGCTGGGAGGCTGTCGTTTTTGGGAACTCAGATATCTGACTCTTGCACATGAATGCAGAACACCACCTGTGATAAAAGAAGCATTACCAAATTTCAAATCACATGATAACTTGAGCTGTCTGTGCACCAAATCCCAGCCAAGCCTTCTATTATTTTTTCAAAAGGCATCTTTAAAAACAAACAGTACTCATCCAAAATAAAAAGCCAGAAGTTTGGACAACAGTGACACCCCCATCACATTCCTTAAGCATAGACAGATGTATCGATATTAACAGATTATCTATTTCTACCTGGAAGGAGTTTCTCCTGCTTTTATCTCAAGTGTCAGTGCATGCATGGCACACGGCACCAGAGGAGCATTACTGCAGAAAAAGCCAGAGCTCAAAGAATTGTGTGAATTGTGAAATGTTTCACCGGATGCTGAAAGTGTTATTGTGGGACTTTTAAGTGTCTCTCATAAAGGGAAATGTTCAAGTGTGATGGCGTGATATCAGGCCTGCGTCACAGTCTCTGGGCGCTTCACAGCCTTGCTGCCATGGTTTTTTAAGGGCTCAGTTGAGGGAAATTCCTCTTATTTTTAAGTTATCGTTGGCAGGTTGAGAGCGCCGACTGTTCCTGCAGAGGAGTGGGCTACTCCTGGTGGTACAGTGTACTAAACTACACGTCTCAAGGTAGAAATGTGTTTTCTTAAATGCACGTCTGTGTGTGCTCTGTCAGACTGCATAACAAATGGCCCCTATACAATAGTAACAGCCTCATTTAACACACTTTCCATCCAATTCCGTCACAATCTCTTTTTTCACACGTTGGCCACTTGCACTTGACTCCCTTGCGCACACAACCTAGCGGTCACATGACGCTGTGATCGACGGCGCTCCCCAATGTGCTGTCGTTCATCATGGTCGGAGTGGAGAAGGCTCCTGCGCCTCCCTGCTATTCTCTGGGGAGCCACTGAGGACCCCGCTGCTGATCCCTCTTAACAGACCTGCACTCCTCGCCTTCTCTCTTACACACACACACACACACACACACATCAGCTGCAGACATATTATGAAGTATGACTTCTAACATCAGAGCAATAGATTATTTCTTAAGATTCATACAACCAACCAAGTATACACTCTTTATAGTCTCTTTATATCTGACACAAGACACAGAGTCTCTCTGGGGGGTTATGGAAATCTAGTCCCTTCACACTAGTACATTCATTTTCTCAGATTTTAATCTCATGTGTTCAAATGTTTAAAGAGCTGTTTTGAAAATCCAAATATGTCATTTATTTCTGTACATTTTCATTGGACACATGTGTGCACTGTGTACTTGTTAAATAAACCAAATCCTTTCCAAGCAAGCTGCCTTAGGCTACCGCAATCATCCTGGACAATCCTTTATGATATTTTTCTTTTTACAAGCAAGGTCACACTTCGGTGTTGTACAAAAACAAATCTTATTATAGATACTGGGAATTCATTTTTATTCTTGTAATAGGTTTTGGGCACATTTAATGCACTCTGGACGTACACATCTGAAACTGTCGGTGCTCTAACCAGGAATATTAGCTTTTCACTCCAAGTATAAACACAAAAGTTTGAGTTTATTTTATATGACAGCAGCAGTGATTTACTATAAACCAGATAATAGCTGTTTCTACCTACCAGCTGCATGGTCAGGCCGCTAAATGTGGCAACACCTGACACACTTTGAGTGTACAACACGTGCATGGAAACAATTTAAGTTACTACAAGACCTTGCATGGCAGTGCATGTGTGTGTTTCAGGGGCATATGTAAGATACTGTTCCTCTGATAGGGTGTATAAACATATCGTGCCACAGAGCTGAAGCCCTTTAACTCCCACAAGCACAAGGAGGGGACAGGAAGGCAGAAACAGGAAACACAGTAACCTCATTAGCCCCGCGTGTTGTCTGACAGGAACAGCCTGCAGGCTAGCAGGCTTATACGGGAGGACCACCGGCCTCTGGTCAGTTTTATGCAGCATCTGTCTGCGACTAGAGGAGGAATCCATTTGTATGGAGGTGAGCCGGTGCAGTGGCAGCAGCGCCTGAGGGGGACTTCTAGAAAGTCTTCCTGTTAGCCTTGGATAGTCAGAATGGTCAGGGAGGACTGTAGGATTACATCTGGAATTTAGCTAGGTGAGGCTGTAAACAATCAAGACAGGAAGACGCACACAGGCAACACCACACTGTACACACAAACACACTCCATTACACAACAACAAAATCATAGCCCGAGGCTTGGAACTCATTTACCCTCGCAGAACTTTGCTCGAGCTCAGACGAGCAGCTTTACTATAAAGACTCATTTAAATCCCCTCTCCACAACAGGGACATAAAAAGATATTGAGCGTGTGAAGGAGGCCACTGCTCGCCACCACAAGTGAAGAGCTAAATAACTGTAATCTGACAAAACACAAGATTTGTCATCTCAAACAAGGACATTAAAAAAAAAAAAAAAGCCACTTCAGATGAATCTGTACAGATGCCTAAAATGTTGTCCGGGGGTTATTTGAATCCTGCTTGCGCTTCAGTTTAGATTTCAGAGGAAAAGAAAAAAAAAACAGACAGGCCTCTGCACCCTTCCTATCTCACCTCTCGAGTCCGCCTCGCTTTGCTTCCTACAAAAACAAGTTCAAGCTCAGCACAATCATTTTTAGAACTACTGAACGCTGCCGTCTGTTGATGCCAGTGTGATTACATCACTGAAGATCGATCGTGTGTGTGTGTGTGTGTGTGTGTGTGTGTGTGTGTGTGCTGAAGCAGGGCTTTAGTAGAGCTCGATTACTCTTTTTATGGCGGTAAAATAACCCCAACTTTTTCCCCTCACACAAACTACTTTTCTCTACCTGAATCACTGAAATGCAGTAATAAACCTCGAACCAAAAACTTCAAGTGAAAGCCAACTTACAACTCAAAAAGGGCACTTCAGTTCATTTCTCAGCTTTGGACAACAGATATGGTCTTTTCCTGAACAAATACTTCATCTGAGCCAGTGTTTTAGTGGTTTGGACAGCAGCTTCAACAACCTTGGGCTCATTTTTCAACACAAAATCATTTATGAGTTTTGATTTATCGGATTATAAAATGAATATAAAAACTTCTAAAACAGATAAATCAACAAGTGAACCTCTAATCCCCGGACAATTTATCAAATTAAGTTAAATTAAGAGAGATAATAATTAATACTTTCTTTGATGTGGTAAAACAACACTTGGAATCAGTCAGTGCTTTTATAGATGCAGGTATCAGCCTTTGCACACCGTCCTCAGAAGAACAGCAGCAGACAGTGAAGGATCTCGTAAAACTGCAGATACAAGCACACAGCAGCTTGTGGTTTTAGACCAACATGTGAGAACAATTACGCAGCAGAAAAAACAATTAAGTGTGAGGAGACACATTCTCAAGCGAAGGGAATCAACAGCTCTCGGATGAGAATAAAAATGAACGCCTGCCGTTCTCATCCCCCATAATGCACCGCTCCATTACTGCTTAGCGTGCTGCCTCTCTCTCTCTCTTTCGCTCATCCACATGCAGCCAAAGCACTGTGTCCACTATTGTTTATTGAGATGGATGACGGCCCTCAAGTGGCCTGGATTCATGCATACACACTGCTCCATATATACATGCATATATGTGGACACATAGGAACATTTTGTTTTTACATTTCACTTTCAATCCTAGCAGAACAAAAAAAAAAGGAGTGTATACAGCAGAAAGAGAAGACAGGAGAAGGAGCATGAGAAGAAGAGAATAGAAAGGGAGGAGCATGAGCAGAGAACAGGAGAAGAAGCACACAGTGGTTCCTGTGTGGCCACTCTGGGCCTGGTGCCGGTTGGCAGTGGTTGGCGTGGCCCCCTCTGCAGCTGGTGGCAATATTAACCCGCCTGTTGGCAGACGGGTGGTGGGGGGCATGCGGGCAACTACTCGCCAGGCCGGAGGTGAAGCATTGCTCTGTGACTCCGTGTGTGTGTGTGTCCTGAGATCCCCTCTTGTTGGCCCTGGTGTGTGTGTGTGTGTGTGTGTGTGTGTGAACTCCTGTGGGTAAGTCTGACTTTGTGTGTGTGCAACTGTGAGCACATGCCCTGGCTCCCAATGTGTGTTCAAGTCTACGTGCAGCTGCTTGCAGTGGTAGATGGCGTGAGGACTCAGATCATAAACAATACGGAGATGAGAACATGACTCGATATTGGCTGGAGCTTCTAAATCCCATTTGAATAAACGGAACTAAATCCAGGCCTGTGGATAACCTCAGACCGAAGGCTCTCAGGCTCTAAGGCTCTACCTCCGCTCCAGAGAAATACAGCTTTTCCAAATATGAACAGACTGTTTTGTTAGGCTAAATACTTCATATTAGTGTAGGCTTAATGTTAAGTTACTTAACAAGGAACAGGCTGAACAAAGCAGACAGGTTAGAATGGGAACAGATGAGGGTCCTGTAGCACCCACTGGGTGATTATTTTTTTGTGTTTTTTACATTTTACATTTTTTAATTCTATTTTATATGTTGTAATATCTTCTTATACTGTATTATTTAAGTTGTTGCTAGTTCTGCTTTATTTCCTTGTTAATTGTTTAGCACCAATACACCAAGTCAAATTCCTCGTATGTGTAAATGTACTTGGCAATAAACCCTGATTCTGATTCTGATTCTGATATTTGGTGCTTCAGATGCACAAATCTCCTGAAAACTCGGAAAGTTTAAGGTTGAACTGCACACGTGTCAACACAGCCAATTTCTTAGCTCCAACTTTACCCCGGAGTTTTTCCTGCCAGCCCCCTATATGATCCACGTGAAGTCTGAATGAAGTGAGCTGATGGGAGAAAGCAGCAGGACATATTCAGGAAAGAAAAAAATCACTGTGAGCAAGCTGGCAGGGGTGATAACATTTACATCCTATGACCGGTGCACAGCCATAGACTCTATATGCAGACGGTACATAATGAAACTGCTTCATTAAATTAATGTTCACCAGGAGGCTTTGTTCTTCTCAGATCTTTCATTGATACAGTGAATATTTCAAACTACCCAAAGACAGACCCCTCCACTCCCTCCTCCTCCTGTCAAGAAGGGGAAGTCTGCAACTTTGAGGTGTAAGTGTTCACAACCAAATCAAGAGGATTTCATGGGCAGCCTGACTGAAATTGTCCAGATATTTGCAGGAGTGCATTATGTGATGTTATGATTCATCAAGAGAAACTGATATAGAGAGGGGCAGTAAAGATAGCTGGCAACTTGTGAGATGTGCTGCAGAGCAAGAACAAGTCATGGTACACCGACTCTACTGCATTCAATTATTGCAACGCTACACATCAAATCTCTATGCTAGCAAAGCAAAGAGAGACATTTTTCCACTAGTAGGGCTGATGACAGCAACAACAGAGTAGCTTGTACGGACCATGTAAGGTCAAGTCTCTCTCCGTCTCTGGCTGACAATCTCGCTAACAAGCATGTCACAACACGGCGCTCTTTCTGACACTGTACACACTTTTTTTTTTTTACACAAAAAGATATACAAGACAGTCTCTGAAAGGTTTTTAAAAGCTCACGCTATACAGGTGCTTGTCTGGATCATTAGTGGCAGACCGTGTGCGCTGTTATGTACACACATACAGGCATAGTCAGGGCCAAGAGGTGCGTATCCATCTTCGCCTGGAACCTGTTTCTGACAAGGAAGTCGATGCTTTGTGCGAGTCTGAATGTGTACACACACACACACAAGCAATCATGGGATGGGGATTACACGCCTTCAAATGTAGCTTATACGTATACATAAACAAAAAAAAAAGGGTTGAAAAGCATCGAGGCAGTCCTACCGCCTACATGTCATCCTTTCCAACTGCAACAAACGTGGAAACATTTGAATCTGCCTTTGAAATAAACCTCGTCCTCAGAGAAAGCAAGAACTAAAATAACTCAGAAGGCGAAGAATGAAATGAATGTGCGCGCAGCCGTTTAAGCGTTTTTTTATGCAACACCCAACAAAGCAATAATAAGGCAACATAACTATTATTCCATTGATAACACAATGATTCCACAGTCTCCCATTGCTAAACATGGGGAAAATGAATCAAACTGTTGTGAACAAGCCACAAATATCACTTGGGTGACAAGTTAATTAACCAATTTAACAAAGCAAATAATTACCCTCTGGCTCTGGTGAACTATTTTCTTCATGGAAATGAGATTATGCACACACACACACACACACACACACACACACACACACACACACACACACGCACACAGAGAGGCTTGGTTTGGCGGGGGGGGAAGCTGACATCGGCTGAGTTTTTCCACACAAAGGAGCTGCGTGGAAGCTCCGGGGTGGGTCAGTAGTTTAGGTCTGTTATTACTTTGTTGTGTCTCCTGGTCATTGAGGTAATTCAATATCAAAGAGACGAGAGGAGGGCGAGGAGACGGAGGGCGTGTGTGAGGGTAGTAAAGCTCTTTTGTTCCGTCTGGCTCACACTTTGAGGTACCTCTAATGTTCCTCATCCTTTGTTTTTTGTTTTTTTTTACCTCCTTATATCCACATGTCATTAATTTTATCAGGACATGTACACTGAAGTACATGTACACACACAATCCCACTCAAGAGCCCATGGTGGTATGAATCCAGAACAACAGGGGCTGTTGTAAACATATGTCAGACATGACACTCATCTGAATAGCTCGAGGGCTTCTTTTCTGGCTATACACACACACACACACACTTCACCATGTAACCATGTCCACACACAGACACATGACCAAGCTTCTTGTTCAACAAAATGGCTGCTTTGTGGCCTCTGCAATTAACGTTACATAGAAAAAGGAGATTTTTTTTTTTTTTTTTTTTTTTAGAAGCTGGTGACAAAGATCAGCGCATATCTGCTCTGTTATAAACTTAATGGAAAAGACATGCTGTGACTGGTGTGTAAAATCTGAACTGAGCTACCTGAGCCTTAGAAAAGAAAAGTCATTCACTTTAATTTAGCTAAAATTACCAATCGCAAATAACCAAAAACTGACATGAAAAAATGAATAGTATATGAAAAGTATAAGTAGCAATTGCAAATATATCTACACACCCCTGTATACACACACACACATCAAATTGTGTCCACAGGTAAAGTGCAAATCAAGCCCTATCTTATATAAGTCATGAAACATTTACTCTACAGGCGATAGGGGGGGATTTGGAAAAAGCAAACTTCACACCACCACCACCTCTTATTCACACTACACCTCGTTGTTTCTCTGTTTTTATTGCAATCCAGATGCATTCTGTTTATTTACCCCAGCCACACATGGCCTAATTCAGCCCAGAATGAGGGAAATTAAATCAGGCCTCGTGAAATAACTACACTTGCGGGGCCCTCGTTTCGTCCATTTAAATGTCACTGCTAGCCGGCCATTTACGACACGCAGCGAAAACAAATGTGATGCTCAAGGAGCGGAACGGCGGGGTCGAGGATGGAGGCAGAAATTGAAGCACACTGGATGGGAATGGGTGGGAGGTTTCGGGTGCATGGGTTAAATGAGAAATCATTAGGTGTAACATTGTGATGGATCAGAGTTTTAACAGTACAATGGGGTCATGATTTTATAAAATGTGCAGCCAGTGAAAGAACAATATCTCGAGGGTGACAAGGAGGATTGGCGAGGAAATGGAAAGAGAAGGCGTTTTTCTTTTTGGTTTGTTGTAAATGTATAGAAAGAGAAATGCAACAGAAATAAAGCATACTTGCAAAATAGCCACCTAATCTGGGACAAAAGCCACATGCGGTTTAAGCTCTACATTGATGTGATGTTCCTGGCTTTTTCACACGGAAGTCCAGCGAAAGGTCAAGGGGTCGAGGGCAAGCAGGTGGCCAGAGAGGGGGTCAAAGTTGACCTCCTGGCGGTAACATCAGGGGGCGGGCGTTAGTCACTCTGCTCAAAAGGACCTGTCAATCACAGTCACTTATTTATCATGTGTCGATCTCTGCTGGCCCCAGGGATCCTAGCTTGCCATTTTCTCCTCCCCAGCCTCTTTACACCCCCCCCCCTCCCCTGGACCCCGGTAAGGGCCTCTTTACATGACAAAGTGCTGTGGAAGACCCAGGCAGCGGAAAGAAAGAAGTTCCTTTCAGTCCTTGGTGGGGAGCAAAATCCTCTGCCCTGCAAGAGGTTATGGTCACATGGTTCTAATTTAAAACTCAAAAGGTGAAAAGGAGACTTTTTAAGCAGTTTTCACACATGCAGAAAACTCTGGAGAAAATCCTGATTTTTTTATTTTTTTCAAATGGGTAAACACAAATGTTTTTACCAGTTCCTGCCAACCCCTCTAATATAAAAATTGGTGTGAAGTTGTGGTGAGCTGATGTGTTAACACAGCAGGAGATACTCAGACTGATGCAGTTGTGTGATAAAAACGGCATCACACCTGCTTTCTCACTCCTAAGTGCCCGTAATGAAGCATCGACACTCTCAGTCAACCATATTGGATTTCAGCAGGGGAGGGACATATAAGAATAAGTAACTCAGGAAGCTTAAGGGGCAGGCTGTCCCGGAAGCTTCTAGAATTTTTTCAGGAGCGCATGTGTGAAAACAGCTCTGGATTCTTTAGACTAACATCATATCAAGTCATTTGAAGCCGCTTGATCCTATATTAAATCCATGATGTCTTAGATCAATGCTCCTGATCAAAACAATTACATCTCTTAAAGCTTTTATTTCTTTAGCTTCCAGCCAGTCACAACACAATAAGACCTTCTTTTTAAGTCAGACTTCATTCTAACAGCAAACACTCAGCACACGCTAGGAACCAATTAAACCGAGTTGCTCTGAACGCCAAAACCTTGAGCGACGCTACAGATTGTGTTGGAGCTTTAGCTCTTCACTGTAAGCTCATTCAACTCAGTCTGAACCCCGCTCTCACTAATGATGTTCGCTGTGCTAAAGTTGTCACAGCTTAAACGAGAAATAGAAGATAGAAACAAACCATCTCTCTTTTTTTTGTCTTCAAATGAGCCTGGATTCTGAGAGATGTTTTTGGCACATGAAAGCAAGTGTTTTTTAGAAGAGAGAAACAAGATGTGAGAAGGGGGGGGGGGGGGGGGGGAGTCTGGTTTTCATGGTTTACAAAAGCCTGGCAGACAAACAAGGCATCTGTTCCGTGTAAGATTTAAAATATATATATATTAGTAAAGAGAAGAGGGAGGATTTTTTGGGGTTTGATTTTGTTTTGAGTCAATGCTGGAGAATCTCCCGATCGAGCCATCTGCCTGTGTGAAAGCGATCGCAGGAGTCAGACGGCTTCTGCCAGGAAAAAAAAAGAAAAAAAAGGAAGAGAAAAGAAGCGGTGTCACAGGGGAGCTGGTAGGAGGAAGAGGGGGGGGGGAGGGAGGACAGGTAGGCGTTGTGTCTCGAGTTCCCCTTTCCATTCATTCACCCTGGTTCCTTTTTGGCCTCTTGGGTGGATGGTAACTAAAGAGGGTGTTAGAAATGTCTTGCTGCTCCGAGGCTGTCATGTCTGGACAGTGGGGGAGTTTTGTAGGTGCTGCTCTTTAAGGATGAAGGAATTCAATCAAATGGCATCTGTTGAGGATGACAGAGCCCACTGAATATCAATCGAATTAGGACTTTTAAAGAGACGTGTCGCACATTAGCAGCTGAATGTTTGTCTCTGCGAGTCTCAAATGCTGCAGCAGAGACAATGGTGTCATAGGGGATCTTTGATTAGCCCTTTTGTGTGAATGGGAAACAGAATTTCTCTACAGACGCTTAGCTGATACAGAAACACATTTACAACACAAGGAAAATATCCATTTACAATCCAACAAAGGTATTCAAATGGGGACTGCTGAGTTGCCACCACACTATGGGGGGGGGGCTTTTAATTTGAAAAAAGGTGAAGGTATGATGACATGTCGTCCCATAGGCCCGCTGCTATTTCTCCTTGGGGAAGTTGATTTCAAACAACCACCACCATCAAACCTCTCCTCCATATTTCACATTGACTTTTCAAATACGCCCAAATCTTCATCCATCACTGACAGCGAGGCAAAATAAACAATCAAACTGTAGATCAATCACTGTCTGTTTAATGCTGCGAAGCGCCAGGGGGGTACGGGGTGGGGAATATCAACACAGTGGCATGTGTGGGCTTACATGTGTTCTCCGTGTCTTCTCAAGCAAAAATCCCTGTGGTTGTTGTTGTTTTAGTTTTTTTTAAGTGTGTGAGCAATAGGAAGCTTAACAACTCAATAGACGCCTTTTGTCTCAATGACTCTGAATCTAAACTCAGAGAAAACGGCATTAAAGCTATAATAAATACTATAACCTCACTGTCTGCAAATGACAAGGTAATACTAGTCTAAACTCCATCACCTTTGTTGATAGTTTCTATCAATACTCCTTTTAGAATCTCTGTTCATTCTAAAGAAATGACCTTCAGAGATTTTTTTTTTCTTTTAAACTCTGACTATGTCTAAGCACTTTAAATTTGGGAGCCTATTCTAAAACTATGGACTATGGAAACTAGCCTTTTTGCCAACTCTGGAATGTAATCAGAAATGTTGATTAATATGTTCTGTCCCTGTAAAATAAAAAACAGAATAATTTATAGAGATGTTTAATAAGTGCTTCCACTTCTACCAGAGCCTCGAGTACTTGTACTCGAGTAAAGAATGTATGTACCTTTTTCCCATCTCTGGATATATGAGTCATTCATCTCACCTTACTCCAAAATCACAAATTAAGCATTTAGCTCATCACATCCAAACACTGCAAACAAAAGGTACATTAAAATCTAGTTACATGTTCAGTAAAGAAATAATTGATTTTTACTGATAGCATGAAAACATTAAACTGCAGCTTTAACTTTGGGCTACAGAGAAGTGCATCAGGTCCTGTGCTGATATCAGTGCTGCCAGGACTGATCATGTCTTTTAATCCAAACCCTCAGATGTGGGCTCTATATCAACGTGTCTGTATTAGAACCAAAGTCTGCTGGCCGTCATCACCTGGCCTTCCCTCCTATCATCTAACACTTCATAAAGACCATTCATCCTGCCATCCTTTCATCCGTCTATACCAGAGGCCTCGTTAATCCGCCTCTCCATCCTGACCCTGTACCACTCTGCTGGACTGGGACAAACTTCAAAGAGGGAGAGAGAGAGAGAGGGACGGTATATGAGTGTGTGTGTGTGAGAGAGAGAGAGAGAGACAGATTTGGTGGGTGGGCAGCTGTGTTGTGCTTGGCCTAAACCACAAAGCCTTTAGAATACAAGGGCCCACACACACACACACACACATATACACACACCCGAAACTCTTCAACATCCTCTCCGCTCCTGCAGCAGTTAATCTCTAAAGAAAGTGAGTAACAAGGCACAGAATAATGAAAAATAGTGTAAAATAGTGCTGCATCTTACTCTTGTTACGGTACTTATATCTCAGAATACTCAAACTGATTCACAACGTCCAACAAATAAAAGCCCATAATGTATAATATTACTATAGCCCATTAATAGCCAGATGTATAAAATGACAGGAAGACGCATTATTTATTCCCACTGACTAAGATTACAACCCAGCAACCCGTGACCTCTAATGAACAACCATTAAGTTGACTGCTACACTGCATACTGGGCTAATTTATGGCACCATATGGGTTCCACTGCCCCATATTGACACGGCAGCCAAGTTCATTGACGTCACACTTGTGTTGTGGAGCTCAGCTGCAGATGTAAGATTGGTTTGCTGTTTTCCAGAATGTAGGACAGGATTAAAGGAAGGGTGCATGTCACCACTTCTCAACAAACAAGCCGCTAAAAAAAAACATTGATAAGAAAACGTAGAATCCGTGTACAAATCCAAGTCAAACGACACATTTGATACTCCGTTATTGTATCTGTTAAATTTAGCCGTCAGCTAATACAAGCTAGCATTTTTGAGTCATTTTTGAGGGGCCGTCATTGGTTCTGACAGAAAGAGACAGGAAAAATTTGGCTTGGAGAGTGGGAGATGACATGCAGCAAAGGGCAGAGGTCAATTTTGAATCAACGAGCGCTGTTGGAGGATTTTAGCCTCTGCACATCCGCGGTGCGACAGAACTGCTAGATTATCCAGCACCCTGAGAAAACAAGGTTTCCCATCAGAATTTTTTTTTTAACCGTTTGTTGTATTTTCAGATGCTGAGGAATCTGGAGGCAACTAATTGATAACGTTTGTGAGAAAAGCCTTAATCTATAACATAGCAGTATACCAGAGCAGTATTTGAGCTTCCCACCCTTAGCATGACATCAGAGGAAAATGGCTGCAGTGTGAATCTGGTCCTGAAAGGAGCAAAAAAACAGAGAAAGGGGCTTTGACGGAGCAGCCCCAGCTTCAGTGACAAGTCTGTGTGCGAGAAATAGGACTCGCACACATGAATCAAATAACCCCACCCCCACACACACACATAATCCACACAGCTGATGACAGCTCGGGGAGTTTGACATGCCTGCCATCGCTACCTGAGGATGTATGTTTATTTTATTAACCTGCCACAGACCTGGCGGCGAGAAGGGGTGATAAGGAGGGGGGAGATGGAGGAGAAAAGGCTAAATGTGTGTGTGTGTGAGCACAGCCTGTGCATATAAGTAAAGCTCCAAATACATCCATTTATGGGAATTTAGCATTAAAAGCCGTTTGCTTGTTAATCACATTTCTTTGTACTGGTATACTTACATCTTTTTGTGTGCAATTAAAAAGACAGAAGCAGTGGCATCAAATGGTTGAAAAGAGAAACATGTTGCAGAAGTGGGAGCGTTCATGTCAACAGGGGCTAAGACGCTTTCTTAGGCAGTTCTGACAAAGGATGTTGTCAGAATGTTAGCAACTGACCATGACTTCTCTCTCGATATCAGCAGACAGGCGCCTCCTGCATCACCTGTTCATCTTGCCAAACCTCATTTGCTCACGGTATCGACCATAACTGCCTCACTTATCACCGTAGAGGCTGCTAACTGACACCCAGCCAGCCATGGCACACCCTGTCTCGATACCAGCCAGCCCTGCTTTTCCTTTTTCTTTTCTTTTTTTGCTTTTCCACTAAGGAGTGGAGAGCGAGAATGTGCTTGTGCCCCACAGCACCGCGGCTCCTAATTGATTCATGTGCTTTAATAAAAATGCTCAAACTCTACCTTGCCTGGAGGAATGCACCTGTCACATGAAATCCAGAAGACGTAGAATGAGAACAACATGGGTCTTGAAGAGACGAGAAGAGAGCCCCATGCCTCAGCTACGGAGACATGCAGATGTGGAGCTAAAGGACGTGTGTGTGTGTCTTTTCTTTGTGTGGGTCAGCTGTTGCTCTTGGCGAGGTTTTTCCCGCACAGCCTGGTGGCTTCACGGTACAGTGACACCCTGTGCTCATGTCCCCCGTTCCTCTTTCTCTCACACACTATGATATAATGGTCCATTCAGCGTGGCAACATCACAAACACACTCAGATTATACGAGGGACCAGGCTCCGTTTAACAACATGCTGAGTCAAAATATATATATTCACTTCTGGCTGACTCGTGAGACCATTTTAGAGCTTATTTCCATCTACAACGCACACCTTTCCAAGAAATAAAGGTGCCATAAGTTTCATTTCCTTAAATTGCGCCCAGCGTCCCTTTAAAACCAAAGCTTGCACTTTCACACGTCCTGAGCCCAGTCGCATGATTCACAGAGATCTTGTAAAATGTACCACTTCATTTAAGTTGATGTTCTGTTAGAAAATGTTCTCAATCGTTTTTTTGTATTAGCTCAGTAAAGAGCCATCGACATCTGTTCTTTTTTTCCCCCCTTTCTCTGCCGTTTATAACCAGGGATTGTAAAAATGAAGAGGAGGGAGTGAGTAAACGGGGGAAGCAAAGGGCATAATTGCACGCCACTTGCAATCAACTTCAATTCTGCTTTTGTGCTCCTTAAAAAAAAACTGAAAAGGAAAAACATGCTAGAGACATCAGAAATGTATGGAATCAAATCATGGAGCTGTGTTTGATTTTTTCATTTCCCCTCACCACTCTCACCCCTTTTTTTTGTTTTTGCTTTTTTTACTGGAGAAATGGTGAACCTAAAGTAAAGCAGGATTCAACACAACAAGAGGTGAAGTGGTGGCAACAATAAAGAGCATTTATCCAAAGAAACGGATGGATGGAACAATCCAACATATAATTGTTGTGGATTTTTTTTTGTGAGTAAGTAAATGAAAGTATTTTTCTGCAATTCATCTTGAAACTCATTGTTTGTATCTAAAATCTATCAGGGCCAAAATACATTAGTGACCTTCTGATTGAATATGAAGCATCCAGACCACTCAGGTCGCCTGGGACAGGTCTGCTCTCTGTCCCCAGAGCCAGAACCAAACACGGAGAAGCAGCATTTCTATGTTCCCTATATCTGGAACAAACTCCCAGAAAACTGCAGGTCTGCTGAAACTCTCAGCTCTTTTAAATCCAGGTTGAAGACTCACCTGTTTACAGCTGACTTTCATTAAACAGCTTTAATAAGATTTTAAACTTTAACCCTGCACTGTAACTTTTAACTCTTTTTATATTTTTACTTTATTTATTTCATTTTAATGATTTTTATTTGAACATATTTTCAGATTTAATCATTCCAGTGATTTTTAAATGTTCTGTTTTAATGTTTCTTTTCTTTCCTCTGTCATGATGCTTTTTGATGTCTTGTGTGAAGCACTTTGAATTGGCTTGTTGTTGAAATGCGCTCTATAAATAAATAAACTTGCCTAAAACGACTAGAACACAGAAATATTGGCAAGCTTTTATTCAGGTAAAACTGCTCTCTACAATAATTCAGGGCTTTGTTTTCACAGTTTTGAGAAAAAATAAGAATAGAATTACATTAACAAACAAAAAAATACTTATTTTTTTCAATTGACATCTTCTTGGCATGGAAAACTCTTTCCACACATTGGAGGAAAACTGTCAGGTACAAAGAAATATTACAGACTCCCAACTTTTGAAAATTGCATAATGAAAGGCTATAAGTTTCACATTCTCAAAAGCAATTACAAAATCAGCAATAAAGCATCAACTCAGATCATTGTGAACACATTACAGCCGCTGATTAAATGTGGCCCAAGTAGGAAAGTGTTGACGACTACAACACGAGGGTAGTTCTCCGAGCCCAGACACGGCAGCCAGAGACCTGTTTGCCAAATAACAAATGCTTACTTTCACCTGCCAAAAAAATGATTGTAAATATCGCTGTACGCAGGCGAGGCTGGCTGGAGAACTGCCTGAAGCTCTCGGGCCAAATAGGCTGGTGCGGCCAGAACAGAGTCAGGTTGTTTCTCTTCGACCTTTTAAACCCTGAAACCATGCCCTTCTCCATTCACAATGCAAGTATCTTCAACATGCCCTCTGCCTGCAAACAAAAGCACAGACTCCACCTGCAGTAAATAAGCTAAAAAGACCACAATGTTCAAAATGCCAGAAGAAACAGCCCACCTCTTTACAACCCGCCCCTCAATTAACTTTGCACCCTGGATTCATGAGACTTTGGGGGACTTAAGTTACCCACAATTTCCTTTGGAATACTCCAAGTGTACAGAGCTGGAAGCATAAAGAAGAAGATGATATAGACAAACAAAAAAATCCAGGAGGCGCCCCTGCAAAAGACTCCCGTGTGATGTCATAATTTTCCCCTGGTTGTCATTTCAAACCATATCTCACACTGCCCCACCTTCCCGGTAATGCCCTATGTGTCTATTCCCACTCAGTACATCAAGATAGCAGCAGCTAAATGTAAGCTAGGGTGATTCCTGATAAGGCTCTGCTTTAAAAAAAAAAAAAAGAAAAAGATGACTCTATAAGTAGGAAATACTACCACTACCAGCGCCCGTGGGGGGGGGCCTTTGCTGCTTAATGAGATTTGGGAACGCTGGGAGGGGAATGAATGAGCTGTGAAGTCAAAGTGGCCGACCATTTTGGGTTTCAATAAACTTCCTTTCGCTTTCGAACATTTTTTTTTTTTAGCCTTGGGTTCTTGATAAATGTTTGGTCGAGAAGCCACCGGTGGTCTTTTCCCTGTGTGGTCTATAAAAAAAAAACATATTCAGCAAATTCAGAATTTAACCATCTTCAGAGCAGTGGATTTAAAGGTCACTTCACTTCATTTTCACAATGCCCTGGTAATTTCTATTTTTGTCCAACATAAAATAAAATAAATCACTTTAGCCATAAAGATTTGACAGGAATCTTAACTTCAGGCTGATAGTCTGCGTATCGGACAGGTACAAAGCTGCTAAAAGAGACTTGTGAAGGGACAATGCACCCATGCAAACACGTGTATGTACACATAACCTCCAGATAAAGAGCTCAGTGCTTCTCGCAGGTAAAGTGGCTGCTATGCTTCATTAAGCATGCTGTGATTCCCCCGGCCCTGCTACGTTTACCCAATTTAAACAGGAAATGACACTGTGTTAGCGTTAGCAAGCACAGAGAGAGAGAGAGAGAGAGAGAGGAGAGTAAAGACGAGACCGAGAGACCACAGGCGGAGAGGGAAGAACAGACTAGAAGTAAGCAAGATTAGATTAAGATCGTAGGGAATGGTCTACCACGAAGAGCGGGATTGGTAAAGTGAATTAGTGAATTAGCACACAGCAGAGCTGCGCAGAAAAAGAGACGCAGCGTGGCATTGCCTCGGCTGCAGCAATGAAAGTGGGGCAGAACAGGCTGGGTAGAAAAAGAGAAAAAAGGTGAACGAGAGACAGAAAGACAAAGAAAGCAGCATGTGGGAAGCAGGCACACCAGCCTAATCACATTAACACTGACTGGCGGAAGGATGGAGGGATGGAGGGAGGGAGCGAGTGAGCAGAGTGCTGTAAGACAAACCCATATTGGAAATCAAGTCTCGTTCTGGGAGCTTAAAAAGGTCAGCGTGGTCACGGCGTGCATGTGTGCGTGTCTGTGTACTTAACAGGTTGAGGCCACAGGAGAGCCCAAGGTCTGCAGAGCCGGAGAGAGGTCGATAGTGCATTACTGAGAGGGAGTGTGTGTGTGTGTGTGTGTGTGTGTGTGTTCAAGGTCCAAAGCAGTAACAGAGACAGTATCTCCCTGGGAGTCACACGCCTGCATGGCTGTGTGTATGGAACAGGTTTGACAGGAACAACTTGCATGCTACGCAGCCCACTCAAAAGTGGCATCAGAGATATGTTTATATCCACACCAACTTTCCCCCCGCCCCAAAAAAAAAACACAAACACACAGTCTCACGGTTTTAGTGGGCAAGTCGTTGCTATGGCAGACATGACATCACGAGGGCGTGGCTTGAGAATGATCTGGGAACTATTCTCACATTCATGTCCCGGCCCTCATCCAAATCCCAAATCCCATCCTTCCCACTTACGTGCAAAAAAACAACAACCCGCATGGATTAAAGCGAATGTGAAGGAGCGCCTAATGAAGGAGAGATTGAGAATGTCGCAATTAAATCCTTATTTGCCCGCGTGAAACATCATTGATTTGATTTGAAGGATATTAAAGACGGTGGAAGAAGGGGTGGGAGAAGAGGAAGCGAGGGGGGAGGAATGGTGAGAAAGCAGAAGAGACTGAGTGTGTGGGAGTGTAGTCACAAAACTGACTGGCAGTCCTGCTGAGGGCTATAGCAGGAGGCGCGCACACACACACACTTATTCACGCTTGCACATGCAGAGTGGGCCAAGGCATCTGTGCTGGAGACCTGTGTGAGTCAGGCTGACGGGATGACAGACAGAGAGGGAGAGGAGAGGAGAGGAGAGGATTCAGGCCTGAGTGAGAGAGAGGGAGAGAAGTGATCTTGATGTGCAGCCAGTAAATGTGTCTTCATCATCAACAGAGCGAGGCAAGAACAGAACTTGTCAGACGGATACACACATACAAACACACACACACAGAGTGGAAACTCACAAGACATAAACCCGAGTAGAAGATTTGTCTTTTTGTGGCATGATGTATTAACATGTGATATATTACCATACCATAAACTTTATCGTCCACACAGGAACATTAGACTTTGACCTCAAGAATGACTTTAAAGAATGTGTTCCCCTCAGTGCAGGACACACAGCCTAGCACAAATAAAAGCAGACCCTACATTCCTACACTTGATTAATCCACTCAATGAGACTCTTTGGCAATAATTTAAACGTTCTATCTCGAGTGTGAAACAGCTGAAAGTGAAGAATTCAGCAGCTTCATTCTACTCCTCAAAGTCTCCCTTTTCACCGTAATGGTCCCCATTGTTAACTTCTTAAAAGAAGCTAAACTACAATATTTTTTTTTTTGTCAAAGTATTTTCAATGACTACCTGGTTTACTATCTTTCAAGAGAGGCGCCTGTTTTTTTTTTTTTGGAGGACACCCAAAACTCCCATGTATCTCAGAGTGAGGGTGATCCAAACATTTTTACATTCCAAAGTCAACAAAAAGCTTTGGAATAATCCTCCCTGCGCTGCACTCAAAGCTCCCCCTGCCAGCTATAAATCCATATAAGACCATCAGTGCTTCCGCATCATAGACTTAACAGCATTCCAGCTCTGGGCTTTAAAAAATAATAATAATGATGAAGCTCTGTCCATCAACCTCATTTACATTCACCCTGCAGTATGGAAATCTGCTTTACGACATTAGATGGAGAAGTCCACATGC
Organism: Labrus mixtus; assembly: GCF_963584025.1. Taxonomy (NCBI): domain Eukaryota; kingdom Metazoa; phylum Chordata; class Actinopteri; order Labriformes; family Labridae; genus Labrus; species Labrus mixtus. The sequence continues at coordinate 23,075,788 of NC_083627.1, forward strand.
ATTCTTTGGACAATTGCAAAAATTTCCTTCCTTCCTTTCCAAATGCAAAACTTAATTGCCATTAAACCCCATTGACAGAAACACATGCAAACACACTCCTACAACACAAACAGACAACTTCCTCGTCCAAACTCTGTGACCCAGTTTGTTAAATCATCGGCCATGTGGGGGGGGGGGGGGGGGGTGGGGGCAGCAAGCTGAAAGACGGACCTTAATAACCTGAGGAGCGTTGGTCGGGCGATGTTGAAGTACTGTGTGGAGTGAATAAGGAAGACAAAAGGAGCATGCTAGCGACCTAGAAGCCAGCTAGTTTCAATTCAAGGATGTCTGGATATTGTCATCAAAAACACTTCACATGGCGTCGTGAAGGAGTTAAACCTGCCTTGATTTATGGGTCCACCACTTAAGTGGATCTTGAAAACGACTCAAGGGAAATGGACTTTTAATAAAACATTCAGCCCATGTGAGGAGGTGACTTTACCTGGGCTAAAGGAGAGGTTACAGGCCTTGACTGTTTTTTTTCCAAGACCCGACTTAATCCACCATGAGCGAGCTCTTGGCTTCAGCAGCAAAGAAAAAAAAACATTCTTCAAACAGTGCAGGACTCGACTCACTTGGTGAACAGCCATCTGCCCCGACTTCAATCCTTCCCTTAATTGATTTATTTTCGGTAGCATCTCTGTCTGCAAGTGTGACACAAAAGCTACAAAACAGAAGCACTCTGAGCCACAAATGAGATTTCAATATTCACCACAGACCGAGTCATAGTTATCTGTTCAATATCAGCCGTAACTCTCGGCTGTCTATAGCGCCGTCAACGCTGGTTAATACTGCTTTTTTTGGTGCTGTGGTGCAGCCTCCCTGTGATAGGACTTTTTCTTCACCATAATTACTGTCTGCCTCTATCTGGAAAGTGTATACTCGGAAAAGATGGGCCAAACCACAATAACAAACCACAGAGCTAATAGTAATGAAAACAGAAATCACAGCTTAACCAAAGTTAAAAGTTTGGGTTTTATCTACAAGCTATGCCATTATCCTTTTACGTCATCGGCCTGTGCCGTGATGCGTTTGGGGAAATACCTCCAAGGGGTTTCCTCCTGTTTGTCTCAGGAAAATGACGCCACTAGAATAAAATAAAAAAACCACAACAAAGCCTGAGGTCTTTCATTGCGGATAAGCAGCACGGGAGCTGCTGCTCACATGCAGGAAATCACTTAGCTGACTCAAATGTGTGTCAGTGACACGGTGCTCCACTTCTAAAAAATTACACACAGAACAGTCACATGCGGTGATGCAAGGCCGGTGGAGAGGGGATTGGAGGGGGCGTGGGGGGTTGGATCATGGATGGTTGTCAGAGGTGAATCGGGAATCTGAGTCAGATTCCCCCTCTCTTTCATGTCGGCAGTCATTCTTTAATGAAAGCCAGAAGAAGGGAACATTTGGAAGGCGAGGTATTTGCTGGATTCGGCAGAAAGAGACGACACGTGGAACAGCTTCCATTGTGCTGTAGGAAAAGTTTGGCTAATGGTTTCTGTGTGGGAATGTTGTCATCAAGCTTTGAGAAATATAGTCCACAAGTTTCTGTGAAAGAAGGAGAGAGATGTTCCACTGGTCATGCTAAGCTAGTGCCAGCTTTTCCAAATGCCCTTTCTTGCCTCAATATTTAGAAAAGGGTCATACAGTAGGCGTTTAAACTCTTGTATTTCTGCACTACAGAAGAGATTTTGATGCAATCGGCTGTCTTCCTTTCCAAATGTATCTTGCCCTCCCCCGACATTAACAAGAAAGAAATGAATCCTCTATTTAACCCGGCACATGGCCCTCCTTCCTCGTGATAGTAGCCTTTCTTGTCAGCCAAGGAAATGTTTAGCTCTCTATCGTTCCTCATTTGTACTTCCTCTTTATAATCAAGATTGTTTTTCCTCTTGTCTTGTTTTCCATCTCTCTCTCACCCACCCACAAACAGAAGTTTGGACTAGTGCCAGAGAGCTGAGGAGAGCGTTACAGCAGGGCATTAGACGATGACTTTAACAGATATTCCACTCAAATGCCACTCTGCATTGGCCTCGTCTTCAGATTGTTGTTAGTGGATTTCATCCACAAGGAGCAAAGAGCACGTTAAGACAATGAAATGCATGCTTCTGTGTGTGTACGTGTGTGTGTATCCTTATCTCGTCTGAGCAGGAGGAACGAGTTCAAAAATGATTTGCAATGCATTTATCCTTCCCTAAAAGCTCACCACCCATATGCCCCCCGTGTGTACACACTTCTTGCTTCTCTTTTTTTTATGCTGGAGACAAAGGGGTCACTGAAAGCAATCAATCACAGCGTGGCACTGAAGAAAAATGTTCACGTTCCTCTGTGCGAAAATAATCAATCTTAATCTATCGTGTCCCTTTCATTTCACATTGACGGAGGGAGTGGGAGGAAAGGTAAATCAATAGTAGAGAAATGTGTTGTGCTGACAATGACGTGGCATAAGGTGTGTGTGTGTGTGTGTGTGTGTTTATGCTTAGACGTCAAGGTCTACTCTGACATTCTTGGGATTCCTGAGGCTAAGCGTTTTGGTTTGACCTGAGAAACCTGACAGTGAAGAGGAAGACAAAAAGAAAAAGAAATAGAAAACGATGGCCAGAAATAAATAAGGAGTCTGTATTTGAAACAACCAAGCTCAGAGTTATGTTGCTTCCTGTGTATGAACTTAACGCTGGCCTGTAAGTTAGGGGGTAGAGGGGAGGGGTTTCGGAGGGGGGGCACTGCACAACTCTCATCCACTCAAAACCACAACTCCCAAGACGCTCTGGGGATTTATTGACCGCAGGGGTAGCCTGGGAGTCTGGGAGCTAACACAGTCTCTAACCAGAGCAGGCGGCAAAAAGCAGAATTAGTGGAGGGAAGGCCATAGGGGAGTGTCTGTGTGTGAGGTTAAATGTGTGTGTGTGTGTATGCCTGTGTGAGCTCACACAGAGAAGTGTTCCTTTGCTGGAGACCGGTTAACTACTAGTGTCTGCACACAGCGGAAGGCAGGCCACATACATCCGTTATTTAGAGAACAGCCATTGATCTCTGCTTTTCTCCCTTACTCCTTCTTCTTCTTCTCTCTCTCTCTCCATCTGTTCCCCTTGTTCTCCTCATCCCTCAAAATGTCCCCCTCCTTTTATTCTCAATAAACACACCGCTTACTCGGCAATACCTTTCCTTGCTAAAGCACCACCAAGCATTTACTCTGAATTAAAAGTCTTGTGTCTTCCTTGCCTTCCTCCATACCTTTGCAGTGGGTCTGTATTGCAGGAAGGTTTTTGTTCGACTTAGGCAAACCGTGCACACTATGAAAAGGGCCCTTGGATCTTTTTTTTCCTCTCCATTGCACTTCCCAATTGTTTTCCCACACAATCAATCCCCTTGTGTTTCTGCTGAATGATGTAAATAGCAGGAGACTGTGTATTTTGGCAATACAACCACTACATGGGGAACTTAGGAATTTTGATGACTGTCAGGGTTTCCCCTTCACTTTGCAATCTCTCTCTCTCTGCATTTGAGTTTTCTTTCCCACTAGAGCATCAGAGCATGGGGGGGGGGGGGGGGGGGGGGGGGGTATCCTGTCAGTGCTCACACAGAGAATTCCTGGATCTGTCTGAGTACAGTGAGGACTCAGTGAGGAGAGAGGTCGGTACACTGAAGCCATTGTGAGCCAGCCAGCCACCCACACGTGTTGCAAGGGGCTAGCTAGATACAAATGCATGCATGGCTGCAGCGACGAGGACCGTGATCCTACTCTGTACTAAACACTAAAAACTGTACAATATGCAAAGCTGCTTTGTCAGTTAATATGGATAGAAATGGATGCAGTGTGTCATAACTTGCACGTCAAGCTTTTCTTTTTCCACTTGTGATTGCTTCTCACTTCCTTTGTCCATTGGCTTCTGTGGCAAAAAAAGCATCTGGCAACAAAACACTCAAATTCACAACGCAAGTCCTGTGCTCTATTCAAATGTGAACTCCTGATGATGCCAATAGTATCAGGTCTTGAGAATGTCCATACTTATGCTCACACATGTAGCCCCCGTCAGCCAGAGATTGTTGGTGCTAAAGCTTCTTTGGTTTAGGTAAGAGAATAAGAAGGGGAGAACTCCTCTGTGTCGGTAAATGCTTTATCTTAGATGTCACTACAACATATGAGGATACATCCACAACACCAATGCAGGAGCGAAAACACTTAAAAAAGGCAATGGAAGTCGGTCTGCAGTAAATGAATTCCTTTCAACATGAACTGCATAATCAACACCTCCGTTTGCTTGCTGCAATGAGGTTCAACATCGACCTGCTTCATTCATTCATTCACACATCAGCTGGTTCTGACGATAACCACACTTCAGACAAGGGGGGCTGTCCGAATTAAGTTGGTTGTTCAGATAATGTCATTTACACATTAGTGGTCTCACTCAAAGCTCCTAAGGGTTACTTTGACACGTCCAAGGGTGTGAAAGGGGCTTTGGGGTATATATTCTTAAATTGGACTAAACAACCTCAAATATTCTTGACAGAAACCCAACTTAATCCACCAATGATTAAGCATGTGGCAGAAATGAAAACATGCAGAAACCCGGTGCAGAACCGAACTGAATGGTTACCACTCCTTTGCCACAAAAGGCCAAAAAGTATGACTAGGAAGAAATATGGAACAAGTATCCTTCATCTGAGTTTTAATCAATGCAGTTAAATGAAGATGTCATACTCTAAGGTTTGCAGCAAACATGTTGGGTGATGAATCTGTGCTTAGTTTCTACACACACACACACACACACACACACACACACACACACACACACACACACACAAGCTTCTCTGGTGTTAATCTGAGCTTTTCATTATATCAGTACAGCTCATCACAATGGAGGAGTGTATGTGAGTGTGTGGCTGTGCTCATCATAATCGGAGGAGTGCATGTGTCATTGCATTTGCGTGTGTGAACTCACTGCACTGCCTCTTGTTCCCACACCTCCATTTACCACACGGGTCAAATCCAGCACTCTCCCTGTAAAGTGAATAGCTCCTGACTCGACAAAGAGGCCTATACCGAAAGAGAGGAAACATGGCCTTCAGTTTTGAAACAACGCTTCTCTCCTGCTTGAACACACCTACGCACACTGTCACTCTCTTTTGTCTCCCGTACAGAAACACAAGTTCTCAGAAAATTCCCATGTACAAGACGTAATGATGTCGCCTACTATATAGACACAGCATGGTGCCATTTCTCTTTTGTTAAACAAGGACAAGTGGGATCAAAGACAGTAGCGCCATACTGGGGCAAATGTCAGGTTTAGTTAACTGTTGCTGTAAAATAATGTGACGATGTACAGCGCTGTATGTAACACTGTGCAGAGCTAATAGACTGGATACAATATGTGCCAAATCAAAGCTCAGTGGAATCTTTTAGCTGGCAGTGTGAGATGTGAATGGACTCCAAAAGACGTCGTTGACGTGACTTACTTTTTGGAAACCTGATGATGTAGCAGAGATTTTCCCCTCCTCTAAGCTCTTGATGTTGAGTGGTGATGGAGGCTTTTTCGTGCAAATTGTGTCATTATGAAACTAATCTGAAATCTGGTAATCTTACTGTCAGTGCTGCAGGGGAGGAAGAGGTGTTGCAGGGGAATGTGTTAAGATGACTCAGACGAGAAATTATCTGAACGTTTATTTCGTGCAACAACATCCGACTGAAGATGTTTTTTTTTTCCTTTTTAGAAAACCTGTTTAAAAAGTCAGGTTGGATATGTATTTTTCAAGGAAAAAAAACATGTGAATGGATTTGTTTCAGAACCCAACACCACCATTCAAAGTAGTATGCATGACCAAGCAAAGCAGAGAGCCCCTGCACTAGCCCTGGGGAAACCCTGTTCATGTTTGCATGCCAAGCATCTCTCCTGCTGGTTTGAATAATTCACTTGGGGCCTGTTTATCCTCTGGGCTTATTCAGATTTGCTGGACCATCCTTTTAATTCCTTATGGTTTTGGCTTTAAAAAGGGGGGGGGGGGGGGGAGACGGTGATAGCTCTTATCTTATAGGACTCCTCTTGAACACACCACACACTTTCTCTTCTCAAGAGTGTGAGGTTTGTGGTTTGGGCTGCCAAGTCATTTCAGAAAGAAAACAAGAGAGGAAAGTGTCATTTGAGAGACACGATGATGTAGGTTCTCTGATCGGTTCCCAGTTACGCAGAACATGGGGATTTCTGCTACTTGTGTGCGTACAACTGGGTCCCTTGGTCGAGGGTGTAGGCAGTGATAGAGATCTGATGAGAAATTAGTACCAGAGGTAGTGATCATAATGGAAAACATTTCAATAACCAAATCAGTCAGAACAAAACAACAGTGACTGTTTCAAGACAGCTGATGGTCTGAGTGAAAGTAAAACATGCAGGCTTGCCGCTTTTTAGACCTCCTATAGCCTCTTTCAAACTAAAACTCCTGACAATTTTGAGATATCAGGAAAACTGATGGATGCTTCTCAGTTTGGACACCATGTCCATGTAAATTGGATGTTTTTGTAGTTTCATTTGGGTCACTGGAAACCAGACAAAACCATGACATCAAATACAGAGTGACATCAGAGCTGCTAAACAGAACCTGCTGCTTCCTACATCCGCTTGATGAGTTTGTCTGATGTGATAGAGGGGGGTGTGAGAGGGCTAGATTATGGGCCCTGATTGGTTGGTGATGTCTGGAGACACCAGGCCAATCAGATTACTCACAAATAACAGTGTGAACAATCTGCCTTGAGATCTAATTTGGGAAACAAAATCGTATTTGCTTGAACAGAGCCGATGATTCATGCAAGTTAGCTAAAACAGACACAGACAACACATGTTTCAAGTTTTTCCTGAGCTTGGAGTCGCTGTGGAGAAAATGGGAGAAGAGAGCTTCGACAAAATGCCTGTTTTTTCCGAATCAAATGTTTTATTGATGTGACTGGTAGCGAGCAGCCGTTTTTATTGCGTTTGGCAGGTCATTGATTTGAAGACGTGCTGATCTCTTCGCTCATCTATACTCATTTGGATGTTAAAGGCAACTGAAAGAGACCGACTGTGAAACAGTACGAGTGGTAAGAGGTACACACAGACACACACTTTAGATAGGAAATTAGTATGTGGCTTTACTGCGATTTTAAAACATTAACCTGTGCCTAGAGAAAATAGACTGGGATGAGAGAAGCTTCTGGTATATTCCAATCATCTATATAATACTCCTTACATGGATTTAAGCATGTTTGTGTTGTGCACATTTTCTATATTGCTAAGCTTTTCAACATAATGGAGCTCTTGCATAGCCAAGGATGTAGCTCAGCAACCATTACGGAGCAATCTCCAGCTCTGGTTTCACTTCCCATTAGACATTCAGAGCCATGACAATACCTATGGGGGGGACACTGTGCTGCCCTGGCTTTTTCTCTCTGCCAAGGCCTTCACATTAGTCACTTCTTACTATATATACCAAACCAAGTCTAGCAGAAATCCAGTGTTTTGCAACATGATAATTTTTTCCCCTAACTCTCTGACCAAAATACTCTAAGGATACTCTAAATACACCAAGGACTCTGTGAATTGTCACGTGGAACGGATCTATAGCCAATAGGGAAGAAAGCTGACTGAAGCAGGAAGGACAACAAACATTACCATGGTGACAACAGCAATCACGAAGCATAAAGTTAAATGGATGTCATGAATTCAAGACCAACTTGTTGATTTGTGGCAACAACATGAGTTATATACAACGTGTCCTGTAAAACAAACCACAATCCAACTGACAAGGAAATGAGTTTGACCAAAATGTTTACCGTAAAGGATGTACCAGCTAACAGCTAGCCACATTTAGCTTGCCCGTCATGTTTGTTTACTCTTCAATCACGTCTGACCGCGCGAGATTACACTTTGTGATAGTCGAGACTCTGGTTGTCTGCGAATGAATCGGTTAGTGTGTGGTGTGCTGAGTTGATCGTCTCTTTGCACACCACACACTGAGATCTGAACTGTTAATCGGTCAGGATTGTTGTCATGTGTGGGGTCTCTACACGCCATCAAAATCGTTTAAGATTTAAAAATCGTGTAGTGTGTACCAGGCTTTAGACATCACATTCAAGGTTTATGTAGAATAGGTAGGGTAACATGCCCCTGCCTTTAGGATAGGGGATAGATACTTTAGGGTAAATACAAAGCCTATAGGACGCTCTGACAGAACTGGCTTGGAAAGACACTGTATCACATGTGTGCTGTTAATGTCACTTCTCCTCCAGAGTCATATACAAACAGTTTCAACTGAAGCCATCTGGATCTTTCTTGTGTAGGTCAAGTTTCTACACACATTTCATCAACACCAATGTCCAGAGTAAGTCTTGCATTACCCCTGCTTTGAGCCTGTGCCTCTCTTCCCCCCCCCCCCTCCACTTCCAGTCCCAGATTACCCATCAATCCCACTCCACTGGCTACAACAGCCCACCAATCAGACGACAGGATGGGGAGGAATATGATAGAGGATTGGCTTGTAGGGGGGGGGAAGGGGTGGAGCAGCTCAACCATCCCCTAACAACAGCGGCGTGCTGTGAAATGAGTGAGTGAGCGAGCGTGAGAGACAGAGAGAATCCGCTCCTCCAGTATTTAATTCTTCCTCCACACTTCTTTACTCATCTCACATGCCGATTGCCCTTCTGTCTTCCTCTGAATCTTCTACACACACACACACACACACACTCCCCCCCCCCCCCCCCCCCCCGTCTTAAAAAGATAGTGCTTTTCAACATCCAGTCCCCCCTTTCCTCCCTCGGCTGTCAGTCCGAGTACGACTTGCTGACTCTGTAGCTCACAGCGACATTCAAAAGAGCTCTGATGGTGCTGTAGCCTTCACACACACACACACACACACACACACACACACACACAGGAAAATACACACACACACACTTGCTTGACGCTGTGGAAGCTGGGGGAGGTTGGGCTGGTTCCTGGCGGAAGGAAACAAATTACACACTGCACTACACATGCCCACACACAAGGGCATATGTGCACACACACACACACGTATACACTCACACAGATGCACTTGCGGCTCAGCTCGGGTTGAACGGGGTCCCTTTGCTGACCTACTTCTTTACTGTCACTCTGAGGCAAACACTGGCCACGCTCGCACTCAACATAAACTCAGCAGTAAAGCTGCTTGCATGATGTGAATGTTCAGGATCAAGAGGGGGGGGGCTCTAACCACACAGTACCCCCCCTCCTCTCTCTCTCTTTTTCCTGTGGTGAGATGGTAACAAAAAGAGGCCCCCTTTTTAGACTAGAGGTGTTAACAGCCTCGAGCAGCCATCTTGTCTATTTGTGTGTGTGTGAGAATCATTAAATGAGTAGCAGAAATATGTCTGGAGTGTGTGTGTGTGTAATAATATAATCAAGGAGGAATCTTTAAAACTTTAGAAGTGCAGTTCAAATGTATTTTTTTAGGATCGCATCTTCTTCTCCCATGACCCTTCTCAGGCAGAGAGAGAACCTTTTTATTGCAGCTCACAGCTAAACGCATCTCCATTCACACCTCTTTAACCAAAAAAACAACAACACATTGACTTGCTTTGGTCTGCTGCCCTTCCTAAAGTTTTCCTCTAACCCCCAATCCCAACATACTCCATGCCGCTGTGTCAGCGAAACGCACTACACCGTATTTGCTGCCACTCTAGTTAATCACCGTGTGCGACGTGCGCGTCAAGTTGGGACAGAATATGACAAACCCGTACAGGAAGTCAGACAAAGAAACGCACAGAGCATCCGGTCAATTTCAAAATAAAACGTACGGACGGGCGATCGTATTTTTCATCACTTTATCAACATTACGTCAAAACAGGCACCGAACGAACAACAAACCATCCTCAGACAGACAAAAGCAACATGTTGTCAGCACGTTTTTTCTCTTTATTCCCACGTGATCTTGTAGTCAAAGGAGCAAAACCTTATATAGAAATACTTTTTTTATTTAAAACAGAGAACTGCTCTTCTTCTTTTTTACTGATATCAAGCACAGAGTGCTTCAAGCACACACAAGCTGGTCTTAGCCTTTGTCTGAGCCACTTGCTTTGTGTGTTTGCAGCTTTTAATGAACACCTAAAAAAACATAGAAATCTGCCTCAAGTCAACTGTCATTTAGCCTAAGTTCTATGATCAGAGACTAAGTATTTGGCAGAATAAGGCGAAACTGATGCCCAGTTGTGTTATTGACAAATCTATTTACCAAATAAATGCAATGGACTGTCGTGTGACTACATTTTTTGGGGGGAAGAAAGTCCTAAAGGGACTCAAACTACAACGTCTGAAAGCAAGCGTTTAAACTCTAAAATCACAAGCGTTTGAGAGTGAAAAGAGGAGTATCAGGTAGTTTCCAGATAGAACATGATGCAAAGTCTAAACAGATAAATCAGTGCAATTTAATTATGAACTGAACCTGAGGTATCGATTTCTGATTGGGGTTGTCACTTGCCACATTAGTGGATTCATAGCTGGTTGATCACAACCGTTAATGCCAAACACCTGCAACTAAATCAGGTGAACACAAGAGGAGAAGAGAGGTGCTTCCCAGACACACAAAGGCCTTATCACAGACCTTAAACCAATGCACACACATACACACACACACACACACACACAATGCAGGAAGCCCACAGAGGAGGCAAGCATGTGCCCATTGTCAGAGGGTCTCATGAGCCCCCCTGCTCTTTCAGCCCTGACAATAGCTGCATTGATAACACCTAGCAGCTAGAGGGATACAAAAGGAGAGAGGGAGAAGGCACAGAGAAGGGACAAAGAGGAAATTGAAGGAAAAAGGCATCGCTGCTTGTCAATAGATATCCATTCACTTCCTCACCATGTACATTTGGCCCATAAGGAAAAGGGTTCTCTTCTTTATTTAACAAACACAGACCAGTCCAGATGCATTGGGATAAAGAACGCAATAGCCAGATAACGTTGCACTGGTTTCACCCAGCCAGTCATTCAATCAGTCAGTCGGCTGCAGATGGGTGAGGCCGGGCATGCTCAGAATAAACTCCAGTAGTGAGTGACAGCCGCCTTCATAAATCAATCTGTTTGACAAGTTATTCATACATCAACACCCTCGTTTATGTAAATCATATGCAAACTGGCTGTCGAGCTCTAGACGCATTTACAAGGAATTTATCCAATTCCCCGCAAGATCAGTTGGTGTTCTTGCAGTATGGAGGAGAAGAAAAAAAAAAAGAGATCATTTTTATGGCAAGCTTGTCACTAACGAGGGGGAGAGAAAGATAAACTGTGCTTTCTTGGGGGATTTGCAACTTCCAACACAACCAGACATTTCTGAGCAGGGAAGCAGGGAAGAGGGCAGAGAATCTTCATGTAGCATTAAATCTGGGATGAAGATCTAAATCTGAGAGTGTTTGCAGCAACAACAAAAAAAAAAAAAAACAGTTGGAGAGGAAAATAGATTTACATCAAGTTGCAACGCCAGGAATGCCGCGGCCTCATGTCAACAGCTCACTCCGGGGCCTGAAACAATAAATATCTAATCCCTGTCATGTTACAGGGCACCCGTTGCTGCTCTGGGGCCCCCCAGAATCGATCAGGATCCCCCCCTCACCCCTCCCCATGCAGTGCCCCTGCCTGTGACACAAGTAAAAGGGACTAATCAATGGGATTTAGCTTGTGCTACAGAAGCAATAACAAGACAAGTGAATTATAGATTTAGAGCTGCGTGAGGGTTTATTTATATGGTCTGTGTGGAAGGATGATTGACAGGTTTTTACAGTGTTATGCTGTTTGTACATTCACAGGACTGTGACAGAGAAAATCAAATAAAGAAAAACTGTAAGGCTACGAGGGTTTGTGTGCAACTAACAGAATGGAAATGTAGGGATTCTAACTACTTCATTTCCCATAGTACCACCTTGAATTCTGTGGATACAAATTCAGAGACATCAAACCTTACTTGATTAAAAATATACCTTTATAATAATACTGTAATATCAGTATTTCCTCACTAATCTCTTGTGCTATTATAACTTTTAGACATCACCTTTACTTGTCACATCTAACTATCCTAATACAATTCTCCCTCCTCTTCCAACAACAGCTATCAGGAGAAATGGAACATCATCCAAGCTGACACTGAGATTAAAAAATTCAATATATGACAAGTCCGTTGGTATCACAACAATCGTATTTCAGCCCAGCTAATCAAATCCACAAGCGTGACCTCTGGGGGTATATTAAACGTGTATATATAACATGTGTCATCTTTCAAACGTTTAGCAGGGGGGAGAGATATCCATCTACACTGGTAAATACAGCGTAAAAAATGGTGAACCAGCAGCGGTCGCAGTACCTACAACACATTCGCTCCACATTAAAAAAAAATGGAGTGGCAGATAGCTTTCAGTGTGCAGCTTGCAGGAAACCACGGGAGGGAGACTGAATGATTATGTTACAACAACGCCAGCTCTCCAAAAAAAACAACAATCAGGGTCTAGGTCGGCTATTGCAGCCGAGTGAAATTAAAGAGGGAGTGGGAGGGAGACGGACAGAGAGGGAGGGAGAGTGAAAGAATGATTTTTTTCTTTAGGGGATGACCGAGGTGGATGTGTGTCAAGCAGGCAGGAAGTAGCAGAATTTTGTTTTCACGAGTGGACAGAGGGAGAGATAAGCATGACCTCTGTCCGAGCAGCTCTGGCAGACTTGAGCCCGTGCAGAATATGACCCTGTCAATCAAACTGTTTTGGGCCCCCTCTTTTCAGAAAGCCAAAGTTTAAAACCCCAAACGACAACACTTCCCACCTCAGTATGCAGTGTTGCGCCACGGGGGGTGGGGGGGGGGGGGGGGACGAAAGAAAAAAACGTCTGTGCCATGGCCTGGAAAGGGTTAACGCGGCAGCCGGCTGAGGATAATGCAGATTGTCAGCGAGATAAGATTACCAGTTAGCATGGTGGTTAATGGAAGCCACCACAGCCCTGCGCTGACAGTTAAGAGGAAAGGCAGAAACACTCTCCGGGCCCGACGACGCTCACACGAGCACACTTTTAGGTTGAACAGTCACTTTGGGGTGCTTCGTCTCTCATGGTTCTTACGTCATCAAAAACTGGTTTCAGAACCAGCCACCTGACCTGGATTAAACATGTGCTTTAATAAGGAGTAGGGGGTTTTAATGTTACAGATTGTTAAACAATATGAATGAGCATTACAGACATGTGCAGACTGTTGCAGATCAGCCTATTGACAGCAATGCTAAAACTATTTCTTGTGACACACTTTGTATAAAAGAATCCTGCTGGGCAAAAGAAAGTGGAAATGGTGAAAGACTAAACAGAATCAATCATCAAAAGCTAAATTAAGATTTTCAGATTCAAGTTCTGAAGAATTTCCATAAAGGGCGTACCTGAATTTGAATCTAGCTTTACAATTAAAGTTGTTCCAATAGCATTACCATCAGTATTGGTCTCTGTTACTACCAGAAATCCAATATCAGGTATTTGCAATATGCCAATCAATGCACTGATTCAGATGTAACCCCTCCCTAAAGTATCATCTATCATACAAGAATAACAGACAACAAAAGTGTAGTGCAAGGGGATAGTTAATCAAACCTCGCAATATGTCAAAAATACGTGTTACAATCAATAATATGGACTTTTTAATTGTGCCAGTTATTGATTGGTACTAGATATTAGTGTCTACTTAAGCATAGACAGTAGGTATTGGGGTTGGTTTCGGTTTTCGGGAAGGGGTAAATTGTACCATTATATCAATATTCATACTACAGCATTCAATAATTAAACAGTGAGAGCTCACATAAGGAAGCTGTAAACATTGTAGAGTTACAACAGCTGCAAAAGGCTGAGACAAGAGCCAAAGTGTTGTAATACACTATAAACAACACTTTTAATAAATGCATAATGTGCAGAAATGAAATCACAAAATGGAAGCAGCTAAACTGTTCACAAATGTTCCATCAGGATCCCAGACTACACAACACGGCACACACACTGTGCTTTACAATGCAGTACAACTGTGTATTTACACCTCACCTCAACCTCATGGTGCTACTATCAAAGCGTATTTTCTCAGTATTCTGCTGTGTCCAACATCTAAAGTCTTTTTTTTTAAGCCTCTGTTTGTGTTGTGTGTGGCGTGTGTTCCTGTATGACTACAGATTACACTGTAGACAGAGAACGTTATGAAACAAAGTCAGGTCTCAGGCTATGGGAGTTCCTCTGCTTTAATGAGTTGTAGTTTGGGACCAGGAGTCCGTTCCCTGGCACAACCACCACAGGCACACATACACACACACAAAAAAAAAAGACAAGAGGCAATTAAAGAATGATTTTCACCTCACAGCTTGAGACAAAACCCTAGTACCTCACCCCCAAACCCCTTTGCTTGACTTACACCACGATCAAACATAAAATGCTAAGTCTCCGAGGCCTGTAAGTTGCCTGGAAAAAAGAGGACAGGATGTAAGGGGACAGTGAGAGAGATGGTGATAAAGAAGAGAGACATGGGATTGTGAGAAAAGGAAAAGAACAATGAGTGTGCAAACAGGAGAGAAAGGGCTAATTCAACTCAGGTGGAAAGCAAAGAGAGTGAGAAAGAGGTGAATAATGTTGTTGGTACAGTGGGGATGAAGACTGGAGGTGATGCATGAGGGGCGATTACAAACCATCAGTGTAGCTAGCAACCTACACTGCAGGGAAAGATATAAAGAGAGAGGGGCACCCACACATGTATTGCTGACTCTTTCACTGGTAATTGACCTCATGGAGAGGAAGTGAAAGAAATTAAAGTAGGACCAAGTACAGATGAAAAGCAAAAAAAAAAAAAAAAAAAAAAAAAAAAGAGAGAGAACCTTACAAAGACGTGTTGTTTGTTTTGAGTCACTTGGCCGGTAAATACATGTCCATTATATAACGCTATTACCGGATTTCTTCTTTCTGACTCAAAAGAATATGTTGTTGTCGGAGTCACAACAAGGATTGTACTGAATACAAAGCTTCACACCCTCGTGCCACAATGAGTTAATCTGTGATTTAGCGAGCAATACAAATAAAGTTGTGACTCAAAGCTTTGGCTCGCTATCAAACATTTAGACCACCCAGGTTCGTGGTCAGTGATTAATGTAACTGGAAAGACATGCCCTGATCACATGTATCCAGCCTGTGAGTATTACAGACTGATGTCCAAGTCCAGAGATCATCCTGTGTCTTAAAATGATTAGTTCATCTCTTGATTACAGCTGCATACGTTAGATAATTTAACCCTTTAAGTATGGCCGCTGAACACATTTTACACCAAGAGAAACTTTGATGTGATTCTAAAGAGAGTTGGATGTGCGTTCACTGTGACCCTGTTGTTGTGAAGACCTACTCACACAACTGTTGTGTTTGGGATGATTCCCTCAGTGGAATTTAACACTGGCATCACTTTAGGATAAGAGAGAAAATAGTTTCCCTGGGGATTCAGTGATAAATGTTATTTAGTCATTTAGTTTCAAGTTGTTTGCTTCACAAAAAGCATGAAAAAAGATAAAGACTGATCTAAGGATAAACAAGCAGGAAATAAATGCTTTAGCAAATATACTCAATGACTCAGTTGGAAGAGCAGCAAATGGAGACTAAAGTCCTCGTTGCACTAGGTCGACTACCAGTCCTGATGCTGTTTGTGTAATGTCATCCCCCCCACTCTCTTCCCCTACATTTCCTGTCTCTCCACCTGTCTCTTCAAAAAAAAAAAAAAAAAAGCCAACAAGACCCCAAACATGATTGAAAAAATTATCTCAATAACATTTTGTAAACAGAGAAATCCAGCTATGATCTATTATTATGATGGGCCATACTAGAAGGGGATGGAGAAATCTATATCTCATTAAGTTCTTTGCATGAAAGAGTCATATGATACATTTATCTCTCATGTCTCCACCGTGTAACGTATAGCTAGAATAATAAACTAAAAGCTAAATAACAAAAACTGTCATTTTTGACAAGACGGCTATGAGTAATCTAAAAATTCCACTCTTGATTTCAGTGACTGAATGACACGGGTGTTTTTGTCAAGAGTGAAACCGCTGTCGATAAAAGAAAAATGAGTGATCTACTGTCAGGAAATGGGCCAACATCGTAAATTGTGAAAGTTCAACAGTTTCCTGAGAATATTGGAATTTACTGGACATGTGTCACAACCGCTGGGTAATACAAGAAAACTATGAAACAGAACCTGTTCAAAGGAAATCTATATATCCTGTCGTCTGAAAGAGCGCTGTGTGATGATAGAAAAAAAAAAAGCTTGATTACATTCCATATCAGCATCACCATATTCTTTGGGGCAATTCAAGCTTGGAATCTGCATAATTCCATTTCTAGATTCTTATAAGGGGGAAAAACAGCATTTTGAACTTCTGGACAGAAAATTTCCCTTCACCATTTTCTTAGTTTCCACTTGATTTTCTGCATCAGCAAAGAGAGACTTTTTTAACTTCCCCTGAAACTCCACAACTCCAGAAACCAAATGCTCCAACATAAACTAACATTTTTTACTCTCTGCATCTGGCTCCATGCAATCATGAGAATACACACCCAAAAACAAAAGAGGAAGACATGTTTGACTTTCTCAGAAACCTTGTCAGAATGTCAGTTTCTATAGAAACCTCTGGGTGGGGGGGGGGGGGGGGGGTAGAAGTCCCTCCAATCCTACATGTCCATTTCACACACATGAACACACAACAGAGGCATCGAGAAGAGAGTAGAGCAGTTGGGGGGGTATATACTGTCTGGTCACCATGGTAACTTCTCACTAGTTGGCTTACAAGTTATGTTTACCCCCAGTTTGTTTTGATTGTGGCTCTTTAAAAAGAAAAAAAAACACCTGCATTACTCATTTTCGATGTGTGAAAGTGAGCGAGCTTCTACGACAGGCCGGTCTGGATTCAACCAGTGGTTATCTCATTTCCTCTCCACATTCTCAAACAATTACAGCTAAAAACAGCTAAAGCTTCCATCATCCCTTTGTGATGTGCTTTTCTTTCTTTCAGGGAGTAATCTTCTGCGGACAGGCCTCGCCTTTGCTCTGGTCGCCGTGGATATTCCACTTGAGAAGGTGAGTAATTTGATTATTTCTATCCTCTTGGATTTTTACTCTCCTTGACGATCACAGGTTGCGATATTCTCTCTCTTTCTCTCTGCCCTCCCCCCTCTCTGCCCCGGGCCTTGTGATGTTTGATCCAGGGCCAGGGGAGGCCGGCCAGACATTCAGCCCAGGCCCTGGCGCCCTTCCCTCAGTGCACCACGCACTCGAGCTCCCTGCTGTGAGGCCTGGAGGAAATCAGGCAGCCGGGAGAATTAGAAAAGCCCCTCATCTTTTGAGCAGAGGTTAAAAACAGGGGGAACAATACCTTTGACTCACACTAGGCATCTCTCTGTGGAAAATCTGTTTTTTTTTTTAAAGCACCTTTTGCTCACACAAAAGAATCAATAGGCAGAATAAAAGAAAGAGAAAATCAATATCAGTGTACTGACTCTTGTCAGTTCATGCTGTTTTCATACGACGAGTCTTTTATGCAAACAAGAAAAGAAAAACCTCAAGGACAGCCCGGAAGTGCTTCAAACAGCAAGATTACTTTTAATTACAGCAAATATAGAAGTAGAAAATATTTAGTATAAATAACAAATTCTTGTGCTATTGTAGAGAATAAAAGAATGTATAGAGTCCAACAGCTCTTTCAATCTAGTTTTAGAAAAGGCATTACAGCCAGGACAAGATTTACCACAAGCAAAATGAAAACCCCACAGGGCAGGATTATCTGTGTGCATGTATGTTAGTGTGTTGGGTTGTGTTTGTGTTTGGCAGCATGGTATCGGAGGGGGTTCATTCACACAGCTGTGTAAGTTCAAGCTTTTAGAGGATTCCCAAGTTTCCTTTTGGCAGAGCAAAACAAAACAAAACTGGGTGGAAGAATGCGAGATGCCGACTTGAGTGGGAGACCAAGAGAGGAGGGCCGCTGCAAAACCGCCAACAACCCTAACCATGTAGCTTAGCAGTCTGATCTTTCAAAGCAAATCATTATCACACACTCAGAATGATCAACGTGAAGTTTTAGAATGTCTGTGTGCGCTGGCTCCTCCACTTCCCCCTCTCTCCCTCTCTATCCTGCAGGAAGCTCCCCATGCCTCTCTCCTCTATTTGTAGCTGTGCTGAGTAACACAGCGAACGAGTTTCGAGGGAGGACGCGAGAGAGATAGAGAGGAAGAAAATCCACTCAGTGTTCTATTACAACACACGATGAGGGAGGATGTAATGTGTTTTCTCACGGCAGGTTGGAGGATGGATGTTAACAGAATGTGAAGATATTGACCTCCACATCAAATAAAGCATTCATTCTGCTCATTACGGCCCTCAACCACCCATCACCACCACCCTGGTACTGGCTTCTCCTCCTTCTCATTCCTCCCGTTTTCTTACTTGAGAGAGAACGTCCAACACAGATACCCCTCAACAAAGTGTGTTGCAGCTGTCTAACGTGGCTCGTCTATCCTTGGTGTGTTTGGAAAACGATATCCGAGAAAGTGCCAGATGCAGCCAACACCTTTTCTGTTAGCAGCTATTTTTCTCTAAATCACTCGAAAACCACTAAACCCTGTCTTCTATTCTGCCTTGAATGAATAAGATTTGCAAAAATAAAAACTCTTCACACCACATCTTTTAAAATGTTCCAACATCATCCATGGAGGGCTAAAGCAAAGAGAACGCAGCAACAGTGGTCACCAAGCCACTTTGCTCGGCTCGCTCGTTACACCCCTGGTTGGGAGATGAGATGGCTGAGGGTGTTGTGGGGGATGACTGCCACCCTGAATTTAGGCTTTCCTCACAAGAGGCAGAACGCTTGGTGAAAAGGGTTGTGTTCGAGAGGGCTTTAACAGAAAGGAGGGTCCCTGTTCCTCCACTAGATAACCATGCATGTATGCATGTTGGAGAGGGGGTAATGATGATCAAATGTGGGGGGGAAAGTTGCCACAGGAAAATGCCCTCATGAGACATTTATTCAGGCAGAGAGAGAAGGAGAGAGGCCAAGGCAGCGCTGTGCCAGACAGGAGCTGAATAGAGCGGCCGGTGGTAACACAGCCCTTCATTACACAAAGAATGATTCACAGATTATAGAAAGCTTAAAAGACCGTAGCGCACAACAAGTGATGTTATGAGTGTACACTTGAATGGTAAAGTTGACACTGGTGACACTATACAACCTGCAAGCTTCACAGAAAAACATGACGAGTCAGCACTTTCCTTGAGGAGACCCAGCCAGACAGCGTCAGGATTTCCTCGTCTTAGCATCACAGAGGAGACATTTTATGATGCTGCTTTACTGGCACATGTTTGACAGTGAAACTGTGGTATTCCTGGCAGAAAGAGAGAGGGAGTAATGGAGGATCGATACAAGCCTGAGCCTCTGCTCTGTTGCTTCATCCCCAGAGGCTTAATTCACTGGATGTGTAAAGACGACGGTGTCACAATAGGGGATCAGACGGGATTGACCGTGGGATGAAAATGTAAGGAGTGTTTATTAAACTGATGTAGTTGAGATGAAGAGTGGTGGGGTGGGGGGGGGGGGGGTGCGATGAGCAGGGATCGGTCAAGAGGTTGTCTAAGAGATGTACATAATGGTCATTAAACGCTAATGCTAGGCTAAGCTATGATAGCTCGGCCATTCAAAAACAAGCTAAAGCCTCCTGTTTCAGCTTACAGGCTTAAAGTGGAAGCCCGGAGCTAAGCTGAAATTTGAACTAGCAACAAAAGACACCTGAAGGTTTTCAGATTTGTTTTTTTATCCATCCATAACTTTTTTTTTTTTTTTTTTTTTTTTTTTAAATACGCTTAACAATGCTTACAGAGAGATACAGCAATTAAAAAAAACTCAATTGTTTTCTTTCATTCTACTAATGGTGAGTGTCCTTGATGGGCCCTCGTAAAGCATGCAAGGCCACACCAAAGACAAAGCTAAAGTGTTGATTCAGCTTCATGGGGATCCTGAACGGATAAGCTGTAGCAACCACTCACTCATTGACACACACACATATATACACAAGCACACTTGAGTGAGCATGTGTGTGCACATACACACACACACACACACAAACACACAGCCTCTCAGGGGCTGACCAGCTGTCACGCCTCCCCCATCTCCGTCCAAACCAACATGAGCAGGAGGATATAAATCACTCGGCAGAATGAAGACGTGCATGTAGAGGATGCACGTGGTGTACGTGACACACACACACAGCTTGCATTGGCTGTCCACAACTGCACTATGACCAAGCAGGCCTACAAACCTCAAGTCCAAGTCAGAACACAAGTTGTAAAACACACCTACACAGGCCTACACACACACACACACCTACACACACTGCTCATGACAGAATCCAACATACTGTAAAACAAAGATAGCTTTATGTCATCACTCCTGTTAGTAGCCGACACTGGCTGCAGATATCTACAAGGCAGCTTGCGGGGGGGGGGGCTTAAAACTGGTTACTCTCACCTAGTGACTGCAGGTGCATACCTAAAAGACCTTTGCCTCCGTATGTGTGTGTGTGTGTGAGTGTGTGTTTGTTCAAGCTAAGAGCCGGAGATCGTGCTCAATGTCAACAGCTGATAAAGAGAAAAGGTCATATTGCATAATGGGAATTTGTGCCGTGTATATGTGTGTGACATAACAATGAGAAGAAGATGAAAAAAGAGACAGTAAAGGGTAAACAGGGAGAAGGGCTGGTGTATTAATATCGGAGAAAAGAGGCCGAGTGCTGATACATTTGGCCGCTGAACATCCATCGCCGCTCCAAATTGAAGCGGGCAGCTCACACAGCGCCAGTAATGATGCAGTAAAGTCGGTTTTGGCAAATGCACGACTGTTTAAAAAAAAAAAGGAGGGAGAAAAAAAAAGGGCTCCCTTCTCCTCACTTCAGCACAAACTTAATAAATACATAAATAAGTAAGGCCGAATTAAAAAAAGAGGGCAGGCGAGCCAACTTCACTCACAGAAATGTGTCTGGCAGGGCTCGTCCTGTCGGCAGGCCCTGTGAGAGGACAGAGCACATCGTAGGGACGAGAAGCTCCCGCTGGCAGCGCGGGAAGCTTGAACACAACACAGATGAAGCAAAGGCTCAATTACCTGAGAAATTTCAGCAAAGTGGACATCTAATTTTCTGTAAGACACAAAGAGGAATTCTACTCTAGACTCATCTGGATAGGTTTTTTTGTGATGTGAAGTATGTCATCGACTTTTTGTCTGCAAACTGTGACACACAAGTTGCTGGTTTGCTTCAGTTATTTTCCATTGTGTGCGATCTGCTGGCAGGCAAATCTTCATAAGGACTTTTATATTCTTGGCACTTACTTTTGTGCCACACTGATACAGTTTGGCAACATAATCAAAGTAACCCTGCTTTGATTTTTCCCAAATTGGTGAATAAAAAATAATAATAAAGCAGAGTGGTGTTGCTTTCAAATTAAAAAGGATTATCATCAGTTGCATGTTGTTTACCACTCTCTACACCACATCCTGCTGGTAACAAACCTGAGACACAAAAAGATGAACAAACACATATGGTGAAAGATGAAAGTGCTTTCCATAAGGCCCTTGTCAGGTGCCACGTGGAACGTAACCATAGCGAACGTGGTCACATAAACAGGCAGTAAAAACGCTGCTTTTGCCACTGTTCACTGTGGTTTTGCCTGTGGTAGCCATAGTGACGGGGAGGTTGCAAAGTGAACCCTGCCATGTTGCACACGTGAGGAAAAGGGGGCTTGTGAAAGGAGAATTTGCATTGAAACATAAGGTTAAATGAAGCGCATTGAGGCTCAGGCACGGTGAAAAAACAACCCTGTGACCCTCTCTTCATGGTCCGACATGAGGCCCACATTTCATTTGGACAGCCCCGAAGAACGAGGGAGCGAGACAGAGACAGAAAGACAGGGAGATAAAGAGAGAAAAAAGGAGGAGAGGAGGGGGAGAGTCTGTGCCTTTGCACTCCCCATTCTGCCCCCGCTCTCTATTTTTGTTTCCTCTTTTTGTGCACGCTCAGCGCACACACTCTCAGTGCAAGGGATTTTCATCTTGGCCCTCATCAGTTGTGCGCCTGATGAAACAAACACTGACAGCCTCTTTACATTTGTAAAGGCCCCTGCAGCAGCTGTGCTTGTCCCACACACACCATGCGTGCACACAAACACGCACTCACACACACACACACACACACAACCTTTGAATCAGAGGCCTTGCTCCAGCTGGGGCCTACAGGAAGAGCCGACATTGCACAAAATGGCCCTGGCTGCACGGAGCTGCACTCTTGCCGTGCTCTCCTGCTACTCTCACTTACACTCGTTCACAAATGCACATACACACACACAGTGTGTGTCATGTTTTGTTAGACAGAACAACACAGCCACAAATGAGCGCTTGCTACCTCAGTCCTAACATAGCACCCCACCCGCTGGCTCGAAAGGGGAGCAGCAAATTTCAAAACAAACAAAAAGATTTTTCATGAAACCTGGGAATAATTAGAAAGTGTGATGCTTGCTCCTGCAGCGTCACTCAACCCGACTTTGTGACAAACCGTTCTTTAGGGGGGAAAGCTGACACGGCAATTTGGCTTTCATTTTTATCTTCAGCTCACATTTAACCCATCAATTTAACTAGAAAATGCTAATTGCCTTATTTGCTGTCATTAAAGAGTCATGCTACTTTTTCAGTCGTTTTATGACTGATGAATTTTAATACCAAACGGAGTAAGTGGCTGTTTGTTGGGTGCAGGAGGCGGGGGTGGAGGGGCAACAACTCACACTCGTGTTTCAGGGGAAATGGTTAAGCCAAGCATGTATAATTGTCTTACGCTAATTAAGGGGGGGAGGGGGAGGAGATGGGGAAGGGGAGGGGGATCAGTAGGGGCCAAGAGTCCTGTCTCAAAGCCCAGAGGGGGGACTTGGGGATCTGGACTCCTCCAGGTTGTTGTAGAAATGCACATTTGTTAGCCTTATTTGGTCCAGGCCAGACTTATTTATTAACTGCAGCTGCCGAAAACACATGACAGATGTGACACACATGAGCACCCATACACACACACACTCACAGAAACATGCTTCCTGCAGTCGGGCACACAGACGAACCATTTCCTCAGCCCTGCAGTTCTTATGAAGAGTCAGGTATGAATAGACCAAATAAATAAAAGCTTGACCAATTTTAGACCGTGACATCGTTGACCTTGTATTCTGGCTCAATTTGAAGTGGGGACTTGTGTTTGAGTTGGACACTAATACTACGGCACATCCTGTTTCCTCAATTTAGTGGGAAATGTGGAAACTATTTGGAACAATCAGAAAACAAATATGATTTTTTTTGTGCAATATTAAAAGGCAAGTTTGCCAAACATTAAGTAGAGTGTGATAATCTGCTTCTACTTTAAAGAGCAAGCTCTGTTTATAATAAAGAAAACTTAACTGGACAATGGAGACTGCAGCGGCTGCAGCGTTTACTTTAAGATGTGCTTATTCAGTCATTTTAAACATGCGTCTTTCTTCTAAAAGGGGTGACTCATTTCTGAGATTGACAATAAATGAAAGTTGAAGCCTATACATTTACCGGCAACAGAAATGTATGTTTCCTATAAGTGTTTACAGGTGTACAATGACATCATTTGTAAGGGATAGAATATTTGTTTGTCTTTTACTAGACAACTGCTCCACAGAAAGATTTACAAAACTGCTCTGATAAATGATTTTCCTTGATGTAGGCATATTGTTTCTTAAGAATTCAGCATGTACCATCACTGTGTGTGCAAAAGTCATGTGAATACAGTTCTTTAGAGAGAAGTGACTATGCTTAAACTGATTACACATGAAATCCATTAAAATTCTATTTACTTGAAAGAAAGGGGAAACCCCATGAATCAAGTAGCATTCAAGAATGCTTTACAAACTCTTTTTGTGTTTGGTCTAGTCGGTAGCTTGTGAACCTGTTGCTCAGTTTGGCCCTAAGTAATATAACTCCCCATCACAGAAACATGTGTTGATTTGTTCTGGTTTTGATTCATTCAGTAAGCAAACTGTCTGCAGGAGTTAACACAGTTTTTAGAGACACTGCACGTGTTGTTTGGACGGGTGGGGGGGCGGTAGGGGGGCTTTAGCTCCGGTGACTCCAGCCCCACGGCGTTAACAGACATGAAATGCGTCGTGCAATTAAACGCAACGAAAGTGTCCATTTGGGTGCGAAGAAATGTACACGAAGATTAAGTGCAACAAACTTTTAGGCCACGACACATTTGCCCGGCCAGCATGTGTTAGTCCTCATAAAAAAACCGACACAGGTAGCTTTAGTGGAGTGATATGCTGAGCCAGTCACACTTCACAAGATTAAAAGTCTTTGTTTCGTTCAGGAGAGGGGGACTGCCAAGATGTTCAGCGCAAGCTAACTTTAAGCTAACCTGTTTCTTTTCACGTCTCCCTTCCCCTGAAAATTTCACCGGTGTTACTTGCAGAAAGAAAATGGTTGCTTCTTCGTATCGCTTCATACATGAGCCTCTGCAATGCGACTGAACACAGCCCTGTTTAAAAAAAAGACTCATGAAGGTACACTGTGCTAGACCACAGCGAGCATTTAATGCGCAGTTTAATATGAATCCGGTAGCCCAGGACGAGAGCCAGACGCTTGTAAGCTAATCCCCCTTAGTATTGCAAAAATGGAGTTATCCCCTCAGTGGGCTGCAGCAATATCTGCTCGTTCACAGAGGTCACACGTAGACCTGCTAAAGTGCTGAGCCTCTAGTGTACTTGTTTTTCTTAATAGGGCTAATAGCAAAGATAACCCCCTCTAACAACAAGCCCGAGAGTGTCCTCACGTCGTTTTCAAGTGTTTGGAAATGAGCGAAAATGCTGAATTGCATGACCCCCTTTTCCTCCTGCTCTCCCTGCACTCTTTATGGAGAAAATTAAAGAGCCACAACAGTCCGCGAAACATGTCGGGTTTGCGAAGCCTTTTACAGCGACAACATCACCATCACACATAAAAGCAGCAAATCCCCCGGACATTAACATAAGCTCCTGCATGAGAATTGCTCGACATTCACAAGGTAGAAAAAGAGCTTGTTTTTTTTTTTTTTTTTTAAAAGCAAGAGATAAAAATGCTCAGCATGGGACGAAATGGAAGCCGAAATAGCTGAGCCATGGCCGACAGGCTTGTCTTCACGGCTCTGAATAGGAAGAAATGAGGAGCGAACAAAAGCCTTTTTCTGAAAACACTTTGCAAAAGTCCTTTTATTTCAATCATTCTACGGCTTTTGTCGCGTTGCCAAAACACACTGTGCATCCCCCCCTCCTCAATACGAGTCCAAATACGTGCAGCAAAGGCAAAAGCCCCCAAAAGCACCCGATGTTCAAATAGCCTAAAACATGTCTGATGTCGAAGAAACGCTACAACACAGACACTGAATAAACATTGCTGTCTCTTTAAATGAAATGCATGTAATTGTTCAAACATGTGGGAAACTTAGAAGCATTGCCCTTTTCTGGATATTTGACCCAAATACTAAGACAAGCAGACAACAGTCCGTGATGAAAGTTTATGCATTTTCATCGAGACGAGCCAGGCAAACTTGAATCGAGTGGTCGCATTAAAGGGAATAAAAAGGCAAATATGTCGTTTTGTACTCACGTATTTCTTTTGAATGATATTCCTCTTAGGTCTTTCCTTGCTCATTATGCAATCCCCAAAAATGTTTGGCTATAGAGAGAATGGCCACATGAATTTCTTTTCTTTGACTCTCGCCTCTACCGGAGCACAAACCAAATGACGATTTAAATCCCCGGCTCCGCAAAGGAAATGCTCGTTGGCTTTTGCAGAATCCTCCTTCGGTGTCTCCCTTAAACTATTCGGATGTAAATCCCAAAAAATTCAAGGGTCGACGGCGGACAGAGACGGACCGAAGCCAGAGTCATTATGGGATAACATAGTCAAAACAAATGCACAATAAGTTCCATTCGCCAGAGCAGCTCGGCTTCTCGTCTCTTCGCACTCGCTCCCGGCTCTTTTCAAATACATGAATATACTGAAGGTGGTGTCGACAAAAGTTACATCTTGCACGAGGTGAAGACGCGGCGAGAAATTAATAAATAAAATTACAAAATAAAAACGTTAGGTGTCACGTCTTTTTTTTTTTAGCTGGAGCCTGCGGTCGACGGGAGAGCTCTCCAGCGGCACTGCTCTACTGACTGAGAGCAGCTCCTTTCTTCCCCAGCCTCCGCCTGTCAGCCAATCACAGCCCTCGGCACTCAGCGGCAACTTCAAAATGATGGTGAGACGGCCCTAAACACAAAACACTACCAAAAAAAACCCAAAGACGTTTGATTTGAAGGACTTTTAGTGTGTTTTGTTCAAAGGAAAGTTCATCAACGTTGTAAAAAATAAAACAGCTGTTGAACATTTGAGACTAGGCCTACGTGTTTGTGTTGCATGTAAAGGAAACTTACTACTAGGCTATGGTGACAAGCCAGTTTATACTTTTCCTGTGCTGCAAGCAACACTCCTTAGCAATGACAACACATTAGGATCAATATTTGTTTCCTGTCATGAACTTATTAGAACAAGTTAATGTTTTCATATAACCTGTAACTTCTTATAGCTTGTGGTTCAAGTAGCAGGTCACATTTAAGGCTATTAAGAAGATTTTTAAGATGTTCAGGAAAAGGCTAAGTTACCCAAAGGTTCCCGTGTTTTTATGTAAATGAAATGACAGCCTTAACCCCAAAGGAGGACTCAGCAGGAATGTCGATCCCCATTTTGGGAAAAACAGCTGTAAAATAAAATAGCCCTTAGCTTTGTAATCTTAATTTAGCTAATTCCTCACCTGGCTCATCATATATTCAGAATATGAATACATTTTTGGCATTTGGCGAAATAGGCTCACATCCATTCTCATGCATATTTGTTCAGGTAATAATTCATACTTTTGTGTTATCCACTTTGCTATGACTGTTAGTGGTCCTCATCCCCCTCATTTGAAGTGGGCTCGCTGTGTGTAATTATTCTAATAGACCGAGTGGGACGGTTGATCCGTGTGAACCGAGGAGTTAAAAGTACTAGTAGTGTGTGTGTGTGTGACTGTGTGTGTGTGTGTGTGTGACTGGCTGTGTGTGTGTGTGTGTGTATGTGTGTGTGTGTGTGTTAAAATGCATTCAGATGTTACCTTTTGTACCAGGTGTATGTCTTTGAAAGAGCTCTGACTGTTGAATGATGTTTCATCATTAACAGTATCATACAGTACTAACTATAAGTTGATCTATTTGATGGAGCAACAACATTTAATTTGCAGATCTTCATGGTACCAAGGGAATGTATCTTCTGGCTTAATTGACCCGATAGCGCCTCCATGAGGCTGAAAGTCTAATCCAGCCATATATCTAAAAAAAACTAAAAACAACACTGGATTGTTAAATTTTGTAAAAATGTCCCAGTACCCCCTGCTTCCCCTTGTACTTTATGCTACTCTCCTATCTCCCCATCATTGTGCACAAGAAATTGAGCTACACCATAATACCTATAAAATTGCTTTCCCTTATAGAAGCTAACTAACAAGTGGGTCGCTACACTCTAGACTTTGCTATATTGATTATTATAAGTTAGTTGTTAAAATGGTTAACCTGACACAATGTGCAATGGGGGGTGTCAGAATTCCAACATTGAATGGGCCCAGGTAACTGTTTCCCCTTCTTGCATCATCATAACGTAGTTTTAAAGACCTTGCTGGAGATCGATGCCATTTAAATTCAATTTAAGAATTTGCTGGATCTAGAGCCATTCCTCTATCATAATTGTTTTTACACCAAACCATCATGCCATGTCCTTGTATCTGTAAATGCGATAAAGTGTAAACATGGCGATAAACCGGATTCTGAGTCTGATTATTATTTGTTTGTATTAATAGGGTGGAGAGATTGTGGATTGGACTGCTACTTAAACTTTTAATGAGACAATGACACACCACACTATGTTTATGAGCTTGTCTCAATAGAAAACTATGATCTGGAACCCATTTTTAATCAGTGCGGACAGGCTCCGACAGAATGCCAGGCACATTGTAGGCATGTTTAAATTGGATTAGGGAGACTCTCGATATTTGGAGGGGGTGACGCCCTTTATTATCAAACTGTCACCGAACTTCCCTTTTTTTTCTTTTTTTTTTTAAAGGAAAACTGTATTTTAGGTGTTAAATTGCATTTCAATATCAAATAGGAATTAGTAAGGAAGACATATTTTCTCCCAATCATTTAGGGTGGGCCAACTTTACAAGTGGTTGGGCCCAGGCCCATTATGCCCATTCATAATGCCATGTTTGAATGTGCATCCCCAAATTTAGGGTGGAGCTCCTGAATGAGTACTCAGACTGGATGTCTATTTGTTTGGGTGTGGAGTTCACATGTAAAGAAACTTTTCCAGTGTGCACACCCAGCGCAAAACTGAGATTCTAGTTAGTATCAGCTTACACTAACTAGCAAATGTCAGTATGCTTACCAACTTCTAAGATGATAGATATTGTGGTTCCCACAGCACTAAGCAAAAATTAGTGTGTTAGCATTGTCATTGGTAGCATGCTAATGTTAGCATTAGGCTGAATGCACCGCTGTACCTAGAGGGGAATAAATGACAATCTCACATTCACATACAACTCATGTGGAACTGAATGGATGGCATTTCTTCATACTGTATATACCAGCGTTACAGTGCACACTCAGGCCTGAAAACCTGTGTACAAGACAAAGTCAATTTAATTTATATAGCACTACAGCTATGACTAACGCAACAGGTTCAGCCTCTCAGTACAATAATGTTGATTACATTATCATTCATGTAACAAGGAAGAGCTATCGATTCCTCTTCTGTGTTTGATGTAGATTTAGCATAACGCGCAAAATGATCAAAGCACTGAACTTACCCATGAATGCATGAACAAAGACACCAAATCAATAGCTGACGGGTCAATAATTCTAAGCGAGGGTTGCAGGAGACATGATATTTATGTAGCCCTCCATTAAGTCATGTTGTATAATGAAGAAACAGAATCTGAAAAAAATTGAAGGATCAGTAGTATTCCAGAAATGATACAGTGGCATCAGTGTAAGGATGTAAAGAATGGATGAGGATACACAATTTAAATAAATGCTAGACATAAACACATTTCCTGCTAATCCTTTATCGCCTTGTTAATCCTTCAAATATTGTAAATCTTTATTTAATTGCCTGTATCTGTTCACATAATATTCCTTTAGTTCGATGATCAGTGACGTCATTTGACACGTCCGAGTCAAGCAGCCAGGCTATTTTGAGATGAGGCTGCCTTTAGACCATCACCCTGCTCTATCGGGGGTGGGGGGGGGGGGGGGGGGGGGGGGTCAGCAGGGTCCTCTGCCCTGCTGGTGCTGACATTTAGGGTCCATATGAATCAAGCTGCAGTGGAGGGATGCCTGAATTTCATTGCACGGTTCACATTTAGCCCACACCATGTACAGGCAGAGGGGCTGCAGGGTCTTTGAGACATTTTTAGACGTGTTTTACCTTGTGCAGCGTGTGAAACAAGGCTTGCAAATACATTATGTTTTCTATAACTGTTTTTTTCTCTTCTGAAAAATCATCTAAGTAAGTTTTGTTTTTTTAGCCTCTTTAAAGGTTTAAACAGTTTAAGGGTAAAATGTGTGCTGCACAGTGAACTTTGGTGTGTTAATAAGATGTCCATGTGAGAGACTGGTGTTAACCGAGCAAATGTGTTGTGAAGTTAAGATGGCAAATTGAAGCTCTTTTCTTACTCCATGTTGGAAAAGTTGAGTTAAAGATTCATGTGAGTGCTCTCTATGCTAGTAAAAGCACAAGGGGGGGGGGGGGTGCGTGTGTCCTGGGACAGCAGGTTTTAAAAGTGGACTGCTCTGCTCTTGTATCAATGGCCAAGACATTTACACCAATGGATTTAAGGAGAGAGACAGTGTGTGTGCGTGTGTGTGTGTGTGTGTGTGTGTGTGTGTGTGTGTGTGTGTGTGTGTGTGTGATGAAGAAGGCCAGGGATTGATTAGAGCTTTCACTCTCAATGTGGTTAATTGCCCAGTGAGGCTTAGCAGACGGTGCTGGCTAGATTGATGTCCGATAGCCAAGAAGAGGGGGCGTTGGGGTGTGTTTGTGTGTGTGTGTTTGACGGAGGCTGGGGGGGGGTGGGCATTGAGCATTGGCTCCCTATATAATCACAATTTAATGTTTACGGATTGAATGGTTAAATATTCCAAGCTGAGGAAATAAACCTCAGTTTTCTAGTTTTCCTGTAATTTTTTTACAAAGCCTTTTTAGAAGTAGCGTCCTTCTGGTAAAGTTCCACTATGACCTGATAGTTTCTTCTATGTTTACTTCCCCAAAAACAAGTGTTTGATTCTGGCACATAATCAAGGTTCAAATCCTTGCTAATCTATCTCTGTGCAAAAGTAGTACACTTTTGCCAGCATCACTACAACAGCAAAAACAGTTTTTAGTTTCTACAAGCCCAAAAACATTCTAGTAAAGAAAATATCACCTGCCATGAGGAACATTATTATGCCACACCTTACCTTTTATTCTTCCGAACCTATCATTTAGGGTCATAAAATCATGTTTATTGTTCAGTAAGAGGACGTGGAGGTTTGCATGAAGGGAGGATTGGAGTTAACTTTCCAAGCGTGAGACCGAGACAGCAATAAGCAAGCCACAGAGTTGGCAGGGGGTTGGCTGGATAAGGAAGCAGTAAAGTCATGGCTTACACAATTCTCTCTCCTTTACACGCAGGCTGTAATCCAAGCACCAGTGATACTAAACACTTCATAAGGAGAAAGAAAGATAAAATGAAGGTTTACACTGCAAAAACTGTGCACTGTGTTTGTTTTGGTTGAATTAAATGTGAAAAGGTGCATGTCTATAATGAAAAAAAAAGATTAAGACTGCTTTGGTACAATTTTCTATTGAGAAAATGTTTTCTATCAACTCGAAATCCACTTAAAAGTCAATATAATTTAAAACGAATCTGAAATTAAATTACAATGGTGTAAGGTAACAACCAGTGTCCATTTGAAAATTTGGCTTGTTCAAAAATCTTCCAAGTATTACAAGGACAGAGGGAAGCTGAAGTATAAAAACAATTTCTATGTAATGTGAGTAACATTTAAGTTGGATTTTAACTCTGTGTATTAAGATAAACACATTTTATTGTAGTTTTGCTATCAAACATTCTTTTTCAAAATGTGATTAATCAGCAGATTTTTTCTTTGTTTTGAGAAATCTTTCGAAGTTGTTTTTGCATGTTTCATCATTTTTTTGCAGTGTTTAATGTGTGTCCTGGTGCCGGTGTAGGCGGACAGACTGGAGGTCATACTGGCTCGAATAACTCTGCTGAAATTTGAATCTTATAAGAACTCTCATTAAAGTGAGGTTAACCTTCTCTACAGCCACTCCCACCTCCCCCTCTCCACTGTTCAGGGACTCGTTGAGATCACAAACATAATTTATTTCTCGACCACCCTCCCCCGACACACAGACGTACCCCCCCCCCCCCCCCCCCCCCCCCCCCTCCTGAGGGGACTTGAGAGTCCCCACTTTACCACCGTGGATAATTGGACACCTACAGCATAAGAAATCCCCCACAGAAACAAAACAGGCACTCGTGAAGAAGACCCGTATCAGGTTTGTCAAAACGAAGCCCAACAGTGAGGATCAAAACTCCCTTTTTGCGGAGGTTCCTTCAGATTCAATTCACACATTTAACATCTCACTTCCTGAGCTCTGGTGGCTGTGGTGCAGTATGGAAGGATCAACAGGAGGAATATCCACACCCTAGGGCTCAAGGGAGAGGTAGTCCTCAGGGCATGTTGCTAGGATCAGCATGGTTTTCCCTGTGCCCTAAGTTGACCCATCTGGAAGCTAAATGCAAAACTCCCTTCAGATCAGAGCCAAGGGATGACTTGCCCTCATTTATCCCCTGAAGGCTGTTATTGTGTGTCACTAATGAGGCAAATCTTCTGAAGCTCACCTGGCAACCACAACCCCAGGTAAGTGTAACCGGGTGAACTGCAGACTTTAAGAACAAGTAGATGCAATTTAACTTTTATTGAGACTTCTTAAACAGTCTTTACAAAAACCACACAATTTTTAACAGATTTGTGCTTGTCCTTATAACACCAACAGCTACTCCATGTAATGTAGCTACCAAAGCAACACGCTAGTTGAAAAAAGAAGACTGATTATATGAAACCTGATAGGAAAATGACACAACTTGATGTGATTGACAAGTTGCTACAGAGGTTCGTCAACCATAAATGTAACAAAGGTTTTACAATCAAGGTCTTCCAAATATTTGATCTTCAGGTTCCAAACAAGAAAATCGGTTCGCTACTACTACTTCTTTTCTACATGCTAGAGAACTACAGTGATGAAAAAGACAGTAAGGTTCCCCATGATTAGAAAAAAAAATGTCATAGAAAAAAGCAAGCTGATGTAATGTCATGTAAACTCTATTTATGCATCTGTTCCAGTATAAGTCTAGATTGCCCATTCAGTTTTATATCATTCAACACTCTTGTTCTCCCTCACCTGGAACCAGTCTGGACTGGAGTACGTTGTGGTTGAGGGGCTTCGCATGAATCACTCATGGGGAACAACCAGCGTTGCCGTGTTGCTAGGTCTCTTGTGTGTATCTAGCCACACAGAGAGTTGCAGCATTCAGCTACAAAGCTTCTATAGCGCAGGAGTGACTGGCTGACTCATGTGGGTCAAGACCTGCCACAGGTGGGGGATCCTAGGCTGAATAACCCCCCCCTACAGTCTGCCGGCACAGCCTCGTACCCCTTTTCACCCAACTGGGACACCTGCACCGGACACAAAAGCCATCCCTCTCCGATTCTTCGAGCGCAGGAGCACAGAGAGGAAAAGGACGTGGGGAAGAACGAAGCCATGGGAGAGAAGAAACAGGGGTTGGTGGGGGGGCTGCCTCAATCATGGCCATGCGGAAACAAAGTAACACAAACTCAAGCCACAGCAGGGGAACAGCTGGAGCACACTGGGGGACAGCTTTCTGGGTGGTCCGAGAGCGAGAGAGAGGGGTGTGAGCTCGCAGGAGAAATGAGCGTGAATGAAAAGATGCAGATAGGGATGCTGTTTAAGAGAGGTGGTGCTGAGAAAGAAAATGAGAAACAAGAAGAGAAGAGAAAAAGCTGCTACTTATGGGTTTCCCCTTATCCCTGCAATTATGGCTAATCGATACACGTCAATATCTAATTATTCAAAGAAGCCCTCCCATCTATAGCCCCATTAGAAGCAGAGGTGCATGTGCAGAAGAAGCCATGCTTTAAGAAGAAATAAATAACTGTATATATGAAAAGCATTTAAACAACAGCCCGTGATGGGAATACAATCATTATAAGTATCTTTTTTTTTTCATTTAGCTTCGTGAGAACAAAGTAATTGCAATTTTCTTCACACCAGATACAACACAAAACAAAACCGTGTTTGAAAATCAAACAATTTCACACCCTGCCTCCACCTTTCCCACCGTCCATTTTTAAAGGTGTTTTAATCCAGCTGCTCTTATCAGTACAATTTAATTAATCCTTTGGCATTACCAAAGTTAGAGAGTGTTGCTTATTGAGGGAGGCATTTGATAACCCTTCTAACAAAAGAGAGGCATTCACTTGCAAGCAGTGAGCCAATATCCCTGTGCTTTTTTTTTTTTTTTTTTTTAATACAAGGCTTATCACACCAACATGGTTTGCATGATAAAAAAAAGAAGGTAAGTCATTGCTGAAGGTCCTGCTCATTTGCATCTCCCCTGGGTGCATGGTGTAATTTAGCTACATATGTCCCTTCCCTAATAGGCTGGGGTTGGCTTAACGGGAGGCTTGTGTTTTTTGGAAGCGACTTTGCTTGATTGTCTATTCGGATTCAAGGCTCGGCTCTGATTTGCAATTTGAAAGGCACGTAATTGTACTTGAACTAACTGAATAACTATAGTTTTTTTTTAAAGAAGGGTATACGTGAGGGAGGAAGGTGTCTTTTATTTGCTGGATTCGGGCTTGTCATCCTTCAGTAAAGTCTTCTCAGTGGGGTATCTCTTACGTAGCTGCATCTCCGCTTGCATACCGCTTGTAGGAAATGATGAGAAGTCATGCTTGTAGCTGTGAATTTGGCCTCATTGCTTACATATGCTAACTCTTCCAATTCAGCTAGTATCACATTCCACTGAATTTGTAATATTGCTAATCAGACTCCATGTTTCCCATGATAATACATGTTATATCTGAGTCCAACAAATGGAAATGTATTCATGATATGCATGCGCTTATTCTGCACTAAGTTTGACATTCTCCTTCTGAATCCACAGAGACTCACACGACATTAGCAGGGTTGATACATGAGCGACCAAAAGCCAATATAAATCGAGGACCTACTTTGTTCCCAGTCATAGCCCGCTGCTTATCTCCCACATTTGCCTACCGTAATTTGCCTCGCAAATGCTCTGCTGCAAGATGTTACGGCTGCGTATATCTCAAAATGCACATTCTCCTCATGCAAGAGAAGTCTCGTGTGTTTTAATCCCAACTTGTTATCCTCAACATCAGACCCCAATTTATCAAGATTTAACATCAATTTTCAGTTCGACGGAGGGGAAAAGCACCATGGATTAATGTTATTTTTTAATCTTCTAAAATAATAACCCAGCCGCGCCGCTGCAAAAACACTTAGCACTTCTTGTCGCTCCCTGATATTAAACAAAATTAGGATAGCAAAAAGGTTAATGAGATTCCCTTCTTTTGAACAAACTGTGCCTTATTTCTCCCTTTCCCAGGAAGCCGTAAACATCCCCGTAATAGCGGATGGTGATTATGCCGATGATATTAATTATCATTACTTTCAATTACTACACCCAGCCAGGCCCTGTCGGTTATGAGGGCAGCTCCCTGTGGAGGAGCCGCCACCCGCCGACGAACATTCATTAGCTGAGCCGAGTGATTGTGTGACTCTCTTTCCCCCCTCCTTTTCTATCTCAGTCCTTTTTCATCTTTTTCTTCATTTTTTTTTTTCCTTGGCCTTTGTTTCGTCCTCTCTATTTTTTTCTCTGCCCTTTTTCACTCACAAGCCAGTGTCATTGAGTCCAGGAAGCTCCACATACTGCCGAGGGTAGGCCAACGGATGAATGAGGTGAGGTGGAAGTTAATTGTGGAGAGATCTGAGATGAGCTGTGAGGGAATCCATGGCACAGATTGTACAGATTTTCCTCAATCTCTCCCTCCTCCTCCTCCTCCTTTTTTCCTTCACCTCTTTCTATACCATCACGTGTCTTCGCTTTAGCTCTTGTCACCCTTCCCTCGCTCAATCTTGTTGCTTTGTCTCTCCCGTTCTCACTCTCGCTGACTCCTGACATGAAACATCCATTTCCGCCCCATGAAATATGAAGAGGGCCCTCATGAATTGTTTACAGGTTAGCAGCATGCATGCCAACAGCAGCAGGGGGACAGGCTCAGGTTTTTCAGGCAGGCTGCAGTGGGCAATGGGTGTAGATGGCAGGGATTACTGGCCCCCTCCAAATATGCTCATAAACCTGAATGCTCTGGTTTTTCCGGCCTGCAGCCTATCATGGGTCATTTTCAGGGAATTTAATATAGTTGGAATAAGCTGTCACACTTATGTTGGTGAGGGTAATGTTGTGTTACTCTTAAGTGGGAATTTAAAATGTCAACACTGATGCATTAAGTGGAAGATGGGCAGCGGTCTACAGTAGTCTTAACATTTTTATTTCACCAAATTTGAACTCAATGTGAAAGTTTCTTCCAATGTACTGTTTATGTATAAGCAGAGTCCTATCGCAGTCAGTGATAGACACATTGTCCTGTAAAGCCTCCAAATGTTGATACAAGACATTTTTTCTCCATCTCTAACAAGCCCACATTGCATTCATTTAGCAAAAGAAACTGTGTATAACTTTTTTTTTTAACGTGTGTAGCAGTTGTCGTGCTGTTAAGTCTGTAGCCAACTCAGAAAGTGAAATATAGCGTGCTAGAATGACCTGTTTTTCATAATGGAATCTAGTTAGCCTTCCTAGCTATCGCTCAAGCAATTCCCACTCGCCCGTAATTGTCGTTCGCAGTATACAGCACCTATCAATCAGTGGACGTCTCTGAGACTCATGGCTGTGTTTTTGTCCTACATTTTTTTTGAACAAGGTGGTATTTCTAGATAGTTGTCTCTGTCTCATTAACCCAGTTGTGTTGATGACCAAAATGGCAAATGAGTCCCTGCACTCTGTACGTTATTGACATGATTTAGTCCCCTTAATATTGTCAGTTCAAGGCGGAACTTTTATGCCTCACCATCCTCAGCATAAATGTCATAAGACGTATTGGCGGAATTAGGTCACTATGCCGCAGAGTGGTAGTATCACAGGCGTAACAGAGTCGAAATGGCATCACTGTATCAACCACAGAGCCGGCAGGGTGGAACAGCGCTGTGTGTGTGCATACCACAGTGTGTGTGTACGTGAAGATCCCGTTGTTTGTTTACACGTTGTTCCGCTCATGCTTTGAATCACTCACAGGGACACTAAAATTTTGCCGTTGTGGATTCGGGAGCGTGCCTATGTTCCCACATTTCTAAGATTGTTTTCAAAATTAGGCCCTATGTTCCCACATTTCCGTTTTCATAAATTCATATCAGTTAGGGTTAGGGTAACTTACTTACTTACTGGGTAACTTACCCTAACCCCTAACCCTAACCCTAACCCGTGGGAACAAAGGGCCTAATTTTGAGAAAATTCTTAGAAATGTGGGAACATAGGGCTGTGGGAACATAGGGCTGACCCCGTGGAGATTCAATGTAACCTGTTGCAGAATTGAATAGGAAAAAAGGGCTAACGGCCCCAGAGTAAAAGATGGATGAGCAACAGCTTCCCTCTACCCCCTCAAGCTGGCTGACTGTGTGGATGTCCAAATACAAGACACTTTTTTTAATTTGGAAGCCCCATCTTTTCAATAAGAACCAACATTTCATGCCATCTGAAAACTCAATGAAGGGGGATTCTGACTGCAAAAATAGACATTTTGATCAAATGAGCAGATAGTTATTTATTTCTCTTAGGACAATGAAGTTACAAACTGAGAATATTTCTGAGGTTCAGTTTAACGTGGAGCTTTGGTATTGTACATTAGCAGCTAATGTACAATATGGAAGCGTCTGTGTGGAAGCTATTAGCTTTCATACAGACACTTCAGTTCATCTGTTCATACGTTCACCTCCTAAATGTCCCAGAAGAGTTTGGAGTACAGTGCGAGGAAGTGGGCTTGGTTCGGCGATGTGATGGGTCAGACAATTCAACACTGAATGGGTCTCGCTGGACAAAAACATGGCCAGTTGAGTTGGTTAATTTCCTCCTGATGAGTTTGTAGATCACGTCAGCGCTGCGCCACAGGGATACATGGATGGACGTGGAAGCATCAATTAAGATGTACTTCTGTGAGGGTTTTATCAGTTGTGGCTTTTTTTCTCTCTCTAGCCTAATAGCTTGTGATTGATATCGATGAACTTGAGCAGGAGGGGTGTGCATTTCAGATGGACAAATAGAGCATTTTCAGGGCGTGCTGACTAAAGTGCCTCGATGCAGAATGTGCACTTGTGGTTCTAATGGAGTGCTTCGGAGCCACACCACTCGGGAGATTGTGCGGATATATTATTCATCTGTTCTCTGTGCCATTTGCTACATAGCACTGAATGTGGACCTGGTGGAGAGAACACTGCTGTGGCGCCATCATCCCCTTATCTGTCTCCTTTTTCTCTGTCTCCTTCACTACCTCTCAGCCTCTATCTCCTCCCCTGTCTTTGTCACTCAACCTCTCTTCCTCAGAGGACTGTCTCAGGAAGGAGCTCGAGCCAGAGGAACAGAGGAAGACACAATCAGATCAATATCCCCCTCAGGAAATAGGCTTCCTCCCTCTGCCTCCTGCCTCCACCTGTCTTCTGTATGGTCTGTCTGACCACATCATTGGCACATCACGGCCAATTTCACAAGCAAGCCCGATAAGAAGCCGTACTCAACATGTCAGTGACTGTGTGACAAGCTTGACACAAAGTTTCCATATAATGGGAGGTGGATAGAGATAAAGAAAGTATGAGGTGTGGTTGACAAGGATAAAGACAGTGAACTTCAGTTTCTCAATGTCATGACTAAGTGGTTTAGGAGTGACAAGTTACATGGTAACGGGAGAATCACAAACCCTATGTCTTCAAATGTATGTCAACATTGAACTCAAATACAGTTTGGAAATGCCTGTTTTCGATCAGTATGTTTTTATTCAAAGTTTAGTCGAGCTACTTTTATAGCTTGATTAGGCCTTTTAACTGGACTTCTGTCCTTGTCCCAGTAGCTAGCAATAGGCCCCCCATGTGCTACTTACTATTGGGACCTCTTCAGGTTGACCTGTTCCATCGTCACAAAACAACAGAAAAACAAGTTGAGCAAATGGCAAACTGTTTTCCGACCTTCCATGTACAGTACGTCATTATGTTAACTCCTTCAGCTGACACAACACATCCTCATCTGTCCAAAACAAGTTATCTCTGACAATATGATTGAACCAATGCATTAAAAAAGAGACATATTTTCACGAATGCATTATCTGCAAAGGTAAACAAAATATTGATTTTTCAGGCAGGAACACTCCATTAATTTTAACCATTTTATTGCAAAAATGGAAATACAGTTTAGCTTGGCGTGAAAGGCTCTGCTAGAAGGATGCTCCCTGGGTTAGCTTAGCGGCATGCCACAGCTTGGGAGCGCAGTGCTAAACCCCCCTGCAAGGGTGAACCAAAGGCTTGAGGCAGAAAAGGAGGCAGCTGGGGTGATGGAGGCAAAGCTTTGCCAGCAGCAGCAGAGTGTGTGCAGCATTGATGTAGCAGAGATCAGTGAGACAGAAGTTGGGTTTAAATGGACCGCCTCGATGTGAGAATGAGCTGTGATTGGTGTGTGTGTGATGAGAAGCTGACTTCCACGTCCTGCAAGTACTAACGTAAAGCATTTCAATGTATTCCTTGTTTCAATGTATTCCTTGAAGGCTCTGCTCGAAGGATGCTACATTGGTTAGCTTAGCAGCATGCCACAGCTTGGCAGCGCAGCGCAGTGCCTCAGCTGATGACGGCTGAGGCGTATGATTTCCATATCCTGCAAGTACTAACGCAAAGCTTAATTTCAATGTAATCCTTGTTGGTCTTGGTTTTCAGTTATCTATAGCCAGTCTCAATCCATCATGCATATCGTGGAGATATATAACTTTATTTAAACACAAGAAAAGTTAATTTACATTTTATTGTGTTCAAATAAAGTTATATATCTCCACAAGAGATTGGAACTTTTGTGTGAATTGTTATTGAACACACCTTCAATTTCAAGAAAAGCTTCTCTTAATCCTAACTGGACATAAAAAACAGCTGCATACATTTGCAGATGATGTTATAATAAAAAGGAAAACTCAAAAACAAGTGAATATATTGAATAAAACGTCATCCGATGGGCTTATTTTGCAGTCTAAAAGTACAGAGTAAAACAATAAAAAGCTGGACTGAAGTCAAACCTTGAATAAAGAACAAATAACAAGATCCGACATGACGGCTGAGCTGCAGAGCTTTGGAGCTATTGTGATTATTTCCCACCAGAATGCTACATCATTTAAAAACACAGTGCACCAGCTGTAACCATTGTTTGATTACAATCACTTTTTTTTCATGCCAAGATGCCTGATGTCTGCGAGCGCTCTGAGTTCTCCCTCTGCTCTGAAGCTTTCTGAATGTGGGGCTGTTTCAACATTCCAAGGTAAGTAATAATTTACTGTCAAGAGCTGTTCTGTGTTTTGACTGTTGAGGCGATGAAGCTGTAACCACAAATTGTGTCAGCTGGAACAAACCAACCACGCGGATGTCAGGAGCGGTAATGGCTTGTAAACTGCATTATAGGTTTATATCATGGAGGCGCGTCGTTTGTCAGATGTTTGTGGTGGAAGGTCACAGGGAAATGACCAGAGTGATCGCTGGGAATCTATGTTACAGATGATTTCCCACAAGGGGTTGCTTCATATATGTGTGTGTGTATATGTGTGTGTGTGTTTAAATGGAGTAGTGAAAGAAGAGGAAGAGATTGTGTGTCACAACAGGAAAAGTGGGTGGTTTAGCAGATACTGTATGTGTGTCTCTGTGTGTGTGCAGATAGGGAAGTTTCCATCCTTCTTTCACACACACCCTTTTCTATCTTCTGGTCTGGACCTGCTACCAAGAGATAATCGTCCCCTACAGAGGGGTGTGGCTGTTGTCGTTGACCACGGTCCAATCAGGCGTGACCTAGAAATGACAACCGGCCAACCAGCACGCCCAGATCTCAATGGTTTGCCAAGGGGGGCGTCACATGATGGGACCAACTGTCACCACACATGGTCTCTTTCTCTCTCAAATCTGTCCGTTTGTGTTGCAGAAACAATCCATCCATTTATCCTTGTTATCTGACGAGGGGAACATTTGTACTTCTTTTCTTCTTATTGGGGATTTCACTCAAACTTGCCTTAATCCTGTTAAGAGAAAAAAAAGCCTTTCAATTATTTGTCCCTGTATGTTAAGGATAAACATTTTTGTTCGGATAGTTAAGTGGTTCAATCCAAACTCCCCTGATGGCGATGAATCTCGCCAGGACTCTCCTGTGACTTCCTCTCTGCTTTCCAACAGTCTGGCTAAAAAAAAAAAAAAACAGAAAGAAAGAAAAGACTCTTTTTTTTTCCTCCAAATTGAGAACACTTGATGTTCCGCACAAAAGATTTTCCACAGGTGTACAAACATTATCACTTTCTTTGTAGCAGCCTGCATGGAACAGACTGATTACTTGTTGTTTGTATCTACAGCACCTGGACATTCTTCGGCTTCATTTATTTTTAAATACAGAGATTCCTCTCTGGATATTCACACATAATTTACTCTCTTAGGGACAACAAACAGTGTGTTTGTTTTGGACATAAAGTAAAGGACATCTTGGCTTCGGTCTGATCACTTCAGATTAAAAAAATGTGTACTTTTAAAGGCAAACATGCAACACTTTTTGTTTGCGACAAAAGGGCCTCTTTTAACACTCTCTTGAGCGTTACCTCTCCTGATCTTTGTTTGCATGATTCACCTGCCGTACAAAGGTTTTGGATTGTTATCTTTTAGGATTATATTTATGTCTAGCATCCTGCGTGAGATGAATGAACACAAAGCATGATGGGGGAGTACTTTATGCTGTTAAAAAACACAATGTTTTTGATGTAAGTTGTGCAGACAGTGAAAGTGCACACCCTCGACAAAAGCCTTTATATTCTCCTCATAGTGTCCTTCACATGTCTTAACTTGCAGGCTGGATTACATGTGCTTTAATGTTTGATTTGCTCAAGGTACACTTGTAACTAAAGCCTGAAGCTTTAAAAAAAACAAAAAAAAACGTCTCTGTGTCTCTCGCCCTCTTTCTCCCTCTGGAAATGATTAGTGCTGTTGGGGCAGCCTGGAACCATTACTGATGTACACTGATGAAGTCCCAATTGTTTGAAGTGTAAGCACTCTCGTGCGTGCGTGCATGCATGTGCGTGAGATCTCCTTCCCTTTCTCCCTCAGCCAAGCCCACACCACTAGAAACTCAACGCAGAGAGGAACTGGAAATAAACTTGTGAGGAAACCTGATCCCTTTGAAGTGTCAGGATCACAGCTCAAACCGTTGCCGGTCATCAAATATGTGTCAT
Source organism: Labrus mixtus (assembly GCF_963584025.1). NCBI lineage: Eukaryota > Metazoa > Chordata > Actinopteri > Labriformes > Labridae > Labrus > Labrus mixtus. The sequence goes on from NC_083627.1 coordinate 23,117,680, forward strand.
CAATCCCCAATTTAGGAATAAAACACTTCCCTTTACCTATTGTTGTAAGGTCTTCATGCTTTGACATTATAACACAACAGCTTTTTCCTGTCCCCGACGTTATTTTGGCCCCGACAACGTCACTTCTAAAGAGAATTAGTTCAATGTCTCGACACGTGTTGGGACAAATGATCCCGACCTGCAGCCTAATGTTTAAGTGCTGATGTGATCGAGAGCGAATGTTCTTTCAAACAACGAGTCATATAGTGAAAATCTGTTTCAGGTTTTTGGCCGCTGAGTAAAAAAAAACACTTGTCTTCTTTTCTTGTTAAAGACAGCTGTGCTCTGTGAAACGGTTGGTGCGATGTGAGAAAGAAAAAGGAGAGGAAAAGGAAATCCATACACACAAATCTAAAGATGAGATCAACTTTATTGATCCTCCATTGGGGGAAATGTGTTTGTTAAAGGAAGAATGTGCAACATTTTACACATAACTACAGAAGAAGTCAAGTATGTAAATGTCTCTCTGAGTCATGACTGTCTACTATGAGTGAGAAGCGTGAGTCCTGCCAGCTGTATTGTTGTCGGAGCCGTGTTTACATGAACGAGACGGCATTGTGTAAAGCTGTTTCAGTCAAGGACTAAAGTGCCGCGAGGCTGCACATCGGAGAACAACACAGAGAACATGACAGCTACTTTACAGCCATGAAACTCTGGATTTCTCCATAATGAAGGCTGTCAGCGTTGTTTACCCGCGTGCTTGTGCTCGTGCATGAAGTGTACCGTGCCGAAGCACACCTCTCTGAAGTGTGCCAAAGCCAAGGAAGTGTACCGTGCCTGAGCACGATACAGAGCGGTCACACTGGTCAAACGAACTGGACTTTAGGGTTGAAGCGTGCTTGGGCACAGTACGGATGGCCAGTGTGACCGCGGCTGAAGTGTGCTAACATTAGCATGCTAACACAACAATGCAGGACACAGGCAATTGGAGCTCGAGCAAAGGACAATTTCTTCCACCGCTTGCGCTTAATGGTGCTTAATTATGGTGCTTTCAAACTGATAACTCCTTTGTGTGAACGCGAGAGGAGAGGGGTTTGGATGTGTGCTGCTGGAGGAGAGCGGAGGCTTCAGAATAGCGGAGGTGTCGCCTCCGCAAACAGCAGTTTGTTTTGGTTCATTGCTGGTGCTCAAGGGCGACACCTACTGGATCAAAAAGTTGCACATACTTCATTTAAACACCTGAATAGAGAAATAGATCAGCTAAAAATTTGCAAAAAGTTAAAAAATAAAGTATATAAAGTCATTAACTATAAGAAGAATGATACAATAGTAATACAATAATATAATACTAGGAATATACACCATGTACACTTTCACTTGTGGAAAGAAGGAACTGTTTTTTTTGGTTAAACACACAGTGTGTAGCATTATTGATGATGATGAAGATTATGATACAGTCAGGTAAACATTTGACATGGTGGTGATGCTGTTAAAGAGTCTGACTGCAGTTGGAATGAACGAGGACCTCATTGCAAAACTCAATCCACCAGTGCATTATTTCACTGACAGGTACCATGGAGTGATGTATATCATTATTGCCTCCACTTTCAAATTCAATTATTAAATTTACAAAAAATCCGACCCTGTTTTTTGTTGTCATGATGGTTGACTGTTTATATTGTTTGCCTTATTAATTTGTATTGGTGATGGTGGAGTCCATTATTGTTGCCCTATTCTGAGAATGTGTTGCTCTAATAGAGAGGCCTGATTTTCTGAAGAAAAAAAATCGCTCCCTGTACATGAAATGATGATTATTCAGTGATATTTATGGTCTTGGTCTTGTCTCACTCTCGCCCTGCCGTGGTCCCTAAATGTCTCGGTCTTGTCTCAGTCTCAGAGCTGTTTCACTCACATCTGAAATGATGATCTGAACATTTTGCTTCACAAACAAGTTTTTAAATCAAATGAACTTGGTAGACAACAGAAATGATTTGAATCATATCGATCTTTATCCGCTTAAACATTTTACATTTATATACTCTACCTCTTTATACTCTGTCCAAACTCGAGCTGCAATATGTTTCAAAAGAGTCCACAAATCAATTCTGTTATCAAAGGTTAATTCTTTTTATGTAATCTAATATTAAGTGAGCAAAGTGTGGGGGGAAAAATACTGAATGAGGGTTGTGATGATTTTCTCATTGTTGTCCTGTCATCTCCTCACAAAGCGAGGGAGAGAGTGTGGGCGAGGCCGAGCAAAGGGTTCTTTAAAGGAGACCTAAGGATGTCCTCACTATAATGGATGATGCACTTTACTCACCAGAGCACAATACTGTACACTTCTATTTAAATTCAAATTACGCCGTTTGAGCTTCAGTGCATGCGTGTGTGTGTTAGTGTGTGTGTGTGTGTCAGGGCAGGGCCGGGAAAGTCCTCTTTGTAGTGTTTATTGTCGACAATGAGGTTGAACCGCTCTTAAAATGTGAGACAAAGGCAGAGAGGTGCTAAGGGGCAGGAAACAGCTCGCCACTTCTCCTTCATTTCCTTCAGCGCACACACACACACACACACACACACACACACACACAAACACACACACACAATGATTAAATGGGTTACCACCATAGATGCAGTGCTCTAATTGGGAAACCACAAGTGGCTTCAACTATAAAAAGAAATGTATTTTGAATGGCACATGTCTCTGTCAATTGTCTTTTGTTTACTTCAAGTTTACGTCCACTTTGGGTGGATGCCATCTATTCTTCATTTCCTGTTCGTTTTTTTATGTGCTTTCTCTAAAGTTGTAAAGTATGGAAGAGAGTAAAGCATGATGTTATTGATCACAAGCTCGCGTCTCCCCAAACTCCACTGTTCAATTCTTTAGAAATCAAACAACTATCTGGTTCATGTAACAACACATTTTATGGATTTGCTGAAATGGCCTTGGTTTTCTTTTTTTTAAATCCAGGATCATTGGATTAAAAAGAACTGTAAAGATTAATGCTGTGATCTTGTAGAATAGTTGTAATGTGCTTAAGTTATTAAAGAAACACACACAGTGACACATGTAATCACAGAACGGGGAAAGAGGCTTTAAAATACATCAATGCAAGTGTATCTATTTATTAAACTAAAGTCAAACTGAAAACAAGTAACATATCATTAATCAAACACCTTGTAGCTGTTTTAATGTATTTTGGGGTGCCAGTCGGTATTTCAACCGACAAATTACTTTGTTATATATATTTTTAAACTCACCTCAAAGATATCTTCTTTTCCTTTAAACCACAAGTACCTCATTTAAATCCAGGAAAAAACAGGTATAGAACACAACCACACAAGGATTCAAAGAAACATGTATTAAACAAAAAATATCCCAATGGCACTCAACAAAAGGTGTCCGTTTCCAGCAGAAAAATGAAGTGTCTTTTCACAGTTCAAACAATCTTTACAACAAATAAATACCCCTCTAATTACGTTCAAATTCAGGATTTAGGCGGATCGCCACAGCCTTACTCATTTTGCCATGATTTTGTTTGTCCAAGACGTTTTGAACATGTAAAATAAGAAAAAGTGAAGGTGTACCTGCTTCTAGAAGACGGCTTCAGGTAGAAGAACGATGTCCTTTCCTGCATGTCGTTCCCCACTCTCTCTCTCCCTGATTTCTGACTCTATCCACTGTCCTATCTCTACAATAAAGGCACAAAAAGCCCAAAAATAAATCTTTAAATAAAAAAAATAAAAAATTGTTGGTATAAATTATATGTGGAATTATTTTCTATGTCTTAAAATGTTTGATCATTTGAATGCATGATGGAAGGAGAATGTCCCTGTGTTAACTTTCTAATGTGATGGGCAGTAGGTCAAAATTAGGCCAACATTGAACTTTATGAGTCCTTTAAATGTGCATAAGATTAGCTGGAAAATGCAGCGTCATAAAGTTGAAAAGGACTGAACAGATGATATTTTGCAGCTGTGAGAAGTTGGAACACAGCAGCGTCTCTCCTGCAGCAGACGGGTGGATTATCAGTGTGTAGTGGCGGTGAGCCTGGTGAGCTCCTAATGATAGCTTTGCCCTTCGCCACAGACTAAATCAAGGCTTGCTGGGTAAACCGACTCAGTGCGACCACTTAACCCCCGTCTGCCCTCCTGCTGCCGACGCTATAAAAAAAAAAATCTCTGTATTTATATGCAAATGTGAGGGGACCACCTGACCGCCTGTATCAAGGCACCCTGCGATCCAGCCGCAGCAGGTCTCCGCTGGAAATAAGTCCAGGAAATTCAATTTTCCTGTGGTACAAATGTCTCAAAGACTTTCTATTAATAATCTCACAATAAAAGGCTCTCACCACTTTTATTTCATAGATTCTACTCCTGTCTTTCACGTTGTCTTGTTCTGCACACTCTGCCTTTTCTGTGCTCCAAATGACTTTTATAATTCTTGATACATTTCTTAAAAAGTAGAAAAGTCCTTCAGAACATTTTTGTCTCACTTTCCTCATTCATCATTCCAGGACGCTGTAAGCCAAGAATACAAAGATTTGTCCGAAAAGAGTCTGAGATTCCAATCTAGATTATCCTCTGAGTGTTTTCAAACATCCATCTATGATGACGGGGGACGCACAAAACTGCAGGGCCTCAATTTGTCTTCATAATGTGCAACTGTCAGCACTTCACAACCCTGTAAAAGAGACACAGAGGAGGCTCTCCCCTTAACTCCTGAGGCTTTGAGGAGAGGTATTAGAACAGGCTAAGGAATGGAGAGGGGTTTGTGTGTGTGTGTGTGTGTGTGTGTGTGTGTGTGTGTGTGTGTGTGTGTGTGTGTGTGTGTGTGTGTGTGTGTGTGTGTGTGTGTGTGTGTGTGTGGCGCCTCAGGGCTCCAGGTGTGTTCACCTGTCTGCCATTCACATCCCTTCAAGGAGAACGGAGCGGAGGCAAGGCACTCAAGATGTCCAAAGATCAACTTACACTTCTCTCTCTCTCTCTCTCTGTTTCTGTTTCTCATCATTCACACAAATACACACACACACACACACACACACACACACACACACACACACACACACACACACACACACACACACACACACACACACACACACACACACACACACACACACACACACACACACACAACAGTGCATAGAAGTATGCAGGAGGTCCGTGATCCATGAAATGGGGAGTAAGGGCTCGAGGCCAGTGTGAAAGCTGTGGAGAGGAAGGGAGTGGCATGATTGATGGCGGGGATCAGCAAGCGGTACAGGTTGGGTTACAGGTGGGACAGGGGGAAGGATGAAGGTGGGAAAACGTGCCAACGTGTGTGTGTGTGTGTGTGTGTGTGTGTGTGTGTGTGCAGGATATATGCAGATAGACAAAAATAAACTTACTCACAATCAAAGAATTTAAGGCTGTGAGAGTAAAATAAGTGGTTTCTTGAGATTGTGGATAGCCAATGGTAAGAGCCAAAGTGAGGAGAAAAAGGGTGGAGCTTGAGAGAAACAGAGTACGCACATGACTGGACGCTTACCAACTATAAAACATGTTGATTCATGTCTTTCATCGAGGCAATAAAACTGGAGAGGGATGACAAATAAGATGGTGAAGCTGAGCGCTGGATTTTAATAATGTTCTGATGACAAATGGTAAATTTGCATGAAGGTCTTGCTTGAGTCTGCTCCTGTTCTAGTTCTTTTAGCTTTTAGTTTGCTCAAGTTGTGGAAAAGTGGGGTTTTTAACTTATTTAGTAGCAGAGTAAGCAGGGATCATTTGATTTCCCCTGCAAAGTTATTCTTGCTGTTTGATGCAACTGCAGTAATCAAAGTCCTCACATTGCCCTTTAAATCAGGTTTACAACAAGCTCTCTGTGGTAGTAAAGATTGGCTGCTGCTACGATTACATCAGCACATCAACACGGATCAAAGAAAAAAATAGGAAAATCAAATAACAAAAGGAGGGTAGAGGTGGCGGGGGAGAAGGTGGGAATCTCGTGTAAATGTGACCTAAGTATAAACATTGCATTTTCCGAGACCGCAATTTCCTGTTTTCCCAGGCGATTAGAGCGAGATGGAAGCCTGGAGGAGTCATGGCCCGGTCATGTTTCCTCCTGCGCTTTCAAGAGAGCCGGGGAGGGTCTGACTGCTCCGTGCTCAGACGAAGAAGAAATTTACATATGTGTGTTTCTGCTGAGTATATCCTGAGCACATTGATTCACTTAACTCCCTCCACGTGTTGCAGAGAGAGAGAGAGAGAATGTGTGTTAGTGTGGTTGTTACATAGCTCGATGGGCCTCTGTGCTGCTAAACTTGCAAGCTTTGGCTTTCTCATACAAGAATTTCAACTATGTCATTGACATATTTGGGCAACTTGAAGCAATTACATCATATTAACAATAATGTGGTGTGATTTATGGGACTAAAGAAAACAACTTGACTTAACATTTCTAAACAAATAGCTTGAGCTTAAGCATGTGATGATTAAACAAATCAAGTTAATTTAGGCCTACATATTTTTTTAAAGTAAAAAACTATAGAAATAAAGGAATCCTAAGTGCCAAAAACTGCATTACCTTAGGCGACCACTAGGCAATCACCAAAAGTCTATCTATCCTTTGAAGGAAGTCTATACCAATTAGACTCCATATTACAATGCCAGACTTTACAGATAATCAATATAAACCAAGCAGCAACCTCTGGTGATGAAAAATGAAGCCAATGCAGAAGTGCAAAAATCTTCAGTTCAATGTCAGACCAATTCCTGCTAGTCGATGTGAGAAGGATGTTTTCATGTGAGCTCTTAAGATCTATTCTTTCACTGAATAATGTACGCTGGAATTGAGGAAAATGAAAATAAAAGTAGATTCAGCGATATTCTGTCAGCATCCAGCACATCTATTAAATGAAAAACTGGTTATATTCAAGGATCTTTTGACTAGAAGTTCACAAGTGTGCGTCTTTCAGTTGGCATCAAATCACCTGTTACTCTCTTATTAAACCAACACGGAAGCACTGCTTTGAATCGCACTTAATCTCCCATTATGAAAGTAATTAGCCTTATTCTTCTCCATTCAAACAGAACAAAAAGTGTCTTCTTCACTATGTAGGCGACATCTGGCATCCAGCAGAGTACACACACCTGACACTGTGGGATAACCCGACAGGCAGAACGGCCCACAGGATGAGTCAGTAAGCCTGACTAAGTGTGTGGTTTTCACCAACCAAGGTGTCGCTCCTCTTTGCTTCTAGGCTTTTGTAGCAGCTACAATATGCTGTCGGAGAAACACAATGACATGTAGGAAGAGGAGACTTTAGTCACTAAGTGTGCTGGATGAGTATATTCTGATCCAATTTGCGGTAATAAGTCACTTCTTGGTAAAGGCAGTAAATGATGGCAGCGCTATCTCCGTCTGGTTTTTAATATCAGCATTTCTCACAGAGATAAAAGGACATTTGGAAGTCCTCAGAGACGCTGTTATCTGATCTGAGCCTTTATTGGAGTTTCTCTGCTGCCTCCTCGTGTCTTTTCTACCCCTCTTTATCTCTCTCATTTCATTTGCTTCCTCTTTTCTCTCTATCTTTCCCTCTCTTCCACAGCGCTCGTGTCTCCTATCTGTGAAAATGCCTCTTTTGTTTTGTTTTTTTTCACTCTATTTCAACCAGTGATCACGTCTTTTGTGGACTGTGTCTTAGTTTATATTTGACACAATGAGGGCCTCAGACGTTTCTATTTCTTTCTTTTTACTTTGGTTAAAAAAACCTTGAAGGAGGAAGTTAAGAAAACAACAAAATAGAGAAAGTGAAAGTAGAGCTACGAAGTTGCCTCGAAAGAGTGTGCCATGTTGCCCCCTTCACCTCCCTCTCCCCCTTCTCTGCCCCCCCCCCCCGCCACACACACACACACACAAAAGACACACACACACACACCCTCATGGTGTTTATTGCCACTGGTGTGTGTGTTTGTGCACCCGCATGTGTGCATGAGTGTCTTTTTGTGTGTGTGAGAGTATTTGTGTGTCCATGAACATAGAAACCCCAAAAGTTGGCCCCATGACAAGTGACCCCCTTCTTCTCCCAAACTCCCCCGTAGCAGAAACCATCAAGAAAAGCAGACAGGGGGCTGCACACAGAATAAAAGAGAGGGGAAAAAAAAGGAAAGGAAAGAAAGGGAGACGAAGAACAGAGCAAAGAAAGAGGGAGAGAGTCGGGAAGGAGGGTAGGCCCAGCTGTAAGCAGTACAATGTGAACGAGAGCTTGGCAGAGGCTCAAAGCTGCTCCGAACGAGTGCCTCCAACTAACCCCCTCAACCCCTCCCTGACAAATTAAAAGCGTTTGGTGCTGTAAAGCATGGGGGGGAGGGAGGGAGGAAAAATAGGAGAAAGGAGAAAAGGGGGTAAGGATGGAGATGGGAGACGGAGAGGGGACACGGGTAGGATTAGGAATTAATGCGTTTCTGCACCAGCTTAATCCTAATGATTACACCAAAATAAATACAACTCTGTGTATTTTTTTTTTACTTTCTATTTGATGTCGCTGACAGATGCCCAGGGGCAAAGGTGGTTGGGTCTCCGATTTTAAGAACCCCTCAAACACGTGCCAAAAAATGTCTCTAATTATGTCATTGTGAAAATGCAGTATGACTAGAAAGGAAAATCAAGCACACAGGAATAAAAGATCAGAGTAAGAGGAGAAAGGTGTGTGCCTGTGGCCTTTGTGTAGGATACAAAAAGAGTAGGCATATCAGGATCAACAGATATGAGTGAATCACACTTTGGATACTTCACATACCCACAGCCAAACACACACACTTGCAAACGTACACACACACACACACACACACACACACACACACACACACACAAACTCACATTCGGGTATACACTTCTATGAGAGTCACGTCAATCTGCTTGCACAGTAGGAAGCCTCCAGTTAAATGAACCACAGATGAACCGAAACCCTACCCTGTGGAACTCCACCTGACATCAGCACGTCCATCTTCAAACCTGTAACCGTAAAACATGCAAACGTACCAGACTCAGAGAAGGAAGACATTGATCTTGTTAATGGCATTCCACATTTGGAGCTCATCCTTGGCTGTCAATACTTACACATCCTTCACTAAAACACATGTGGGCTCACATCTGTGGAGCATCTTTGTCAGATCTTTCACTGCACTTTCACTGTCCTGCGGCAGCAGCTGTGAAAACTGGAAGCATGTGTGTGCTAGAAAAGCTGGAGTTACTAGCAAGAAGTTAGGAATGGAATAAGTTAAATTAATTGTTTGGAAGCTGAATTGTTTGGGAGATTTTTTCACAACTTTTTTTTTTAAACCATTACATCTATGAACAGTTTCCTCATATTATATTAAGAAACCCCATCTGTTGTCATTTCTAGCTTCACTATTGTAGATTTGTGGCACAGATATGTTAATGTGTTCATCTGTTTCTAGAGTTGCATGAGGTGGAAAAAGAAACGTGATTAAGCCGCCTGCTCGAATATATTAAAGTGTATTTAGTTAAATCATAACTTGTGTTAAATTCACTACATGTGAACGAGTTCTCTGGATTTGTCTGTTTTGAATGAATGTCACTGATCAGATAACATTTGATTAATCAGGTTTAATCAGGATCTGATTTGATTTGAATGACCTGAACTGCTTTTAATTTGCTATATTTCAGTGAACATGTGGTTTGGGGCTGCAATTGCTGCATCAGGAGGTTGTTCAGCAGTGTTACCTTGAAAGGACTCAGCTTGTCTGGATTTTCAAGGAATTGAAAATAGGCCACTGGAACACAACGTCCGCCCCTCGCTGTCTGAGAAAGAGGCCCACCTCCGCCCAGCCCTTCCCTCTCCTCCTGCCCTTCTTTTTCTTCTTTTTTTTACCACAGTGTGAAAGGGAATACCCTGCCCCGTTAGAAGGCCCCACATTCCTCCATTACAGATGACAAGCCGCCCCCTACCGACCTCCCCCCAGCCTCCCCCTCGAGCTCTGCAGCCCTAAACCCAGGGCCTGTGACTCTGCAGCCTGCTGTTGCAGATGCCTCAGGTTTCACTAAGGGAAAATCTAACTTTGGCAAGGCTGCAAATTCGACCCCCATCCTTCAAAGTCTGCACCTATGTATACACCTGATTGCCCTTTTTCTCTGTCCCTCTTCCCTTGTTGAAATCCTTCCAAAATCCATCAGAGGTGCAGCAATTGATGGCAATGTGTGTCCATCTCCAATTGCTCCAATTAGGTCAGCAGCTCCAGTGAGGCGCAGCAACTCTCCATCAGTCCTGCCAACTTTTGTTTTTTTCGCTTTCTTTTCTTCTCGGACCAGGTGGTGCATGGTGTTTGGTGTAGTGGACTTACTATGTTTTGTCTGCACAATTGTGGCTCATTATGACTTCTTAACACGATGTGGGCGGGCACATGCAGTGCCAGCAGGGAGCTAAAGATCTACAGTCCAATCAATCAACATTGTCATGTTTAGTCTGTGCTCGTCTGTCACTACAGGAGGGCTGTCTGTTACTGTTCTGGAGAGGGACACACCAAGCTCATTCTGGTGTCTGTGGAGAGTTCTGGAGAAGTTGTTCAAAGATTAACGATGCGTTGCCTCATTTAGGTGGCAGCAGAGGAAAAAGAGATGTCTATGTGTTCAGATTTTTTAATTGCATAAAACTGTCATTTACATTAATGCAGCATGACTGTGGCTGTAAATAACTGTTCATCTCTGGGGGCATTGAGTGTTCGTTTCATCAGCTCGTTCACAATCACAAATCAACGCAACTTGAAGTGTTTGGCTGTGTGTAGTCACTTTTGAAAAATAAATCCACACATGATTAAAGAAAGAATAGAATAAAGGATGCAATCCAATAATTGCCATGGGTACTTTGGTTTTGTGTGAGTCTTTCATGATCGCATACAGTCACAGTAAAGTTTTACGAAACCATGTCAAAGATTATCTTGATGGACTTGTGTGTGAAGTGAATGCACTTTTTAGTTGTTACTTAACACATTATCACATCCAACTCTTCAAATGAGGTTGTTGTTCAGAGACCAAGTGCTACAAAATAAGACAATCTTGCTCACTGCATTTTTAAGGCTGGCATGTGTGTGGCCCCAGGGTGAAACTAGCAATAAAAAGTATGCTATGTACTGTAAGATGTTAGAATCAGAATCAGCTTTATTGGCCAGGTATGCTTAAATACACAAGGAATTTTACTTTGGTAAACTCTGCTCTCTTTGTACAAAGGTATAATATTAAATATCAACAATAAACACAAAAATAAAGAAATAAGCAAAGACTAAGATGTACAAGGCTAAATAGGATAATATAATATGACAGTGCAGTGTAGTGCAAAGATGCTGATGTAAACATGAAGTAGTTTTTACAGTATTTACATTAAAAAGTGTGCGTATATGATAATTTAACTAAACTAAATATAATAATTTAGTTGGGATACATTCTATATTATACCCGGACATGCAACAATCATAAGCACCAAAAGTACTTGGTTAGGTGTTTACATACAGTATGTTTAATGCTAGCACACCATATGGTGTACATATGTTGGGTAAATAAAGAACATTATGCAACTATTCAACCAAACCAGCATTTAAGTCTTACTTTAGGACCAACTGCCATCCATTACCCCCCACATCAAACTTTTGCACCCTTGATGCCACTTCACTTTGACTCTTCTTCAAATCAATAACATGAGGATAACCAGAAGCCATGACACTGGAGGGATACCCCTTAGCTTCTTATTTTTATGCACTGGTCCACTCAACAACTAGCATATTTGACTCTTCAACTTAATGGTTCCAATCATTGTTATTCAAGCTCAATAAGAGAGGGTACATATCTCCCTTCACTTCTGCAGATTTAAACCTCACTCTCTAAACCCTTGTGACCACATGTCAATCATCCCATCATCCTTGAGTCCTCTCTCTCCACACAATGTAATAAGTGAAAAAAAAAAAAAAAATGCCATAAAAGTTCCTCATCCATCTTTCGCATCACGTGGACTGGAACCCGCGGGGTGCCTGAGGACACATTCCATTCATTAAGCCGCTCCACCCTAGAGGAGGAGTTGGACCGCTGGCTCCCAAGTGCATCAGCATGTCACCTTGAACAAACCCAAATGATTAAGTGACAAGCAGTCCCATGTGATGATGTTTCATTTCCCAGGAAACCACAACACTTTCTACGCTCTCCAATTTTGGAGGATGCAAATCTTGAAATGTTGTGTGCTAAGGGGGGGCGGGGGGGGGGGGGGGGGGGGGGGGGGGGGCTTCCTTCCCCTGTCTCTCCGTCTCCCACTCCATCTTTCTTTCCCCATGCCATGTAAGCAGTACTAATTGCCTTTCATAATTAGCCCGGTGACAATAATTGTTGAACTGATAAAGCTGAGTGCTGTGTGTGTGTGTGTGTGTGTGTGTGTGTGTGTGTGTGTGTCTGTGTGTGTGTGTGTGTGTGTGTGTGTGTGTGTCTGTGTCTGTGTGTGTGTGGAGTTCTGATAAAGTGGGTCATCAATGAAATGCCCCATATTTTGATCACACGAGGACAATTCCTATACGCTCATTTCCTGGCAAGTTTTCACATTGTCTCTTCTCCCCCGCTCTTTTTTCTGGGCACAGTGGAAAAGGGTGGTGGTGGGAGGGGGGGGGGGGGGGGGTATTTTATTAGATGCATCCCACCAATGGAGCCTGTGCAACCTCACAGACAGAAGCTGGCGTGTAAATTTGGGAGTAGCAAGACAAGGAAGAGTTTTAATTAGCCTGGTTAAGTAGGCGCTCGCGAAAGCCTGCCGGGGCTCACCGGGGGGATTACGACAGATTTATTTAGCCGAGGCTGCAGGACACACTGCGATATGATATATTCCAACAGCAACAATAGCTCTGTAATCACGCTCCAACCCCAGAAAACCTGGCTAATCTATTCCAGTGTCTCGAAAAAACGAGCACTCGTTTTTATTCCCTCTCATGTAGAAGTCAAGAGTTTTGTTTTTTCTTTTTTTTTTTCTCTCTCCTGCATTCAACCCTTGTGGGCAATTTAGCGAGGCACTCAGACATGCTAACACAATCAACAATCAGGTCGTTTGCTCTCTCTAATAGGCACTCTGTGTTTTTCAGTAAAAGAAGCCGTATTGTTTATTTGATTGTGTTCACCGGGGAGAGTCCGCTGGGGAAGTATTTGTTACACGTGGAAGGCGGAGGTGGGGTTGTAGCAACAGCGGAGGATTGTTGCCTTTTGTTTTTGGAGAGACTGTTACAAAGAGTCTGAACATGGAGGCGACAATGCAAAAACCACAAAAAAAAGTTAGTCGCACTTCAAAGTGTTCAGAGGCTTAATGTCATTCGGGGATGCTCGTTGTACACTTGTTGACTGATTTCATTGTTAACTGAAAAGCAAATGGCTCTTCAGTTTTTATTGAATCTAAGTAGCCACCATGTAACATCGTATTAAAACTATCACCTGACAATCTATTTTGTCAAAACACTGTGCTCTATAGTCCGGCTTCTCGCTCTGCAACTCTCTCTTTTTCTCTTCTTAGCTTCATTTCTCACCACCCTCTTCCGTCTCTTAGCCTCAGCCACTGTATCAAACAGATAACTGGCTGTTTTTGTAGCTGAAGGCTGCTGTGTGAAAAAGTGATGGAAGGCTGTACGCACTTCTCAGGAGATGACCGCAGCCTGCTGTCAAAGTTACATACTGCAGTAAACGGGCGACCTGCAGGGCGCTCTGCGGACATGGGAGAGGCGACATTCTCCCAGTAGACAGTTAGTGTACTGTAACATCAACCTGTGAAACCACTGTTTTAGGGTTGAAAAGTTACATATCGTTGCTTTAAACAGCAACAGAGAGTCTCCATGGTGAAGCCTCTCCACTGAAAAATCTAATTGAAAGCTCAAAATCTAAATCAAAAGGGAACAACATTTGGACATAATCTATCTAAACTAAAGCAGCTCAGACGAGAATTTGACAGGCCTGTTGTTTGTCAAGTTTTTGACATGTTGTCACCTGTCCAAATTTACATCAAAACCATCTGGGACCACACAAACAAACACACACACTGGCACACTCACACAAATACACACAGAGTGGTGAGAGGAAGCGGTAGGTATACTCAGTAATTATTGACAACACGTAACACCTGTTTCTATTCCGCATGGATAGAGCATTCAGAGAACCCAGAAGAGGCATGCTGTTAATCCTGAAACACTAAAGCAACACACACACAAACACACACACACACAAAACACACACAAACACACCCACAACTTATAGCAAACAGTGTACAGTATGTCTGTATTGTGATGTAAAGATCTTTTTTTAGAACTTTGTCAAACTGGGATTTTATTGAATGAAGTAACACAGCATGGATATAAAATTAGAAGCAGCCAAAATGGTCTTAAATTGTATTTTTATATAATTCTGTGAACGATTTGGCACTGAACTTTAAAGCCACGCCTTGTTTAGATTGTTGTGACACTATGTAAAGAGGGAGAATGATTATCTTAAAGCAGTTTTGTGTAATATGATGGGTATTCACATGAGTATTCCACACTTATTTAAGTCAGCATCTGAATCTTTTCCTCAGTCATAAGGCTGCAAAAACCGGGGCCGTGTCTTTTTCGATATAGAGAAGAGATCCAAAAGTGCCTCATGTGCCTCATTGGAGTAAGAGAACAGTGTGCAATACTCCCAATCTATAAAAAGGGAAATGTTAACTAAGAATAAAACTCGCATATTGACAATGAAATACTACTTTGATTGTTTGAAAAATGTTGTTTAAAAAAAAATGTAAAGGCTGTGTCATACGAGTTTTAGACATCCGAGTAAGAAGCAGTATATCTAAAAAGTGAGCAACTTTTATTGGAACAACTGAGACTGATGTTTGTGCTCCTCTTCCACTGTTAATCATATCCATGTGATACACAAGAGCACATGTGGGGATCAAATAACGCATTGTGTCCACTGAAGTTGACTGACAACAGAGCACTATAAAATTAACACACTACAAGGCAGAGAAAAATCATTTGAGGTAGTGTTTGTGCTCATTTGAAAGCCACACACACACTAACACACACAGAAACACACACATACAGGGATAGCAGGCCACAGCATAGACGTGCTCCTGGGAGAATAGAGGAGCTCCGCAGGCAGACCTCGCTCCCTTCAAACAAGCCACAAAGGAAAACATGAGCTTAAAGTAAACAGGAGGCAGACAGAGAGGGAAGGGGGGTACAAGACAACCGCAGTTTAACTTCACTGGGATGTGCATGTGTTTGTGTGTTTATGTGTGTGTGTGTGTGTGTGTGTGTGTGTGTGTGTGTGTGTGTGTGTGTGTGTGTGTGTGTGTGTGTGTGTGTGTTTTAAAATCCGTCCATCTAAATCCCATTTATTATACTGAGTGTTCACATGCATGTAAGTGCAAAGAGGTGCTTGTGCGTGTGCCTGCGTGCTTGCCTCCATAAGAGCATGTTGGTTTGTGAGTCAGCACACCACAGGCCCACACACACACACACACATTTACTCGCACACACGCACCTCCCACATCGCGTATGACAGAGCGCTTTTGATAGACTTTTGTGTTCAGTCAAGTAAACAAATGAATGGAAAGCAGAAAGTTACCTCGCTGTGCTTTGTGATTTGGCTTGTGTTTGTGATGTTAGCAGGGAAATGTGACTGTGGACTGAATCAACACAAATCTTAAAGGCTTTATATGCAATTTTTCACACTTAAATATAATATAAATCAAGTATATCCTCTGAAAATTACTCTGTGAGTCATGACTGTCTACAATGGGTGTAACACCTGAGTCCCACTGTCTGTGATGTTTTCTGAGTTTTCAGAGTCCTATCTTCAGTTTGTTTACATCGCCAGGACGGCCGGCTGACTCCTCCCCTCGAGTATAAAAGTTGTTTAATTGAGGGACTAGAGAAAAGAAGAATAACATACTGTACTCACTGCTTAACTGTGTTTCTAGATCACGCTCATTTCAGGTAAATTTACATGCAGTGTGAAGATACGAGCATAATAAAGATCACTAGCATTAGCATGCTAACACAACAATGCACCGCGAGTTGTTTTGGTTTCATGCTGGTGTTCAAGGGCGACATCTGCTGGATCAAAAAAATCGCATATTCTTCCTTTAATCACATCTGCTGTAAAAAAAAATTAAAAGTCTGAAAAAGTTTAATTATTTCATTCAAATTTCAAAAAAACTAATTTTAGGATAAAATATCGGTACAGTGGATAACGTTGACTATACTGTTAGCACTTTGTCGTTTCTCTTTTTATGCCATCATGCATCTGCTTCAAGTCTTGAAATGAATGAACTCAGGTGATTTATCAAAAGGATGGAGCTTGAGGGAAACAGGTGTTGTGTTAATGAAGTTCCTGGCAGATTTTAAAACCTTAAAAGCTTAAAACTCCTCATCACATCAGAATTTCTTTTTTCTCTCTCTCGTATGATCAAGCCTCTCTTTTGACTATTTGTGGAAATCGTGGGTGAAGAAAGGGGTGGGGGGGAGGCAGATTTGACATGACAACATAACGGGACAGACTTGAGCGTACACAGAGGAAAACTTACAAATTAGCCTCCGCTGAGGATTCTGACATGCCTTCTTAAAAAATGTAAGGCCTCGACAATTAGCATGAACCTCCCGTCCCGGCTCAGCCGTCTGCCAAGCCAAGCTGAACCTGAGGAGGAGCATGCATTTTTTTTTTTCCCCTCACTGTTTTAACATTCTCCCTTTTCGTTTTAATTAACACCTCAGTTACTCGGGGTGTTTGGGTTTCCTCAGAGGGAACCAGCCTGTTTTTTTTTTCCCTCTCTGGAAGATCTTCACACCTGTTCAGTCAGCAGGTGTTCCTGTCATGTCTGCCGAAGAGAAAAAAAAGAAAAAATCCAGAAATATGAAGCATAGGAATCTGAGTTATTTGATCAGGAGAACATTAAACGGAAACACACAGGACAAATCTGGTTTAATTTGTCTATTTTTACACTACCTGCCCAGTTTAAGTTTGTGCTGAATCCATTCTTTTCTGCGATATTTTTTCCCACATTTGTGAGATTTTCTTCCTCTGTCTGTAGCCGGCAACAAAACAAGTCAACACCATTGTCAGGTACATTAACTATTCAGTTATTCTCTTTTTTCTCCCTGGCAGAATGCTTGAGTGTCTGCATTTGAATATCGACCAGGACTGTCACACGGCTTTCAGGTGAGCGCGGAAGCAGAAATATACAACCCAATAACAGTCCTTGGCAGCTGCGATATTTCCTTTGTTTCCTAAAGTGGATATGAACACATATTTTCAAGTGTTAACTCTCACACAGTATCGTTTCACGTCAAAGGACTTGTATTGTGTTCATTAATCCACCTCATTTGACAATCATTTGGTCCAAATTTGATTTGCGGCTGTTGCTTTTTGATCGTTGCTGTATTGGGAATGATTTGAAAGCATTACGGCCTCTCTTGAATACATAATGAATTTATCGCACCTTTATGGAATATTGCACTGACAGGATTTGTGTGCTTTAATATTCTGTCTGCAGACGGATGAGGGGAAGGAGATGATGCAGATGTGAAAATGTTGGTTTTATTCTTCTCTCTTTTTTTCTTAAATCACTTTTTATATTTACATTTTTCTTTCTCTCCAGTTTTTTTCCTTTGAACTTGGTTTCTTTTTCTTTTTTCTTTATTTCTCTGTCTTTTATTATTTTTATTTTATTATTATTTTTCTCTTTTTCTTTCCAATTTTCCTTTCAATGTTTTTTTTCTTTATTTTCCTTTTCTCGTTTTTAATTGAATGTTACTTTTCTTTCATGTTTCTCTTTATCTCTACTTCTTTACATCTTTCTTTTTGTCTTTTTCCTATGCGTTTTCTCTTTACTATTTCAGTCCATCCATCCCTCCCTTCAGTGTCTTGTCACTGTTTCTCTGAAAGTCTCCTCCGTTCCGTCTCCTTAATCTTGCAAACCACCTCTTCTTGTATGAGAACACACCCCCCACCTCCAATTATACGTATGAAATCATCCTCGCCGTATCAATTGGTGACTTTTACACCCATTAATTTGCCATAATTATTTCATTTCAGATTGATCTGACTGCGCTATCCCAGATGGTGTTCGCGCTGAAGCCCCGTTCCCTCTGCTGATCAAAGGGAGTCATTTTAATTGGAGCCTTTTCAACGCTAATTGTTCTCTCTGTTGTAAATCAGTGTCTGTTAGTCTCCCCAGGTCTTTGTTAGCAAATTGTCTTGGCAGTTTCCTTGTTTCATCTTGGATTGAGTTTTATTGCGTTGCGTAACTGTGTGATTGACTGTGATGATTGTGATGTGCAATTGGCGCATCTGAGGCTTTAATCCCATTGTCTGTGTCATTTTGGCTGAGGCTTGAACAGGAATAATGGCTTATGAGATAGTTGTTGGTATATGATAATATTATTGATATCTTTAATGAGAGTTTTTCGTGTTAAAGTAAAGAAATATGTGTTTATGATTTAATCCAGACAGAATGGAAGATTGAAACCAAAAAAAAATTGAAAGTCTTATGAAAAGTTATGACTGGATGCTCCCCCAGACTCTGCAGTGCTTTGTCAGCACTACAGCTGAAAGTCAGGGAGTTTGCTTTTCGTCCAAAGCTCCAGCCAACAAAAACAGCACCTGCCCTCGCATGTCCATCAGTAGCCCATTAACTCATGTCTAGTGGAGCAGACTCTTTAAAGTGACCAGAATGTGGCTCTGTCAAAGCGCTCTCTCTACAGGCCCTGTTGACGTATGGAGATAAATGGACTCTGGCCTGCATTGTCCCACTGACACGCCCACATTCAGTTTCACTGGTCTTTGTGAGAGGACAATGGGGAGAGGGATGCAAATGAGATGGAGTATTCTGAGGAGGGGGGACCCAAAATATCCATCAACCATGCAAATGTATTTTTTGGTCGATCATTTTTTAAATTGGGGAAAACAAACCAAACCCGTAAGATAAGATGTCTATAATCTTAGAGAAGCTTCCTACGCACACTCTCTTTTGTTACTCACATGAAGGATTCCTGACCTTTAACCTTCCCTAAAGGCAGCGGGTGAGTCCTTTTGGATGTGGGATTAGGTTTGGGGGTTGGATGACCACTGGGCTGAAGGAAGGAAGCGTAAGCCGATCAACATCAGACCTCATTTAGATCTGAAGCGAAAGGTTTTCATGCATGACTGCAATAAGAGCTCCACACTTCATATACACTGGGTAAGGCCACGCTGCATGGATCATTAAAGCAGAAATAATCCAGCAGTCTGACTTTTGAGCCTGTAAAACATGAGTAAAAATCCATCATTCCAGTACAGCTGTTCTACTGGGCACTCGCTATAGCTCTTTGGTGTGTGTGTGTGTGTGTGTGTGTGTGTGTGTGTGGGTGTGTGTGTGTGTGTTCACAGCAAGGTTGCGTGCAATGCGTGGATCTGCGAACAAGTGTTGGTGTGTTTGTGCATGTACACGAGTCTGGGAATGTAAAAGACTTCTCAGTTTTAATGCGTTAGCCAAAGAGAGTGTTTTTTGGGAAATCCCAGTTGGCCAGTTGGTATTTCTGTTACCATGAGAGCTCAAATAAGTGAAATCTAATAGGCTCTCTTTCCCCAGAGGAATACCGAGAAGGACTCAACAGATTAAGACCTGTTGACTGATGGCAGCTTAAACTACAGTGCCATTACACTCCCAGCTTCTCCGGATAAGTGTTTCAAAATGATACCAGAGGAAAGGAGAGAAGAAAAACACGACGGAAGTGGTTATAGTTGTTGGCTCAGCCGCTTGAATTGTCTCCTGTGTCTTTAACTTTTCAGCACCTCCAGCCAAAGGATGCAGCTTGAA
Source organism: Labrus mixtus (assembly GCF_963584025.1). Lineage (NCBI taxonomy): Eukaryota > Metazoa > Chordata > Actinopteri > Labriformes > Labridae > Labrus > Labrus mixtus. Next base: position 23,137,503 of record NC_083627.1, read on the forward strand.
TCACTGAAATGTTCTCTTTTTTTCTTCATGGCTTTTGTGTCTCCATGTTTAACTTTTAACCAGACTTGTTGTGTGGCTCTTTGGATGACAATGCCAGCGTGTCTGTTGGTGTGCCAATCACTTCATAACTTTAGTCCGGACTGAAATATCTTTGAAAACTACCACAAATGATGTACCATTATGAGACTACTTTCCATGTAAGTTGGTCAAAATGTCCACAACCCTCATGACTTTGGAAATGTCTTAGTCCTACCCAGTCATTTCTCCCAGTGCCATGAGATGGACATGTTTTTCAGTAAAAAAAAGTGGTGCGCAATGTATTGCAAAAATTGTCGTAAACTTTGGAACAGACATTTAATGTATGTGACTAATTTAAAATTGAACACTTAACTTTCATTGAGCTTCAGTATCAAGTCAAAATAATAGCTGATCCTGCTAATGATCGCTGTAATCTAATTTCTGACCAAACATCAGCAGAACTAACAAAATATCCATCAGTCTAATCTCTACTTTGCTTTTTTCTGTTTGGTGCTTAAACACTAGCATACTTACATGATAATTTAAGTTAACTGCTAAACATCAACATACTTGCATTGTCATTCTGAGGATTACATTTATAAATTTTACCACTTTGTAGTAAATGAAATAAAACATGAATTCAATCAAATATATTGCTAGATGAATAACTAATATGTCAAATACAAGTTTGACCAAGCAAATGCATAAATAAATGTGAATAAATTGTTAAAAAGGTAAATAAATGAATAGGTCATTTGATGGATGGGACATTGATTATTATTATTTTTTTTTACTATGCATCCAGATAAATCTTATTATCAGGTTAGTCTCAAAGGTATTATTTATGAAATGGAAATGCACAAAATTAAAGTTTTTGTTACAAGAAAATTAATTAACACAAAAGCATAAAGTACACTTTACAAGGTATTAGAACGCTGATGTAGATTTGTTTGTTTCTCTGTTAAATCTTTAGGTAGGTCCAGCAAAAACACAAAGTTACACACAGAGACATAAAGGGAGACAAAGTACAATTTACTCGGAGTTAAATCTTGGGGTCAGTATTTCAAGCAGTCAAGCTAAAGTCCTCGACATCCTATAGAATCTTTTATTTTGGATTTAAAAACATTAAAGGACACCAGCTCCTTCAGTTTCATGTCATTCTGCAACAGATTCCAGGCTGAGGGTGCAAAAAGCCCTTTTTTAACATTTCTGGGACAGAGAGCATAAAGAGTTCCAGAGAACGCAAAGTTATGCGTTATGTTTCTAACTTCCTCAATGGATTTTTTTCTCCCAATGACTCAATTGCAATAACCTTTGAATTGATCCGCAGCTCACAGTATTTTTGTTGTAAGATTATTCTAATTTTTCACTTTTTTTTATTAAAACCAGCACTTTAAATATTTATTTTCCCTGTCCATTACTCCAGTCCCATATTCCCACATCCCATTATCACAGTTTTATTCATATTTAGACATATTTAGGACAATAAATCAAGGCAAACCATTTGGGAAATTTAAGGGTTTGAAGGCAGAGAGGTGGTTTACATGTACTTTGTTTGAAGCAGATTCCTGTCTAACCCCCCACGGTGGTCTAACATCCTCTCATGTCTGAGACTTCTGTACACTCGAGCCTCTCTCTCTGACTTAATCGGCATTCGTCAATCCAGGGGCACGTCGTTGCTATAGGATGTGTAAGCACTCAGATATCGACCCTCTGAGATGTGGAAGCATTTTGTTCCGACGGCTGCCTGACAGGGAACGGATGAAGACGATGGTTTGTGCTGCACGTTTGAAAAAACGCCTAATGTGGGAAACTGCAAGTCAATGATCAGGGCATACACAGAAACAAATTGAGCTTCACTGACTTTACATCAAAGGCCACATTGACTCTAGTAAAAGGAAGAAAAAAAACTCCACATCTGGTTGAGCTTTTCTTAACAGCCAACTGTAAAGACAGATTTTCAAGAGCCAGCAGTGAATAAAAGAGGACGTTGAAAGAGAGAGAGAGAGAATCATCTCGTTTGAAAAGAAGCGACCATATGAACACTTCATAAAGGATCCAGCTTTTACGAGTGAGAAATAAAGAAAAATCAGACATAGGAGAAAAAGTTGCATATGCCAGCAACGGAAAAGGTCGAATTTACAGAGAGAGAGTACATAGAGGAATGCTAGCTACAAATCTTTAAGAAAAAAGAAGCCAAAGTGCAAGGACAGACTGTTTTGTTCCTATGTAAGCTATGAATAATCTCTCCTTAAATGGATTGGAGTAGAAACAGCGTCTTGAGATGCCCCGATTCTGTGTTTTGGCTTCATCAAGTGGCAGCTAACGCCAAGATGTATGGATGAGAGGCCTTGTACAGGTGCCATGCCAATGCCCTAAATGGTTAAGTGCCCCAAGTGCCAGTTTGTCTGGCACGCAGACAGCTGGCTCAGAGAGGTGGTCCCCTGAATTACATTACTGTCAGAGAGGAGACGTACAAACGCCTGACACAGAGACCATTTCTATTCAATGAATGTTCTCATTCAGACAATACGGGCTGGAGAGCTTGTGTTTTAATGGCCTTGATAAATCAGGCTGGGTCCCATTCTGCTGGATTTAGACGGATCAAAACAGGAAAAGAGAGATTGAATACAAAAATGTATAAAAAAAGAAAAAAAGAATGAAGCTTTGAATATTTGAGCTAAAAAGCGAAGAAAATCTGATCTCAAGTAGCTGTAATGTAAATTAGATTAATTATTAAAATACCATAATCTTAAATAATACTCTGATAGTGAAGTACATTTTACATAATTTTGAAATGCATTTCAGGGAACCCACCTCATTATTTGCTGCAGACTATGACTTCCAATCTATTATTCTTATCATCTTATCATTGTGTTTTATTTTAAATAAGATTTCCAAGGAGGTTCAGACAATTTTCAGACATGCAGCAATTAATTTTTTCTCTCGAACCAAACAACAAAAAACTCCTTTGTGTCAATGGGATGGACAGCTCCACAGGTCACTTTCTTAAAAGTAGCTTGTTGAAATGAATAGAAGACACACTGTAACAAAAGTTGTGGATTAAATTGGACATCCCTGTATTACTTTTTTGAACTGTGAATTGAATAAAGACTTCAGACATCTTATCTACCTGCCCTATACAACATTACAATAATTAGAAAATAATAGATAGATAAAAAAAGAAGTAAGACAACAGCTGAAGAGAGAACAAGTAGAGCAACACAAATCATAAACTTGTTAGTTGATGTTGAACTACTCATATTTCACTGACAGTCAGATTTTTTAACAATTCGTCCCTCTGTCACAAAGCATACAAGGTGAGAAGTAACTATTACACCTTGAACAGGCAATATGAAGGGGCTTGTGTTAGCCAGCACTGTCATGTACACTACATACATAGTGATCATGTCACTCTGCACTCTGTTGAAAAGATGCACTAACATAGCATCAGATAGACTTTTCTTTTATATCAGTCGTCAGAAGACAAGGAACTTGCATTTAACAACAACATTTGCGATCAAACATCCTGAGATCTGACCATTGCGCATGCTAAAATCACAATTGATATATCATGTAGCAGAATATTTGGCAATGACAAAATTTGAATGACCAATACCCAGACGACTTTTCACTGGCATACGTCGGTATAACTGTCAGAGTTAAATGGTTGAAAACCAGTGAAGGATCATGTCCGTCTACAGCGTAGCCACAAAAAAGACCCCTACTGGTTGTGTTGGGATACTTAACAGCAAAGCGTGTTGTAATCCAAACCTCTTCATTAATTTGGCAAACAGCAGAGAACCAAACTGATTTATGTTGCTGTAAACATAACATGACACATAAAGTAGCCGCGAGTAGATCATATATTCTTGTTAGTCTGAATCTAGAATTTATCAAAGAGACGTATGCTTGGCAGGCGTTTTCGCAGCGATCATTAGCGGCGCTACCTTAAATGAAGTGGAAGAGAAGTCTCACTCCTCTGTGTCCCTCCACTCGCAGATGGCCAGTCGCACATCATTAAGCCTTCAAAAATCTGGACTGCTAGCTTAGTTTATCCGAGCAGCAGTCCACTCAAGCCCACAGCTGGACCCTCAGAGTGTGTGTTGTTGTGTTTGTGTGTGTGTGTGTGTGTGTGTGTGTGTGTGTGTGTGTGTGTGTGTGTGTGTGTGTGTGTGTGTGTGTGTGTGTGTGTGTGTGTGTGTGTGTCTCTGTATAATCCACAGGTGCACGGGCTTGCTCCGGACAGAAAAAGAGAGCATTAGCCCCGGGCCATGGAGGCAGGCAGAGAGGCAGAGAAAGGGGCAGGGCAGCGCTGTTTGTAATGCAAATGTCCTGCCCTGCTCCTCACAAAAACTTTCAACCAGTGACACAGCTTGTAAAATATAGCACCCTATGGCTTCACTGTATAGAAGCACATGGGCCCCCCCGAACCACTCAAGCATATCATGAAGAACAGCAAGCGCTATTTAAATGACACTAGTCTATGAATACACTGAGGCACACATCGGCCGAGCAGTTAAGGTTTATTTAATGTTTTACCCTTTGGGCTGTAATGTTGTTTCTGTTATATTTCTGCATTATGCACATTTTATTCTGTTGACAAATACGTTTAAATTAAATAACGTAAAAAAAATAAAAAAAAAGGGTGGAAATTAAATGTTCATTAAACCATGATTAAGAAAGCAGCATGCAAATCACAGTCAAATCAATGAGACAGAAACATGGTAAGTGGATTCTCAGAAAGTTGAAACCAGCCTGATGATGGGAACATTACCATGAAATAAATGCCTTTAATATGTATCCTGTTTGCTGAGCCAATAAGATAATGACCATGAGATATCATGTAAGGATTTCTAATGCGAATAAATATATAAATAAAGTTGCAGTTTTCTTTCTCCCTCAGCTCGCGGGTCATTTATCATTGTGTTGATTAAAACATTTAAAATGTAGATTTGCTGGTGTCGGGGCCTTATTTTAATGATAATCACCCTCTTCCTAATGGTCCTTCCTGCACTTTACAAACTTACAAATGAAAGTCTGCACGCCTTCTTGTCTTCAGATGCTGAGTCATTACTCACACGCTGTGAAACTTCCCAACATTTAGCCCTCGGTAGGAAGTCCGAGGAGTGTTTATACATCTGCTATGGCTATCACAGAGCCTGATGGCCAGCAGCCTTTTTGAAAACTGACTTTGTTTTTAGGACTCCCTCGACATGCTGCTCACTGACACATAAACTAAGGGAAAATGTTATGCTAGGCTGATGCTGTCAATGGTAGTTACATACATAAACATGCCATTGGATGCACACACACACACACACATTGTTTTGTTTGATGCATCCTGTGAGTTTCATCATATGATATGATATCATAAAATATTATTGTTCAAAGGAATTCATTTTGACGAGTTTGAAATTCTATGACTGAAACATGAATATATGTGTCTGTGTGTGTGTGTGTGTGTGTGTGTGTGTGTGTGTGTGTGCGTGTGTGTGTGTGTGTTTGTGTGTGTGTGTGTGTGTGTGTGTGTGTCTGTGTGTGTGTGTGTGTGTGTGTGTGTGTGTAGACAGTGAATTATGGCATTGACAGCCCACTGCCCTACTGAACTATGAATGATACTCACCCACACACAAATTCACACACAAATATACACAGTGGAGCTGACAGCAGCGTTATGACTGTCATGAGACAGAGAAGCCTGAGAGTTAGTGTACTTTCCCAGCATGCACTGAGGGACAAACAGAGAAGAGTGGTTGAACAAACAGATGTTGCAATCATATCTATCTATCTATCTATCTATCTATCTATCCATCCGTCAGCCTGCAAGGACAGCACCAGAGTTGCCTTGCTTTCCCTCTTCTTGATAGGTCATAGAGCTTTGTCTTTGTGCGTCCCCATCATTGGCTGGTCTGGTAATGTGTTTTAATGTGTTATATAAATAAACTTTGACTTGACTCTGTAATAATGTGCCAGCTTTGTTTGGGTGCTAGCCAATCCACATGTGTGTATATGGGGTTAGCTGCAAACGAAATAGAAGAAATATGGCTCCAAGATGTCAAATTAGAATGTTGATTTTTCACACTAAAATATAATATAAATCAAGTATATCCTCTGAAAATAACTCTGTGAGTCATGACTGTCTACAATGGGTGTAACACCCGAGTCCCACTGTCTGTGATGTTTTCAGAGTCCTATCTTCACTTTGTTTACATCGCCAGGATGGCCGGCTGACTCCTCCCCTCACGTATAAAAGTTGTTTAATTGAGGGACTAGAGAAAAGAAGAATAACATACTGTACTCACTGCTTAACTGTGTTTCTAGATCACGCTCATTTCAGGTAAATTTACATGCAGTGTGAAGATACGAGCATAATAAAGATCGCTAGCATTAGCATGCTAACACAACAATGCACCGCGAGTTGTTTTGGTTTCATGCTGGTGCTCAAGGGCGACATCTGCTGGATCAAAAAATCACATAAAAAGCCTTTAAAGGCCAGCTAAATAACATTACACTCTGGTAATTATTGGAAAGTAATCAACTGTCTCAGTTGTTTGAAGTGAGGGAGACGGTGAAACGGGCTAACGCTAATGCAGGAGATAAACCCGCTGTTTAGACTTGTGTTCACGGACGTGACCGGCTCTGTCATGAGCGTGATTGTAAATATACTTGACTATACAAAACGTTTATTATTTGACGATATACCTCTAGAGGGCACAGCTCTTTTTTGAAGAGTAAAATAATAAAAAAAATCATCTTCACTGCTTGATCATTCTTTGTGATGATTACAAGACATTTTCATTTGTACACTACTAAATTTTCACATTTAATAGAAAAATAAAATACATTGGACTCAGTGTGCAAAGTTTCTATGCATAACATTTTTTATTGGATTACGGATCCAAAAAACTTATTTAAAAAAAAATTAACTCAGTGTGCAAAGGCCTTAACGGCCCCGGTGTATCGGTGTAAAGAGCGACCTTGTTAACTGGTGCACCGGTTGGCCTACATGTCGTCATGACAGCAGCTGTTGAAAACAAACAGTGTCCTCTCAGATGCCACGTATTTTTTCATCATAACCTCAAAATATACTAATCAGATATGTATTTAAAACTAATCTAATACAAACACAGCCACGGACAAAATCAGCTGAGGGTCACCAGTTTACAGGGTCACTCATAACAACAACATTTTTGTTTCCATTTGTTTTACAGGTTTCAATGTCGACGTCTAAAACACAACTTATCTGTCATCAGCTGACAGGTTTGTTTTCACTGTTCAGTCTCAATGACACATCATACGGATGTGGATATTTGCAGACTTGGTTTATTTATAAGATCAAATTGAACTATAACTGCATGAGAAAATAAATATTACAATTTTAAAACAACTGAATGACTGACCTTACCTTTTCCAGGATTAAAATTACAGAATTCTATGAAATGCATTTATAAATTAACAGTCAAATGTTCATCTATGTTTTTAACAATAATTATGCACATAGCAGAAACAGGTAGGTACAAAGGAAAGACTTGCAGATAGCTTTTATAATAGCAGGGTAAACTTTTAGAGTGAAGTAAATTGTATGTAGGAGGAGAAGGAAGGAGGATGGTGAGTGTGAGTGGAGATGGCATTTAAATCTATGACAAATGAAGACTGTAGACTGACTGAAGAGCAAGCGGCTCCATTATAGTCAGAGGGTGTTTAATGTAGATGCAGACAGGTCAGAAACACATTTCAATCGCACTGCTCTTCAAGTTCAATCTGCCTATAGTTTGTATTTGCACACAGCCTGATAACCACTCGTGCAAATGTTTAGCTTTTTTAAAGCGTTTTGATTACATTTTTTAATTAGCAATGGCATGAGTCTTGATCTTTCCAATTAGACACCTACGGCTGTATATTTGTCTTACAACTGATGTCAACTGTCTGCATGTTTGACCTTTCCACAACACCTGTCTTAAATGAGCCACTAATTGAGAGTCCCATTAGGATTGGATTGCGAATTAATAGGACCTTAAACACGAAGATGCAGGTCCCTGGTGTAACACACAGACACCCAGCAGTTATTCAGGAAGGCAAAAATGTCAACTGAACAAAGAGTAAAAAGCCATTTTCTCACTGCAGACATTTTGACTTGTCATAGTGGGAGACACACAGGTGTTTCTAATTAACGTAACAATGGCCAAAATGTCTGGTAAGCCATGACAGTGTAACAGTGAGTCAGAAGGCACAATAGCAGAACCCTGAAACCGAAGCAGGTGAAAGGAATTTAGCCTTCAGTCATTTGTCACACCTGTGCTTCTAATGCCCCTTTCACACATGCACTGCTTGAAAATGTTTTGAAAATGTCAGGACAGCCCGAAAATCTCTCACACGTCTCTTATAATGGGAGATTTTACCCTGCGCAAATCAGAGAAATGTCTAGAAAAAAATCCAAAAGATGGTGGACAAAGCAACAGCATCTAAAGCTATGACGACAGGTTTTTGCATTCTTATCGATGCTACATGTCATTGGATGCATTCACTGTAAGGATCAAAGATTAGAAAGAACATGTCTGGTGAGCAGAATATAAAAAATAAAAGTGCCATTAGGTGGGTGAAGATCACACCAGTTTCACACCCGTTGCACGGTGTAACCGTCATCACATCCTACCGCTGGCTCGAGGTGAATTTTCCTGAATATAACCAGCTGCATACACATATCGGTTCATTCCAACTTCTAGCAGAAATTTAGGAGGCTGGCAGGATAAACCCCTCATTAAGTCAAAGTGAAAGAATTCAGCTGTTTGAGTTCACACATGTAGCCCATGCACATGGCTGAATTTTTTTTTAGGACATAGTGTGTATGTGGAAAAAAGAGGCTTCTGACAGTGACATTTGCAAACAGTCTCTTTATGTCAAAAAACACAGATTTCGGTTTAATTTGAATACAATCATTGAACACATCAGCCGCAGGGCCTTGAAAAAAAGATCTAAGTAATGTCTTGTTTACTTATGGAACAGTTGCACAATCATGAAGAGCTGAATTTTTTTCTGCAGCTAGGGGTAGTGGAAAGGAGATAAGCAAAAAAAAAACTTTCAAGCTGATATGCCAGAGCTATACGGTGGCTGACAATGGCCCAAAAGGTTTTCATTATGAGAAACTGACTGCAACTACAAAAGACCTAAATAAATAAGCAACGCAAACACGCAGCAGATAAAAAACACATGCTGTAGAAAGCTGTGTTGTGAGTTGTGTTTTCAATATTTGGAAGATGAACTCCAAATATTTACTGTATTTTTCGCTCTACATTTGAGCTCTACTACCTTGAGAAGGAAAACTCGACGGATCAGACGGATAAACAACGCTTTCATACCTGTTATGAAGCTTTACAGTGGACTTGGAGCTGCAGATTTGGCTGAAATACTCTCTGAAGGTTGATCAAAAAGAGCGACTCCTTTCACATCACCACTTCAAACAAAGTAAGTTTGACCTGTAAAGACGGAGATAAACAGGAAATATTTGACAGGGGATGAAGAGGATTTTGATTAAGTGAAGGGAGTGCAACGCCTTATGTTATGTGTTATTCTGTCTAGTGAGGTGTTGAAATGTTTTACCTTTAACTTAGTCTGTAATCATTATGTGGTGGTCTCGACTGTATGCTTGGAGGGATTCTGCACAAACAGTTATTTATATGTCTCTATTGTGTCTGCACCAACATGTTTCCTGAAGCATGAACGCCTGAATACATCTCCATGTCTGATATTGACTTTTCTTGGGCTCGCTGACCTCTGCCTGCATAAGCCACGATATCCTTCCAACCAAACATTGGGTCAAACATTGACATTTTCCTCTTCTGCTCCACTAGAAAAAAAAAATCTGCACAGGAAAAAGTCCTCCTCCTCAGCCATGGCAGTGGCAAACAGAATAAGTTTTTGTTCTCCCTCCCAATCATTAGCAGATAAAGCCCCTCTTTCTTGCCCTTTAATCAAACAGGCGATGGCTTGCCATGGCTGGTTAGCTCCTCGATAGAGTGCTCATTGTGCCGCCGCGGAACAGTTATAGAGGGCCTGTCTGCGAGCAAATCATGGGATCACTGGATGCACATTCCTCCTTCCCTCCCCCATCCCCTGCCACTCTCTCCATCTCTCACCCCCTTTGAATAGTATCATGTTGAGTATTGCCTAAAATAGAAAATATTTTTAAAAAAAACTGTATTTCAAATGTCTATCTCCTGATTTTGGACATTGTTTGAGGCTAACACAGTTTTACACCTTTCCACAGTTTAAGTAAGTGTACCATGCCTTATTTTAGGGTTATATGCCCCGTGAAGTATTTAGTTTTACCCTTTGGCCCAGGTGTGCCCCTTTCTCCCCATACACAGTTCCCCAAAACAGGGTCCAGGACAATAGGTTTTTAAAGGCAAAGTGTGTGATGAACCTTAAGGGGCCGCAGCTCATGAGAACTGTTTTTTTTTTTTTTTTTACCCTTCTTTTAAAGGCTTCTCCGGAGGCAGATGTGCTCAGCTCAATTCAGACACAGCTGCAGATGAAGAAGAAGTAGTAGAAGAAGAAGAAGAAGAATATCAGGGGGTTAAAGCCCGGTGAGATGGAAGAAGGAATGAGGACCTAAGGGGGAGGCCTAACCAGCTTGTGAAGGAAACAGAGAAAAAAAGCAGATGAGAGACAAAGCAAGCGAGTGAGAGAGCGAAAATAAAACCAAAATGTGAGATAGAGAGCACGGAGAGTCAAGTGGGGGAGTGTGTAAAGGTGAGAGAACAAAAGAGGTTGGATGTGTGTGTCGAGGAAAAAGGCAAACGGAGATGGAGGGACTGAGGCGGTGAGAGATAAAGAGCGCAGCGATGGATCGAACTGCACACTTGTTTCCATGTTGCATGTGAGAGGAGAAGAGACGGTTGAGAAACAAGACGTTGTGGTTTCCATGATCTAAATATACGTATGTGGTCGGACCCACTAACTGCTGTGTGTCTGTATCGAGCTGTTTTTTTTTTTTTATTATTGTTGCTCACGAGTTTCAAAACATCCCATTTACTGAAATGGAACCTGAACAGTTTGTTCAACAGTTGATGATAAAACTTTGTTGTTTGTTTCCAAAGTCATAACGGCATAGGCAGAAAAAAAACAAAGATTGTTTATAGAGACAAAATAATGCCCTCGATATAATTGAGCCACAAATTTTAATTCATAACGTGGAGAAAAAAACTCAAAAGATTTCTGATGAAGAGAAACTCAAACATTTACATATCCTCATCTCCAGGATACCAAACTCTGCTTCCTATTAATCATCTTTTTGTATTTTTGTTGATTAACCCATCCTCCTCACAGTTCTCCCTTGTTCTCTTTAAACAACAAATGACTGAATAAAGCTAATGACGGGTTATTTATTTTTGACTGCTGCTCTGTGAGTGCTGCAAATGTCCTTGATGCCATTTTGCAATCCTCCTTTTGAAATCGAATTATTTTCCCATTTAACAAATAAAAAACCAAGAAGAGCCATAAAATGATCACTGAAGAGGCTATGCCAGTGGATGAAGGACTTGTGAGTTTCTGTGTGTAGTTACGGCAAACACACAAATAGAAAGAGGAAGAAACAAAGCTTCCTCGACGTCCTTTTCTTTTAATAATTTTTTTTAGGGCCTTCAGTCCAGGACTTTAACTCAAGACCTGATTTTCAGGACTTGTCGACGCAAGCCCTGAGGACTCTGCCTCGAACTAAGACTTGGCCTCGAGCAGGTGGACTCAGTCTTACCTTTTGACAGGAAGGTTTTTTTGTTATTTGCTTGAACAAGGACCTTGTGATTTGGCATGTTTTTGTGTACACCTGCATGCACATCATGCCACTTCATGTGCCGTCTCTTTCAGTGACAGATTCTGCGAGGACGTTTAAAGAGGAGCCACTAATTGTGCCTTTTGCTTTCAAAGATTTTACGGCAACTTCAAGCAAGAGCAGTGCAACAGGTTCTACGTGTAAAACACCCATCGAGGAGAAGCCAGAGACAACTTCAAACTTTGACAGACATTACTCCAGGAAGCACCAAATGAGAAACTTTCTCAGACTTTGACTTGGACTCAATTTGTCCTGACGTGGATTCTTCTTTAATGACTGGGACTTGACTTGGACATGAGGCTTTTTAAGCTACTACAACACATACTCATATACAGTTGCAGGAAAAAGTATGTGAACCCTTTGGAATTTCTTAGTTTTCTGCATAAATTGGTCATAAAATGTGTTCTGATCTTCATCTAATTCTCAACAATAGACAAACACAGTCTGCTTAAACTAATACCACACAAACAATTATATGTTTTCATGTTTTTGTTGAACACAACATGTAAACATTCACAGTGCAGGGTGGAAAAAGTATGTGAACCCCTAAGCAAATGACTTCTCCAAGAGCTAATTGGAGTCAGGACTCAGCCAACCTGGAGTCCAATCAATGAGACGAGATTGGAGGTGTTGGTTAAAGCTTCCCTGCTCTTTAAAAAACACACTCCAGGTTTGAGCTTGCTACTCTCAAAAAGCATTGCCTGATGTGAACCATGCCTCGCACAAAAGAGCTCTCAGAAGACCTACGATTAAGAATTGTTGACTTACATAAAGCTGGAAAGGGTTAAAAAAGAATCTCTAAAAGCCTTGATGTTCATCAAGGTAAGACAAATTGTCTATAAATGGAGAAAGTTCAGCACTGTTGCTACTCTCCCTAGAAGTGGCCGTCCTGTAAAGATGACTGCAAGAGCACAGCGCAGAATGCTCAATGAGGTGAAGAAGAATCCTAGAGTGTCAGCTAAAGACTTACACAAATCTCTGGCACACGCTAACATCTCTGTTGGCGAATCTACGATACGTAAAACACTAAACAAGAATGGAGTTCATGGGAGGACACCACGGAGAAAGCCACTGCTGTCCAAAAAAAAACATTGCTGCACGCTTGAAGTTTGCAGAAGAGGACCTGGATGTTTCACAGCACTACTGGCAAAACATCCTGTAGACAGATGAAACCAAAGTTGAGTTGTTTGGAAGGAACACACAACACTATGTGTGGAGACAAAAAGGCACAGCACACCAACATCAAAACCTCATCCCAACTGTGAAGTATGGTGGAGGGGGCATCATGCTTTGGGGCTGCTTTGCTGCATCAGGGCCTGGACAGATTGCTATCATCGACGGAAAAATGAATTCCCAAGTTTATCAAGACATTTTGCAGGAAAACTTAAGGCCATCTGTCCACCAACTGAAGCTCAACAGAAGATGGGTGATGCAACAGGACAACGAACCCAAAGCACAGAAGTAAATCAACAACAGAATGGATTCAACAGAAGAAAATACGCCTTCTGGAGTGGTCCAGTCAGAGTCCTGACCTCAACCCGATAGAGATGCTGTGGCATGACCTCAAGAGAGCGATTCACATCAAACATCCCGAGAATATTGCTGAACTGAAAAAGTTTTGTAAAGAGAAATGGTCCAAAATTCCTCCTGACCGTTGTGCAGGTCTGATCTGCAACTACAGGAAACGTTTGGTTGAGGTTATTGCTGCCAAAGGAGGGTCAACCAGTCATTAAATCCAAGGGTTCACATACTTTTTCCACCCTGCACTGTGAATGTTTACATATTGTGTTCAACAAAAACATGAAAACATATAATTGTTTGTGTGGTATTAGTTTAAGCAGACTGTGTTTGTCTATTGTTGAGACTTAGATGAAGATCAGAACATTTTATGACCAATTTATGGAGAAAACTAGGAAATTCCAAAGGGTTCACATACTTCTTCTTGCAACTGTATAAACCCCCAGTGTTGGAAAGAAGGGTATTAGCAGCAATTCAAAAATGAGTTTATATCTATGTTGAAGGTACCTGCTGGTGTTTTTGTGTAACATTTTCGTATAATTTTGTATCACATGCAATTTATTTATTTGATTAAAAAATCAGTTTGAACTACATTTTCTGAGCAGCGTTGATTTAAAGTAGATTTTGCATATGGAACTTTTGCTTTAAGTACCTTGCAGAGGAATGCTTGCAGTGCTGCTTGCCCAACTCTACAAATCTGATACTCTGTTACTTTGAAGTTACAAGTGGACGATATCCGATCACTATCTGCCACAGGCTACAAAAACAAGTTTTGAAGAAGACATCCTGCTTTAACTGTCTCAACTGACATGCCAGAGCACTTGAATGGATGTGAAGCTTCATCAAACCAGCATAAGCATGGAGTTTATCACCCTGCTGCATCACTCCCTTTATCTCTATCTTCCTGTACCTTTTCTGTCCTGCGCGTCACTCTTTTCTTTCTGAGTCATGACAGGAAAATGTCCAGAAGCTCAACATTCGTGTGAATGCAGTGGGTATGGTTGCAGTTTCAATGCCACCATTAATATCAGTATTTCCAGATGACTTGTCTCTGGATGTAGATCCACAAGCCATAAGAGCAAAAACAACAAAACACTTACAAAACCACAAGACGCTGTCAGGAAATTATTAGCCATACTTCCTATCACATTTCTGTCATAAAATGTGTACATCTGTAAGGGAAGTGGTGGTGGAAGTGGCAACCCAAGCTTGCATACGGGCAACCCTGCTTAACAGAAAACATCTGCGGCTGTTTCTGCAAGTCATCAGTGCGGCTTTTAGTCATGAGGCACGAAGGGGAAGAAAATTTGAATCATCTGTAACAGCAGGATTTTAATTAATTGATTTTTTATTAAATGACAATCTTCAAAACACCCTAAAGACTCATGGGTTTTACATTTTTAGCATAGACATGATGTAAGCAATAAAAACCTTGACTATTTCATCCAGGGCTATGAACTCTGAAGCACATGCTCTTTAAGCAGTCAGGTTGATTGACAGTTTCTAAAATTCAAGCTGCAATTCTGTTACTTTTTCCTAATGGAAAAGAAAACATGCGAGAGCACATCCTCTGAAACGAGATGTATGAATATATGAATGCAGTGCATACATAGCAGCTGTTGCTGTCAAGCTGCGCTGATTATTTAATTGTTATGTACACTGTGGCAAAGATAATGCAAGGACAAGGTAATTGAAATGTTATCCCCAATCTTATCTGAGATGATTACTTAAACACTACATTTCTAATGCATGTTGAATTAGGCAATTACATGCGTTTAACGAGAGCAGGCGAGACTGTGTGTGTGTCCGTGCGTGCGTGTGTGTGTGTGCGCACGTGTGAGGGGGGAGAAGAATTAGTTGACAATGGAATGGGAATATTAAGTGTTTCAGCCAGTGAGTGTGGGGTCAAAGATCACAGAGCGCTTATAGGCATATTAGCCACTTGGTTATGATAAATTATGACTGTGTTGCTATGGCGACCAGTACACTCATAGCCTGCATCCAGCTTTAAAATAATGGAAAAAAAAAAACACCAGGCCTTAATGAAGCACGGCGAGAGAATAATGCAGTGGTTAAATTGCATTGATGTTCTTGAAATAGCTTCAAAACGAATAGATTGTGTCAAATAGGAATATTTAAAGACACTGACAAAAGACATCGTTTTAAAGCACAAAGACAGTATTTCTCCTCTGTGATGTCACTGTTTGTGCTGCTTTATGACCTAATATGCTGTACTTTATACTTTTAAGGCCATTTTATGATTTTATTGATGTGACAATAGCGAGTGACAGGACATATTAGCAGTAGCTCAGTCTGTAGGGACTTGGGTTGGGAACCAGAGGACCGTCAGTTAAAGTCCTGGTGCGGCCCAAAATATGGAAGTTGGTCTGGTAGCTGGAGAGGTGCCAGGACACTGACCCAGTACTGCAGAGGTGCCCTTGAGCAAGGCACCAAACACCACAGCTCTAATGCTCTCTCTGTGTAGCAGTGTGTAGCAGCCACAATCTGACATCTCTCCACTAACACATTTCCACAGGTCCTGTTTGTGCATGTGGGTTTTTTGGGTCTGTGTGTGTGAGAAGCATGTTTCTCAATAACAGAGTGTAAACTAGAATTTCCCTCAAGGATTAATAAAGTATATTAATTTAAAATTAAATTAAAATTAAATCTAAAAATTAAATTAAAAAAATTGAAAAGAAAGACTCAAACTGGTACTGTAGCCTCTTCATGTGTGGTGCACACACAGTAAGTACTGCAGTTTTATTAACCTGCAATAAAAAAATGTGTCCTCATAATTTAATCGCATTAGAAACTTTGGAATGAATTTTAAAATCAAAGGACCAAGTATAAAAGGACTTTTTGTTGCTTTGTGTGTGTGTGTGTGTGTGTGTGTGTGTGTGTGTGTGTGTGTGTGTGTGTGTGTGTGTGTGTGTGTGTGTGTGTGTGTGTGTGTGTGTGTGTGTGTGTGTGTGTGTGTGTGTGTGTGTGTGTGTGTGTGTGTGTGTGTGTGTGTGTGTGTGTGTGTGTGTGTGTGTGTGTGTGTGTGTGTGTGTGTGTGTGTGTGTGTGTGTGTGTGTGTGTGTGTGCCTGTAAAAAAAAAACAGATTCCCCACTGTCTGCTATATCTCTATGATTTGCCACTTACTTGACAATTAGAGGCTAACAGCTGGATGTTGATTTTGGGGGAAGCGGTCGGTTATTGTTGCTGCATTCAAGACATATTTCCCGTGGGCGCATTAAGGATGGGTGGAACTGCAGCTGATTGGCTGAAAATACTGAACAGGGTATCTTTGCTAAGGCAGAGAAAGAGAGAGAGAGTTAAAAAATAAATGTTATTTTTTATTTATTTATTTTTTTACATTTTTTGGGGGGGAATAAAAGCAGTACAAAGAGATTGAAGAAGGAGACTGTTTACTTCTTGCACTATCCCTCAAGGATTTTTTATTTTTTTTAGCAACTATCTGTAATCAGTGAACCTTTTGATGTTCACATGCAGGCGTGTTCACGTCCGAGCGTGCATGTGTGTACCAACACGCCTGAACATGTACATGTTTGCTGATATCCTCCCATGTCTTAGTGTTTATTCTTGTAAACATATGCACACCTACACACACACACAAGCACATATGTCACATGCTTTATAATTAGCTGATTGAGCCTAACTTCATTACCACAGGCGAGTCCTCTGCACACTAATCAATTTCTAGCATCTAGTAACGGCTTAGTGCGCAGCTCGGGCTGTCAATGGCAGAATTAAGCACAATGCTGTGGGGAGGGAGCACGTGGTAGGCCTGCTGTGGGAGGGAGGGACGAGTGTAAAGTCTGATTAGAAAGTGTGGTGTGTCGGCCCATTTGCATGCAGTGTGCATCGTGTGCGTGTGTGCTCTGCTCTGCTCTGCATGTGTGTACCTGGCTGCTCTGCTTTAATAGCCACACTTCCTGCTGCTGCCTGTTACGACTGGCATTTTTACAATCTCGTTTGACTCTAACACTCCTTAATACGAGCAGGCCGACAAAACACCCGGCCATTTCGTCTGGCTCCCCCTGACTGGCCCTTAACCTTTGTAGTCAACAAGTTTGAAAGAATGTCTCTAACCATGGTACTGGTCTGGATTAAGGGGACAGCGTTTGATGGACAACCACTTAAGAGAGCAGTGAAGATTTTCAGCATTTCTTAGATGGTATGCAGTTATATTTCTTATATTTATTCATGGTTATTCAACAGATTGATATTCTTTTAACTTCTAAAATAGCTCAACAACTATAAATAAATCCCCATAAAACATTGATGAGTCACTAAGTTTCCTATAAAGTTTCATCATTGTTAGACTGATGTCTCTCAGACACTATTAACTATATTAGATAGATAGATATTCATGGTCCCCAGAGAAGGATTCCTTAGGGTCTCTGTCTCCTGACTTTTCATGTAACACCATCAGCAGGTTGATAACATTCATTGAGGATAAATGATAAAAACTATTTCTCAGCATCTACATGGATTGAACAAAAAATCCCTTGATACTTTTATGGATCCCTGCTGATGAATCCTATTCTAATAAGTTTAGTGATCCACTGAGTTGCTCTCTATTGCCACCATGAGGTTGTGCAGTAATTGAAGTTTTGATTGATATGTCTCAATTTTAAATTGATTGCTATTTAATTTAGTGCCGACATTCATGTCTCCATCAGAATGATTTCTTATAACTCTTTCGATCCCTTTACTTTCCATACAAATTACAAATGGCATATTGCTGAGACGGATTATTAATTTAAATTGTTTTATGTTGATTTTAGATCTCATTAAAGACTCAGGTGTAAGGCCAGGGTGTTATTTGCTTTTCAACCTTGTGTTTGCAGCTGCATCGTGAATGTACTTGTTCACATACTGTGCACTATAGGCTTCTTACTGGAGGATATATCACGGGGGTTAGGGTACGTAACTATGTTTTTGTTTGTTTATTAGGATCCCCATTAGCTTCAGCACAAGCTAGAAGCTAATCTTTAAGCTAGAAGTTATGTGCAGGATGCAAACAACAGGCCTTTGGTGAAGCAGAGTGACCTGCTTTCACTCTCCGTTATTTAACAACAGGCAGCAGCTCAAAACTTTCTGCCATTTCTGTCCCTGCTGCTGTGTCGACACTACACTAGCCCTATTCAGACTGCCATTTCAAGCTGCCATATTTACGCCCCTGTGACGCTTCGCCTTCAATCTGAATGTCACAGGGGGGGTAATGGGGAGACAAAGTGATCCCCCCCTCTTTACCGTCTTCAGAGGCGGGACAGTATCAGCGGAGACAGTATCAACAGAGCCAGCGGGGGAGTGCAGCGCTGTGTATGTGTGTGTGTGTGTGTGTGTGTATGTGTGGAGCTCCCACTGTGCCATGCTTCAACAACACTGAAACACAATGTGAATATAGAGACATGGGACACCAATATTATCATTTTTGAGGATGTACACAGCTGAAGCTCCAAACAGATGCAGGGCACAAGAATCATGTTTGTCAGGTTTAACCCTGTCTACAAACATTACATCAGGAGGACCTGTGAGTGGATGGTCTTGTAGCCCTCAGGCTGTGATGTCACACACACATGTACATACAAACAGGAAGCACTCCAGAGAGATTTGGAAAGGGATACCAGAAGAAGAACCACTTGATTTGATTTGTTTGAGTTTATCAGTAAGACGGAGTTTTATGTGAAGTTTGACGGTTAATAAAACAGATAGGAAGATACATTAAGAATGGGAAGGAGGGAGTTGGAAGAGTGGGGAGGTAGGTAAAGCCTGAGGGAGGGAGGAGGGAACATCACATGGGGTTTATTGACAGATGCTCCAGCTGGAAGGCTTCAAAATGAAAAGAGCTGATTGCACATCTAAAGGAGATGATATAGGCAGTCCAGTCCGGCTTCTGGGCTGCAACACCCACCTAACACCAACACTCCCTCCCACTGACCGGAGAGCTCCTCTGCCACTGGACAAAAGCGGCTGCAAGTCAAGCATGAAGCAAAAAGGAGGGGGAGCTCGAAAGAAAACAGGGGGAGTGTTGGAGAGAAAATAGCAGGGGGCATGAACTGCCAGCTGTTGTGTTCAATGCAACACTTCTCGTGGGGTAAAGAATGACAAAAAAAATGAATCAAGGATGAGATATTGACCATGTTGTTGCATCATTTGTTGTCCGTATGGGCAATATTCCATTTTATGATAGAATTATAGAACTTTTTATAAAGGTTTGCATAAGCCTCTTAAGTAATTCCCTTTAGAAATGTGCTCTTTTGCTCTTCTTCAATTACAGCAAATTAGAGTTTTTGTCATTTTCAGAGACACATCAGCAGTGTGGAGGCATTTTTCTCACTTTCATTAACACATTTTTCAAGTTCCCCTTTAAAGCAGCCTTCAAAAATTTCACAGGTTTTTCTCAGATCTGTATGCATTACGCTGGCAGGTGTTTTGTTTACTGTAAAGATGGTTTTATTAAGTCAACACGAGGTCCTTGGCGTCATAAAAATGTTGCTTGCCATGTTGCTCTGAGCGCAGGTGTGGGTCCTGCTGTCTCTCTCTCACACACACACACACACACACACACACACACACACACATACACTCCTGACTTTACTGTTTGTAAAAACTCCCAGTGTATGAAGCTTCTAGTTTAAACTCTTCAAAGTTTCCTATTACAAGTTTGGTGGCTAACTGATATACATTTAGGAATCCAACAAGTATCAACCCCTCTACTTTAAAACGCTAAGACACTTTATTCATGCATGATTATGTTTTCTTTTTTTTTCCCCCCACTCTTTGCAATGACAGCATGTCTGATTACAAGACCAGAGGGAGCAAAAAGTAACAAGCCAAATCAGCCCCCTGAAGTGATATGTATTGGCTGAGGAGATTTATTTTCCCCAGCGCTCTGTTGTGCTGTAATCAAAGGGAGTGGCGCTCTGACTGCGACTTCCATCACCAGAGGCTAATGGCTAATCAAACAGGAGGGCTGCCAACTCTTGATGTGTTTTTTGTTTTTTTTCAAACTGTCTTGAACACTTTTTGTTAAATTCTCTCAACAGATCTTACCTCACAATTAACACGCATTTGATTTCAAAATGGGTAACGTCATTTTGATTGTCCATACCAAAACACCAGCCAACTTCGAAATCAATTGCTAACTTTCTGCCTTTCTAACTTTCCCAACAAATGTAGGACTTCTTGCAATGTTGTTGCCGTGCAGATCAGGAGGCGCAACTTTTTTTTTTCCGCTTGCCCTCTTTGTCTCCGACCTTTTGTGAGGAGCCATAGTGCAAGGGCCAAAGTTCAAAGGCTCTCTGACCCACAGATCTTTTCAAACGCCACATCCCATCAGTCCTCTGAAGCATTCTGGGGAGGATTTGTATGATTAATCAAGAGGCTCCCCCCCCCCCCCCCCCTCCCTGTGTCCCTAACTATAGGCACCGTCCCACTGTGAGCCCTCCTCCCCAAGGCAAAGAGTCAACACAGCAAATTAACTTCATGCCTCTGTTACATTTGTGGATTTTTTTCATGGTATCATTTCGAACCGTAAGGTGACAAAACTGCAGGAAACAAAATCCATGACTTGTGTTTCAAACCTTTTTTCCTGTGGGCAGACTTGTTGTATTTTCATGTTTTGGCTTAAATCGGAAAATAGTCCAGACACAAACAGAAACGACACTATTGTTCTTTCTTTTGGTTAGCCCCCCATTTGCGCCTAAAAACAGGCAATTATATTTATAGTGACTTTATCAAAGGTATTTTGCTGTTAAAATAAGAAGTCCTTAAAGGGTAAATGTACCATGTCAATGAAAATAAATTCCAAGAGTTCATGTTACACCTTCAACAACTGACATGAAAGAATACAAAAACAGCTGCTGGAAATAACAGACCGGGTTTCAAAGGGCTAAGGTATCACTTGTGTGGCATTTATTAAACATCCCACCACAAGTTGTTCACACTTTGGCTCTTCTCAAACTAACTTGTTGGGAGTTCTAAGTTAACAATTAGGGAACTCACTTTGTGTCCCAGCAGCCTGGAGACAGCCTGGATTCAAGATAAATCGTCTCTTTTTTCACTGACAAGTTGTTTGTATTTAATGCCTTCCACCCAACAGATGCTGCCGTGGCAATATATTTTAATAGTCCAGCCTTGCTCCAGGCAATGGAGGTGGTATGAAATTGGAGAGAGTCTGTTGAGGACTAGAGTTACATTTAGTGAGGGGGAACAAAGTCATTATTTCGAGATAAAAGCGGAGATTTATCCATTACGATTCCACAAGAAAGTTGGAATTCTTTTTATTTTCTTTGATACAGGTGTTTGATGGACAAAGAGCCTCTCTCTGTCTCTTTATGTTCCACCACATACACACAAACTGACACACTCAGTGGCCGCGGGGCCTGGCATGTGGGGGCACTGTAACATGGAGAACAAGTTTCAGGACACTCCCCGCTGGTCTCAGTCTGCGGTGCCGACCGCCTGTCGGCCAACCTCTGGCCGCCATCTGTGTCCCATTAGAGTCACAAGAGGGCCGCAGAGCAGAACGCAGGAGAGAGAAGGAAAAAGAAAATCCACTGTGTTCCCCTCAAAGTCATCGTGCATTATTTAATTACTGAGCACACTCCATAAACTTCATGTTATTAACACAGTGGGAGCACATAAAAGTATATTGGATAAAGCGACAGAGAGGCTCAATCAGTCATTGGCTGCTGCAAACTGGGAATTCAGGCCAATGTTGGACTTCTGATGTTTGTTGATAAGCCATAGTTTTAATTGCAAGAATATGAGTTATTTATCTGCAGCCTTGATAGAGTGTAATTATTTAAGCATCAAATCAAGGCCTATACAATTGGATTCTGCTGCTGGGTGTTTGCATAATTTCATCGCTAAGTATGCATATGGTGACTGTTTGTTTAAATATTTTCTGTGCCTGAACTTCTTATTCAGAAAATAAAACGGTTCACAATGGAAATAAATGAACCTCCATAAGATTGTTTTATAAGAGCGCAAGGATTAATGCAATAAGTCAATGGATTATTCGGAATTATTCAATAAATAAAAGAAAGGAGGTCTTAAATGGTGAGTTCTTAGTTCTTAGTTCTCATGTATTGTTTTTAGACTTTTTAGCTCTGTATGGTGACTCTATATGCTAACAGCCAGATGAGAGAGGGGGCTGCAGAGGGTTCTGGGGGTCACAGGTTTTGAGGCCACGTTGCATGACCTCAATCAGCGCTAAAGGGGACGTTCCCAAATAGCTAAAACTATCCAGATGATGACCTCCGACCTCTGCTCTGCACCCACCAGCCTCTGAGTGAAGTGGACGTCGCCTCTGGCTCTGCAGGACCAAGAAAGCCTTTATTAGAGCCTGACATTGGAGCCAGGATTAGATTTGGGGACTAAGAATACACACACACACACACACACACACACACATACACACACACACACACACACACACACACACACACACACACACACACACACACACACACACACACACACACACACACACAAACAAATGAAGCCTATTTTCATCTCTTGCTTGTTTTCTCTCACTCCCTCATCCCCCCCCATACTCCCCCCCTCTTCTCCTCCCTATAACAACCAATAAAGCTTTTGTGGTTCGCTGACTCCTGCAGGCTGCTTGAGTGGGGAAGTTGCCTGTCTCCAACACTTTATGTTGTTTAGATTTGGGGTAAAAAAAATAAAACATAACCTGCCACCTGTCTGCTCAGCCTGAGAAGCGATCCAAACACAACAATTAGCCAGCGCAGAACTGCTATAAAATGCCATTATGGGGTGTGTCTGTGTGAGTGTGCGAGACGGATAGAAAACAGCGCACACTTGAAATATATAAGCACACTTCCACTCCAAATGAATTCACAGCATGTGGGAAAACACAACGGCCTGACCTGAATAAATATTGGACGGGGCTTGTGTTCCCGTCCCAACAAATGGAAATCAGCCGATTGATTTCAGGATAACAGCTCGCATATATTCAGAAATGGCTTTTATCGCTGCCACTGAGAGTCATATAAGGAAATCTAATGTCTCTGTAATGTAAATATAATGCCACTAATCCGAAGGTGCAAGGCAGCTTGAAATCTCCTCAGGCAGGCGTGCAGGGGCTCCTAAATATGTAATACCGTTAAATCAAATTAGAATAGCAGTGTCTGACCAGAAGTGAAAGCAGTGTGCAGCTCACACTGGAAGATAATTCAAGAAGCACAGTGAGCGGAGAGCAGATTAATTTGCACTAAAATTATCCGATGGATTGTTTCACCAAGCATTTCCATTTTTCAGTGAATTATTCTCCCTCCACTGGCTTGGCATCAGAGCGGGACTGAGTGTGTCACACCTCCTTTGTCGGACTAAATACATTTTTTGTGTTTTTCCTTGGCAGAGGAGGCGTCGTACATGACATTTCAACCTCCATGCCAACCCCTGCGGCAGGCGGTACGGCGGCTTCTCAGCAGCGGGGGGGGGGGGGAACGTCGTCTTTGAGGGAGGCTGTCTGAATCCGAGCGGCACAGTTGGCCCGGATCAGTTTAATACCCAGCATCGGCTTTTATGTGTGCGTTTTTGAAGATTGTGTCTCTGACATTGAGGGCACAAAAGAATTTACACACAGAAATCTTAGCATTCTTTGTATTTGAAATCAATATGGAAGGCTACATGTCAGTCTAAGACCTACAGACCATACAGCTGTGAGGATCCTCTGTCCAAGGTCAGCAATGCACCTCACAACTCTGAAAACTTTAGAGGCCAAGTTCAACTTTCTTCATTGAACAAGTCCTTAGACTTCTCTATCAACACCTCTGTAGTCTCAAAAAGGAACAACAGTACTTGTTCAAGTGACACTGCCGACAGATCGCTGGAGAAATCATGTAGGGAGTAAAGGAGGAAGTCATTTAAAGGTCCCATATTCTGCTTTTTCTGGTTTTATATGCTCTTTAGTGAGTTTTCCAAGTGTCCTGTGCATGTTTAGACACATCTATGTGCAAAAATTCAAAGTCCACGGAAACGCAGCTTCTCCTACGTCCTCCTGTTAGCTGTAGCATTAGCTGCATGTAACGCTCGGTTCTAGCCCCCCTCGATAAAATTTGTCAATCCGACGTCATTGTCAGTGTGAGATCACTGATCTAAGTCCATTGGCTCGTTGTGGCAAGCCCTGCAGCTCATGTTGAAATTTCCGAGACGCGTGCTGAGCAACTGACCAATAACGACAGAGCGGATCGGCAGACCAATCAGAGCAGACTTGGCCCACGTAGGGTCTAACAGTGTGGGCTCAGCAGAGCGTAGCTGACGGACTCAGAGCGTAGAGGGAGCAAGGAGGAGCAGTGCATGAAAACAGACACTTTTTTCAAACTTTATCTATTGTGAACGTACAAAAGTAGGTACATAGATTAAATATACAAACCCCAAAAAGGGCAGAATATGAGCTCTTTAATAATGGTAGGGTGGGTATAGGGAAAAGGAAAAGTCAATCGAATATGGGACTTTAAATTTGAACATGGGTTTTCTAACCAACGTCCATCTTCATGTTTAACTTAACCTTCACCCATGTTTATTTTCATCACCATGACAACGAGGGTCTCCATATCTGGGCAAAGTGGTAATTTATGACTCAAACTTATATAATTATTTTTGCCTGAACCTCAACAAACTAATGATTACCAACGTAAAGAAGGTAAATCAATCTCAAGGCTCTGTTCCTTTCACAGTAGGTAAGCTATTCAAAGGTCATTCTTATCTTTTTTTCTCTGCTCTGTTGTCAAGTTTGGTACGTTTTCTTAACATGCGTTCTGTGAGAGTCCGGTATTCCTTCTTTACAGAACCAACAGAGTAGCAGATTTTTTCTTCTTCTTGTAGTGTTTTTTTTTAGGAATCAGCAAACTGACCTAGCAATGCATTACTGTCTCCAACTTGAGTGGAAAAAGGGGATTGAATTTAAAATGAGTGAAAGTTTGGCACAATGATAGAAACAAATAAATACATCTGATATATTAAGAGTCACACCTGATACCACTGTTGGGGTTGTATTAAAGACTGAAATCTTATTGGTGTTGGATAACTTTATAAAAGTATAAAATATTTTCTATTAGTTTCCCCTTCCCTTTTTTTTAGGACAGTTTGCCCAAAGTTTGCCTTTGATAAAGGACATTTTGTGAGTATTCTTTTCCGCATTTGTTTCTTTACAAAAGTATATTGTGATGCGTATATTTCCAAAGCTTTCAAAAAGCAACACTAAAAAGTTTAACACAAGTGAACGTGAAGCACCAATAAAGTGAACACAAACACACACATACTTCCTTGGGGCTGGTCACATGCTCCATGCTCTCTGTTTAACTGAATGTCTTTTGTGGTGAACTGGCTGCTTCACTCTTACAGCCCACGCACACTCCCACACACTTACAAACAGCCATTCACATTTATGCATAAAGCCCAAGCACACACACTGTTATCCACAAATAGTCAGTCATGAGTGCATTCATGGTGCATCTTTTTTGGCGAGTTTTATTTCTGGAACAGATGTGAGTTCATAGTCACGCTGAGTTCAAAATTCATTTAAAATGTTGAATCAGAGCAGCTCGCAGTGCTGCAATCACACTAAGCAAACGTGTCATAAGAAACATAAGAATGGATCTGAACTTTTAACGCAGTTTACAACCACTGAGCAGGAAGAATTAGGAAACAACAGATTCTCTCATTATGAAATACAACATTTTAGAAGCATCATTTTAAAGGCTAACTGAAACTTCAGGCCTTTTAGCTGAATAACTGACTTACAGTTGTGAACCATAACCTATCCATTTGGCTGGATTGTGATTTTTTACACAAGCTATTTGATTTTCTACTATCACATGTTTCCAATAGTCTTTTCACCCTTCAGCTTGGCACTGATTAAAAGAACCAAATGAAAACCAGATCTTCAGAGGTTCTCATATTCCAAATGTGTTACCTTTGGACTGACCTAACTAGGTATTTTTCCACCATATTTTGCCTGTATGCTAAGCTAACTGGCTGCTAGCTGTACCCATGCATTTAGCAGACGGTAACATTTTCTACCTTTTTTTTCTGTTTTTGTACAATTAATCAGAAGATGTAAATATGTCACTTCTTTTCACATCACTAAACTATACCATATATGGCAAACAATTATCACATGACCATGTTTCAACCAATCAATCATCCCATTTTTTTATAAAGCACATGACCAAAGTGCTGTACATGGAACAAAAGAGTATGACAGTTACAGTCCACACAGAAAGCTCATACATGTGTGCTAACACAAACACACACACACTGTTTTTTCTTAGTCCTATCTTCAGTTTGTTTACATCGCCAGGACGGCCGGCTGACTCCTCCCCTCGCGTATAAAAGTTGTTTAATTGAGGGACTAGAGAAAAGAAGAATAACATACTGTACTCACTGCTTAACTGTGTTTCTAGATCACACTCATTTCAGGTAAATTTACATGCAGTGTGAAGATATGAGCATAATAAAGATCGCTAGCATTAGCATGCTAACACAACAATGCACCACGAGTTGTTTTGGTTTCATGCTGGTGCTCAAGGGCGACATCTGCTGGATCAAAAAATGGCATATAAAGCCTTTAATGCTCAATGTGTATTTACTGATGTTTCATTATTTTTCTCCACAGCTGCAGCTCCTTTTCCTGAGCTGGATGACCACACACAGCTGGCAGTCAGCTGTGGTGTCACCACAATGTCCTCAAGTGCACTTCATGCTACATGTGTACTCTGAAACATTTTCATCTTTGCCAGTTTAGTTTCAAACTTTTACACTTTACTCTGGTATATATTATTTTGAAAATGACTGTCTTTCCAGGAAACACAAAACTTTAGAGTGGTGATCAGATGTACGTCACATAAGAAAAGTCTTTCCTCACTTCTTTACTTTGATCTTTTTATTAAACACAGCTGTATGTAGATGTGGGTCGGGGTGGTGGTACTTCCGGGGGGCTTGGCCAGTTGAATTTTTTTTAGAGCATGGTGTTAAACCACAGGAATGCTCAGGCAGATTATGTGCAGCACTTGACAGCTACTCAGCATCTGAAAGAAGTTTTGATCTGAATTCCACGTAAACTGATCCCATGTTTGGGATAAATGAAGTATAAAAAATGAAAAATGAACAGAGGGGAAATTCAGGTTTAAACTCTGTTATTGAGAGACATGCAACTGGCACACACGCACAGATCAGGTGACATCTTTAAATAGCGTGTTTCATTTGTAAAACCATCTCTCTTTTTTTTGGTTTTAAAGAATGCAGTTGCATTTAGGACTGCTATATTTTTTATGTACTGCTTTTACTTTTTTTTGTTCACCATCCTCACTGAGAAGAACAAAATTCACAGTATGTCAAACAAACCGTTCAAACCATTTGTGTTTGTACATTTTGGGTATGAATCTTTTGAAAATCTTTATCTCTCGACTTGTATTATACTGTATAACTTAACAAAATGTAAAAATCAAAGTTCTGTCCTTTGTAGCGTAAACATCTATTTCACACAAGCTGCTCTTTAAGTTAAAATGGTTTTCAGTGATTCTGCTCACACACGGACCACAAACAAAATCAATTTTCATTCGCTCTAACCCCTGACTTTCCTGTTAGTACATCATTAATACCAACATGCATGCTCATAATTACATGCTAACATGACTCTGAAGGCTCCCACCTGTGTCAATACAATGTCAGTTTATTTAGCGTTAGCTTTGGGCTAAAGGTTTAGCTGTTTCCATGTCTGCAACAGAGCTGTGTGCCTCCAGGGTGCAAGCTGAATAAAGATTACATGTGTCATTATATTAAGTAGCAGCAGCTCTTGTTCTACACACGCTAATATAAGGTGACATACATTTTACATGAGCTCCACTGGCCGGCTACTGGTGGCTCCGAGGTGGCTCACTTCATTTAAAGCACGGACAGAATTAATTAGGTAAACGTCTCAGAGGTTAATCATTCTCCCCCTTTTTCTTTTTTTCACTTTTTTTTTCTTTTGCTCTGCTGGCTTTTGTCTTAACACACTTTCCTGCTCTCATTTATTCTCTACCCTCTATTTAACCCCTTGTTGCTTGTCCTGCCTCTTAAATTACATCTATTTATTTAAAAGTCAGACTAGGTTTTTTGTTTGATTTCTTACAGTGTTCCACGTGCACATACTCCAACACACACTGTAACACACACACACACACACACACACACACGTACACACAGAGAGGGTGGTCTGTAAAGCCTGAGGTTAAGTTGATTAATTAACACTGATATAGATTAATTAGCTGTAGCACCACTTTGATCTGTGAAATCACCCCCATATGTGTAGCCAGCATGTCTGAAGCAGTGGGGTATATTTGTATATGTAGGCGGGCGACTTGCATGTGGGATTTTGCCTGCATGCATGCGGTGAAATATCAGGTCTTTGGACCTGAGAAAAATGTTGCAAAAATACAAGAAAAGGCAGTTGATTTATGAATGATGGATCTGACAGCTTTTTGCATATTAGATTTAAATTTGATGCATATTTCTGTAAATGTAAAAACTAAAAAAAGGAGGATTGCGCTCTCTTGTAGCTCTAAAGTTAAAAAAAACAAACAATCAAATTACATGTTTGTTTTTTTTAAATGTAATGCCTAAAAACCATAGACTGTAAATTTAAATGGACAAAGCCTGAGTGATGTCAGCCATCTGTTCCTGCAGGAGGCTCTGGAGGCTCATCAGCAGCAGCCGCCATGCTGGAAATCCTGTCTCAACCTAACTTTCAGTCAACCTAACAACAGACTGAGAGCTGGAGCTGAGGCGGGTTTTAAGTCTCTTGACGAACCGTTACACCAGGCCTACCTGTCTATCATTTTAGCTATGCGCTTAACTATGGATAACACGTATCATTTTCAAAATCAAAAAAGGAATAGTTTAAAAAAATCCACCTCCTGTACAGTGTGTGCCTGTGATGACAATAACTAATCACACCTATTTACTTCATAGGTACCAGAGCCCCAAATGAGGCCTATTTTTTTAATGGTCATATTTGAAAAAGTGATATAAACAAAAGTTCTGCAGGACAACATCTTACTCAGCTAAACAAAGGTTATATGTTTATTCTCTTAAAAAAAGACAAAACTGGGGCACTGGTGGTGCAGTGGTTGGAGCGCGCGCCCCATGTATGGAGGCTGTGGTCCTCCAAGCGGGCGGCCCAGGTTCGGGTCTGAACTGTGGCTCCTTTCCCGCATGTCATTCCTCTCTCTCTCTCTCTCTCTCCCTGATTTCTGACTCTATCCACTGACCTATCTCTCCAATAAAGGCACAAAATGCCCAAAAATAAATTTAAAAAAAAAGAGGCAAAACTGAAGGAAGTAGCCCCAGCTCAACCACCTCTCTCATCTTCCCTCCTTCCAACGTTCTCTTACATCTCACAGCAAAGAGTGGCATCCACCAGCTAGCATCATTAAAAATCAATATGGCTGCTTATTTAGAGTTTGAACCAAGTGTGAATTGAAGAGGGGGAAGCTCTGACAATTCCCCGGTGCTGAGCCCTCCGAGTCACATGTGGTTTGTCAAGCTTTGTCACAGGACGAAAGAGAAAGGGAAGGTGTGTGTGTGTGTGTGTGTGTGTGTGTGTGTGTGTGTGTGTGTGTGTGTGTGTGTGTGTGTGTGTGTGTGTGTGTGTGTGTGTGCGCGCAGGGTAAGAGTGCTAAGGATGAGTGGGGAGGCATAGCTGCCGTGGTCTCCATGGCGATGATGCTAGTTAGCTAGCTAGCGCTCGGGGGCCTTGGAGAAAAGTGACAATACAAGAGACTTAGCAGCAGCCGCGGCTCAGCAGCAGCACTGCATTAATGAGATTTTTCACACTTATTATACACACACTCCAAGCTAGCACCGAAGCAGGAGCAGTTGAGTGGTTTGTGTGTGTGTGTGTGTGTGTGTGTGTGTGTGTGTGTGTGTGTGTGTGTGTGTGTGTGTGTGTTCATTGTGCGAACACAGAGACCTGGTTTCCCTGTGTGTGTGTGTTTGTATGCGCGTGTGTGTTTGACAACAAGATTAGGAGCATCCCATGATTGCTTACAAACAGTTGCACAAATCAACAAACACAAACACATGTGTTTTCTCTCTCTATTAAACTCTTCTGCCCATTCACAAACACATAAACACTGAAGTAAACAAACAAAGAATGAATTACAGGGCTACACTCTGGACTGTTATCATGAACTATTAAGCTCCTTTCATAGATTATATCGTTTCATCTTCTGAACAATATCACTAGGAAAAAACTCTCCTCCCTCTGCAACTTTCTTTTTAGGGGATAGATGAAGGAAATGTGCACAGATACAAATGTCTCTATGAGTCAAAAAGGGGGGCCAATTCTACACATATAAACATAAAAGAGAGATAAGAAGTGTAAATACAGATAGAGGAGACAAAGAAAAAGAATGTTAAACACTAGTTATATTATCCGTCTTTTTATTTGTCTGTAATTTTGCTTGTAAACCTACCTGACTTTTATTCTGACCTGAATATGATCAGCCAACAAAACCAGGAAAGACATTTGTTTTAACTCAAAAAGAAACAAGAATCTGGCTCTCTTCCAAGAACTTTGACCCTGAACAAACTGTGTTAACTTTGTTGGACTGTTTTGAATATCAAAGCTCTTTTCTTTTTGTGCTTGTCCATTTAATCAGTTTCACTTTAAGCTTACAATGAATTATTTCTAATAGCGTTTGTTTGCTTGATATATTTCTCTTATATGTTAATATATAGAGTTTGTAGAAAATGTCTGCAAAGGGATTACAGGGATTTCCTCAAGTTGCATATGAAAAGTGAAGACTATAAAATGTTAATGATGAAATAAGGATTCAAATGAAAATCAGAAGCAGTTTTACCAGAGTGGTGAACAGGGTCAACATACATTAAGAATTATCTCATTTTTAAATGACGAGTTATGATCCTAGAGTGCAGTCTGTGGTCTGAGTTTTTATTGTGAAAAAAATATCTACCATACCTTTATTAAGACAAACTGAACATTCATATGATATTATAACACTACTGTTGTTTTGTTATTTCTGCTGTAGGACAAGAACTTCATAAAAGAAGCAGCTGACAAAGAACATTTCAACATGGCTGAATAACTTTTCATTCATCTTTTTTTATGTCTTTTGATATTAAAGGGTCTCACGATTCTGCTCAAGTCCTACCTTTTTGTCTGACACTGAATCAATCTGAAATCCCCAGTGAGTAAAGATAAACTATTTGTGAACATCACATAGAGAATTTATTTCAGACATGAAAGCCCCTTCTTCTCATTGACTATATCTTAATCACCCTTGGTAGTGTCATAAATGAATCAAAATGATTGAATTTAAAGGGCTTCTTGTGATTTGTGTGAAAATTACCTACAGTGGAGGAACAGGGTGTGTATATGACACCCCACTCTGCCTGACAGGGAGACGAGGAGGAACACACAGCGAGGAAAAAAAACAATTGTGTGCAAAGGAAATGAGAATCTGGTTGTACAAAGGAAGTGTTCCTCTGCTGCCTCACACATTAAAGCAGCTGTCAGTTGATCAAATATTTGCATTTTCCTTCCTTCTTTTTGTGTGTGTGCATTTACAATCATATGCTGACACACACAGACACCTACATTCACACTCACACACTCACACACTTTCTTAGCTCCATCCATTTTCATCAGTGGGGTGGGGGGGAGGTTCTTTTTTTCAGTTCTGACGGCACATGCCCCCTCAAGGGTAGCGAAGGCAAAGGGCAGGGGCCAGGGAGCAAAGGGCGTGCCCTCATCGCCGTGGTAACATGGTTCTCAGGGGGAACATTCCCACCCGTGTGAGGTTACTAAACCCAACTAGTGATGCCTTATCAGTTGTGACGTTAAAAAAAAAAAAAATAAATGGTACAGCAAATCGTTTCAGTTAAATACACTGAATGGACATCTTCCATAAATCATCCATAATATGATTTTTACATGATGACAAATGTATCTGTCAAGCCATATAGTTTGTTCTATTCTTGAAGTCTGTTTGTTCTGCGTCTGTGTGTAATGTACTCTGTCATGAAGCCAATTACACGTCTGCACTTTGTCAATAACAAATGCTGCCACTAAGGCACCTGTGGGAATTTTTGGCTGTTAATTGTACTGAACCAAAATTAATAGTGATGCCTCAGGCCAAACGGATCCTTGTTGATTAGAGTGAATGTTTCTATAAAGTTATCGTATGACTTTAACCACTGCCTCCAAGTAGGTGTCATTCAAGGTGATTAATAGCACGCATACTTTTTTTGTTTTATTGGACATGCCGAAGACTCATTGGGAGTTGCATATTATGCATTTAAAATGAAGGAGGATGAGACCTTTTTTTGTCCTCCCACTTTGTCCACAGGGGGCGCCAAAATCCACACAAACCCAAAAGTTCCTCACAGGAGCTTTAACTTACAAACCAAAAGGAACATGTGGATTCTGTTTGACATTTGTTAAGAACATAAATTTCTTATACCAATACTGAACATCAAAAGAATCAGACCAGATCTTATTAGTTATGAAACTGAAAAAGTAAGAGGAGAGGATGACATGGACTAAAATTTGATTTGAAAAAATATATTTTTATAATAAGCAGGTAATGCTGATCCTGTATTTTTTTC